>NC_134355.1:238121292-238458451 GCF_048569485.1 Anomaloglossus baeobatrachus
CCGCTTTCACGGGAGCCCACACCAGCATACGGCGGCGGCGAACGCTGATGTGGGCTCCCGTTGGTGAGGGGGGAAAGGGGGGGGGAGTACAGTACTCACTTCGGATTCGTGGCTACGTGACCGTGTCAGTTCGGGCAATGCGGGGGGCGGGGGGGGCGAGAGCTAACGTCTATTGCGTGAGGGGGGCGGGGCGTGGCGTGGGCGACTTGCCAATGCCTGCAGGGTGCCGGGGCGAGAGGCCAATCTGTGGGGGGGGGCAGAGCCTGGGCGAGCGGCTGGCCAATCCGTGTGGGGGCGCAGCCGGGGCGAGAGGCCAATCCGTGTGGGGGGGCGGGGCCATGGCGAACCCAGCGGCCAATCAGCTTTGTGTCACCGTAAGGACATGTCACGGTGACACTGTCACCGTGACACAATTTTGGAGCATGACAGACAGACAGACAGACAGAATAAGGCAATTATATATATAGATGGAGGACTATGGAGGCTACCTTATACATGGACTATGGAAGTGCATTATAAAACATGAAGGACTATGTGGTGCAGTATAATATATGGAGAACTATGGGGTGAATTTTAATACATGGAGAACTATGGGAAATGCATTATAATTGAAGGGCTACTTTATACATGGAGGATTATGGGGGTGCATTATAATATATGGAGGGCTATGTATCTGCATTCTAATATATGAAGGGTTATGTGAGACCCTTTATACAATTATTTGGAAGGCTATGTGGGGGCTGTTATAGTATTTTGAGAACTTTATACAGGGGGGACAAAGATACAAGTATGGGATGGAAATGTTTTGTGCTGAGGGAAAAAGGCTCTTTCCCTCAGCAGCCAACTTTCCCATGCTCTGCTATACATCTCTCAGCACCCAGCTTTCCCATGTTCTGATATACATCTCTCAGCACCCAGCTTTCCCATGTTCTGATATACATCTCTCAGCACCCAGCTTTCTCATGCTCTGATATGGGAAAGCTGGGTGCTGAGGACAAGATAAATATCAGAACATAGGAAAGCTGGGTGCTGATAGAGGGATTTCAGGGTGCTGTGGGTGAGAGCCAAGTGTCAGCGTCATTATCCTGTACCCCGAGTGTCAGTGTCATTATCCCTTACCCCATACCTCCCAACCGTCCCGGATACAGCGGGACTTTCACGCTTTACGTTGTTTGTCCCGTTGCCACGATCGGGACGGCCGGCTCCCGGGCTCCGCCCACCCACTCTCTCTCCGCCTCCCTGCTTTTCCCTCCTACCATCCCAGTAGACGTGGCATAACAGAGAGGAGCGCTGCCTGTGCTGCTGCTGGTACAGTAAAATCTCCCCAGCGCTGATTTCCCTCCCTCCCCCCCCCCTCACCCCCGGCCGGAGCCTCTCTGTGCGGTCGGCCGGCCGCCTGTCTGTGCGGTCGGCCGGCCGCCTGTCTGTGCGGGCGCCCCCCGGCCGCCTGTCTGTGCGGGCGCCCCCCGGCCGCCTGTCTGTGCGGGCGCCCCCCGGCCGCCTGTCTGTGCGGGCGCCCCCCTGCCGCCTGTCTGTGCGGGCGCCCCCCTGCCGCCTGTCTGTGCGGGCGCCCCCCTGCCACCTGTCTGTGAAGGCGACCGGCCACCTCACTGTGTGGGCGACCGGCCGCCTCACTGTGGCTCCCTGCGTTTCCATGCTGGAGGCCCGCCGGCTGCCTGCGTGTCCATGCTGGAGGCCCGCCGGCTGCCTGCGTGTCCATGCTGGAGGCCCGCCGGCTGCCTGCGTGTCCATGCTGGAGGCCCGCCGGCTGCCTGCGTGTCCATGCTGGAGGCCCGCCGGCTGCCTGCGTGTCCATGCTGGAGGCCCACCGGCTGCCTGCGTGTCCATGCTGGAGGCCCGCCGGCTGCCTGCGTGTCCATGCTGAATGGGTGTGGATGGGGAGTGGATATGGGCGTGACTGTGAAATGGGTGTGGTTAGGGGGCGTGGCCTAAAAATTTGCCGCGGCGCGCTATGCGCGCCGCAAACTTTGTCCTTCTTTTCCTTCTTTAAAAGTTGGGAGGTATGCCTTACCCCAAGTGTCTGTGTATGTGGAGGGGGGGCCCAGGTCTAAACTTTGCACCGGGGCCCATCCAACTCTAGTTACGCCACTGCCTGCATCATTCCCTTTTTCTGGTTTTAATATGTGTCTTCTAGATATAGTACTGTAATTTTACAATATTCTTTTAAATTTCATTGATTCTGATTATTACATTTGTCCTATTACATTATATATCTTTTAGTGTTTCCTTTTTATATTTATATATTATATGTGATAAATTCCGGCAAAAAAAATATATATTTCTGCCTTGGTGGTGAAAGGCAAGAAAGGTCAAAGTGTCCCGTAAACAGTTCCTCAGAGTAACCTGCTTTGGGGTCATATGTTTCCTTAGAATACTGATGTTGTGAGGAAGGAGGATCAGGCTGAGGATTCGATGGGCCAGCCTCTGGGCTACTCAAGCCTGTCTCTGTGGACCCTTGGGATTTGCTACTCGACAAGTAACTGGAGGTATTTTCTGCTAGCCAACTCGTTGCCTGTTCGCACTGTTCAGGGCGCAAGAGTGCGTTCCCACGTGGACAAGAAAATTGGGATAGGAAGGCAGAGGTAGATAAAGCAGGTGTGTTGCCAGGGGTTAAGGGAATACTCAGAACCGGGCCAAGGGGTCGCTTCTGGAAAGGGGATCACGGTGTCGTGACCCGGTCTGTGATCCCTGGTTCCACAATAAAAAGGGAGAAGAAAAAGTTTTTTCCAGCTTACCCAATATATTGTAGGATCAAGCTGCTATGATTATAGAGGCTCTTAGCACGGGTATATGGTAGAAGCTCTTACCAGCACAAATAGAAAAGATGAATCCAGCGAGCCAAAGTTGTAGTAGATAAAAAGTTTCTTTAGTCTTTATTTCAATCATATTAAAAAAAGTCTTTGTCCATAGCAGCATAAATGATGACAGACAGAGGTAGGAAAAGTTACTGCTGGCGCACGGGCCAGCAGTAACTTTTCCTACCTCTGTCTGTCATCATTTATGCTGCTATGGACAAAGACTTTTTTTAATATGATTGAAATAAAGACTAAAGAAACTTTTTATCTACTACAACTTTGGCTCGCTGGATTCATCTCTACAATAAAAAGGGGGGTTATGTAAGTGACGCCACGGTGGAAGTGTACCTATTTAGTGTTTCTGGTAATTGTGAGGATGGGGGACTGACTGTAGGACTGGCAAGCCCACTGGGACCAGGAATCTGTCATTCCTCTACGGGTTCAACTTCCAGTTCTTCTTGTCTTGGAACTTCTTGTGGTACGGGTTCTGATGCTGGTTCCACCACTTGAGGGAAGGCGATCATCGGGACTACTGCTGCCCCATAGTAATTTGGCCAGGTTTTTGGGAAATCTCCTAAGACTGTATGGAACACATCTTCTTCCTCCTGGACAGGTTGTACCTGTATGGGCAAGGTGACTTCTGGTGTCTTGTGGTGATCTTTTTTTCTAATTAGCACTAGTGGGGCTGCCCAGGGGCTACAACTGTCTCTTATTACCCCTGCTTCTTTCATTTTTTTGAGCATGTCTTTGGCGCATTGGTAGTGAGCCAGTGGTACTGGTCTATACCTCTCCTTTATGGGTGGATGGTTACCTGTGGGTATAGTGTGTTCTACCCCTTTGATCTGCCCAAAGTCTAATGGGTGTTTGCTGAATATTTGTTTATATTCTTTCACTACCCTGTATACTCCATGCTTTTGATGGGAGGGTGGAGAATCGGTACCTACATGTAGCTTTTGGCACCAATCCTCCAGCTTTCCCTCTGAGCCATTGTCCTCCGCCTGAGTTGATGGGCTCAAGGCTCAACGGTGGTGATAGCGTTGTTATCAACCGTATATAACTTAGCCATGGTAGCATACTTTGGTAGGGTGACCTTATCTTTCCCACAATTTAGAAGGGGTATTGGCACTCTTCTTCGGTGTACCTCAACTATTCCTCTGGCCGTCAGTACAGTGGGCCTACTGTCTGAGTACACGGGTTCTACCAGAACCTGATATTCTCGCCCTCTGATGCCTATTGCGGCTCTACACCAGACCAGCATTTCCGTTTTGGGAGGAATTACAATGGGTATTGGGTCACTTACCCTTGCACTGCCAATTTCACCTCCTGACACTTCTACCTGCTGCTTCAGGTTTAATTTCCTTCTGCAGGAGTCTCTGTTTCCTGGGTTTGGCAGTCTCGGCGATCTGCTGCAAGACAGTAATTACCTCTGCAAAGCAATTTTCCATTACATTCATTCCTAGCAGCATAGTTGGTTCATGTTCTCGCCGGTCAACATCAACAATGACAATACCCTGCTTCTGCAATTCTACTCTCCCAATCTTAATGGTCATTTCTCTGAAACCAACCTATGGTACTAATTCACCATTGCTAGCCCATATATTCGATGCAATGTTAGATGGACCACTGCTAACGTCTGAATCAGCCCAGTACCACTTATAAAGGACATACGGAATTGATGTTATTTGGGAACCGGTTTCCAGCAAGGCGTTGAGCGGAATGCCATCCAGCACGATGGGGATGACTGAACATCCTCCCACATACTTGTCGTGCCAGGGTGAGGGGCCTTGAGAGTTTATTCCTGAGGAGTGGCCCGCCTCCCCAGGGAATCCCCATTGAAAGCACATTCCCGGATCAAGTGACCTGGCTCCTTGCAACGGCGGCAAATGGGCTGTCTTTCTGGCTGGTAGCGGTCGCTGGGTCGTCTTCTCGCCGCTTGGTATCTCCTAGGCCTTATCCATGGGACATCCTCCTTGCTGGTCAACAACTCAATCTTGGGTGCACACTTGGATCCACGCAGCTTCTGGACGATTCTAGCCATGGAAGAAACAGTGTCTGTCAGGGCATCAAGCTTTTGATGAAGAGCCTCATTAGTGATGGGCTCCAGGTGGTTAGCAGCAGCCGCTGACATGGCCGATGTCACTGACACTCCTGGCTGCTGGGGTGCCGCTGTAGGGTGTTGAACAGAGTCTATATCCCGGAGCTCCTCTACCTGCTGGAGGCGGATGGCTCTATCCTGTAGCTGGGCAAACGTTAGTCCTGGATCCTGGATCACCATCATCATAGTATCATAGTATCATAGTATCATAGTTTTTAAGGTTGAAGGGAGACTCTAAGTCCATCTAGTTCAACCCGTAGCCTAACATGTTGATCCAGAGGAAGGCAAAAAAAACCCCAATGTGGCAAACAAGTTCCAATGGGGAAAAAATTTCCTTCCTGACTCCACATCCGGCAATCAGACTAGTTCCCTGGATCAATACCCTGTCATAAAATCTAATATACATAACTGGTAATATTAAATTTTTCAAGAAAGGCATCCAGGCTCTGCTTAAATGTTAGTAGTGAATCACTCATTACAACATCATGCGGCAGAGAGTTCCATAGTCTCACTGCTCGTACAGTAAAGAATCCTCGTCTGTGATTATGATTAAACCTTCTTTCCTCAAGACGTAGCGGATGCCCCCGTGTTCCAGTCGCAGGCCTAGGTGTAAAGAGATCTTTGGAAAGGTCTCTGTACTGTCCCCTCATATATTTATACATTGTGATTAGATCCCCCCTAAGCCTTCGTTTTTCCAAACTAAATAACCCCAAGTTTAATAACCTGTCTTCGTATTGCAGCCCACCCATTCCTCTAATAATCTTGGTGGCTCTTCTCTGCACCCTTTCCAGTTCAGCTATGTCCTTCTTATATATCGGTGACCAGAATTGTACACAGTATTCTAAGTGCGGTCGCACTAGTGACTTGTACAGAGGTAGAACTATATTTTTTTCATGAACACTTATACCTCTTTTAATACACCCCATTATTTTATTAGCCCTGGCAGCAGCTGCCTGACACTGTCCACTAAAGTGAAGTTTACCATCCACCCATACACCCAAGTCTTTTTCTGTGTCTGTTTTACCCAGTGTTCTACAATTGAGTACATAATCATAAATGTTATTTCCTCTACCCAAGTGCATGACCTTACATTTATCTACATTAAACTTCAATTGCCACTTCTCAGCCCAATCCTCCAATTTACATAAATCTCCCTGTAATATAAAATTATCCTCCTCTGTATTGATTACCCTGCAGAGTTTAGTATCATCTGCAAATATTGAAATTCTACTCCGCATGCCCCCAACAAGGTCATTTATAATTATATGGAGAAAAGAAGCGGACCCAATACTGACCCCTGTGGTACCCCACTATGAACTGAGACCCAGTCCGAATACGTACCATTAATAACCACCCTTTGTTTCCTATCACTGAGCCAGTTTTTAACCCAGTTACACATATTTTCCCCTATCCCCATTATTCTCATTTTATGTACCAACCTTTTGTGTGGCACCGTATCAAAAGCTTTTGAAAAGTCCATATACACAACATCCACTGCATTTCCCTGGTTCAGACTTGAACTTACCTCTTCATAGAAGCTGATCAAATTAGTTTGACAGGATCGATCCCTCATAAACCCATGTTGATACTCTGTCATAAGGTTATTTTTCTTGAGATACTCCAGTATAGCATCTCTCAAGAAACCCTCAAGGATTTTACCAACCGTAGAGGTTAAACTTACCGGCCTATAATTTCCCGGCTCAGTTTTTGTCCCCTTTTTGAATATTGGCACCACATTTGCTATGCGCCAGTCCTGCGGTACCGACCCTGTTATTAAGGAATCTGAGAAGATTAAAAATAATGGTCTATCTATCACAGAACTCAATTCCTGTAGTACTCTGGGGTGTATGCCATCCGGGCCCGGAGATTTGTCAACCTTAGTGATTTCGAGGCGGCGGCGTACTTCCTGCTGGGTTAAGCAGGTAATATTCAAGGGTGAATTTATGGTATCACTGGTCATGTCATCTGCTATGGCATTTTCTTGTATAAAAACCGTAGAAAAAAAGTCATTCAGCAGGTTGGCTTTACCCTCATCCCCTTCCACCATTTCACCAAGACTATTTTGCTCAGTTGTCCCCGGTGGGAAAGGGGATGAGAGTCCATCCAAGAATTGATTTATCTGCTGCTTATCTGCTCTGGGGGATAAAGGCAGGTTCTGCTTCCTTAAGTGCTCTGAGCGCCTCCTGCAAGTTTAAGGCAAAGTCTCTTGCGCTCTGTCTAGGTTTTTGCTTGCATCCAAAGAACCTCATTTGAGCCCGGCTGCCAGCAGTGGATTCAAAAGCTGCTTTTAGTCCAGCTATTATGTGCTCTACAGTGTCTTTTGCATCATCCATCCAGGACGTAACCTCTCGCTGGGCATTGCCGGTTAACTGTCCCATAAGCATACCGACACGCTGGGCTTCTGTCAGGGGATACATGCTGTAGTAGATTTTTAGCTTTCCGATAAAGTCATTAAGTGTGTTGGGCTCACCTGAGTACTGCGGCAGCCACACCACTCCCGGGGTGTGTGGCATCAGGAACGGCATGAAAGGTGCCGCTGCACCGCTGGGTACAACAGCGTCTCCCTGCTGTGACATTTTTGCGCCCCCTTAGTTAATTTCACCAGTCTTCTTCACGGCAAGCCTGGAGCACTTTTCTGCACCACCGAGTGCACCTCCTCTGCAAGCGGTGGGCGGAGTCCTGCTTTAGGCACGTTGTTCTCCAACGCGTAGTAGCTAATGACGCGATCCAAGATGGCGCCTGGAAAATTTTACCAACGATGTTTTTGGATTTTCCAGGTATGTTTGCAAAGTTTAAAGTCCGTTCTTTGTTGCAACAATTCACAGGGCAAGTCTTTTATGTGATGCAATAAGTCTTTACAGGCGCACGTCACCCGGGTTGCAGCCGGGTCCAGTCCGCATCCTGTTTGTGACGCCAGGTGTTAAGGGGATACTCAGAACCGGGCCAAGGGGTCGCTTCTGGAAAGTGGATCACGGTGTCGTGACCCGGTCTGTGAACCCTGGTTCCACAATAAAAAGGGGGGTTATGTACGTGACGCCACCCGTGGAATGTGGTCAGAGATGACCACCGCTGCTGCAGAATCCCCGGGGGTGATGGATGGCAGCTTGAGATGGGACAGCTCCCCATGGGTAGAGCCTTCTCCCTGGGGCAGTGTGATAGTCTATGGGGAAGTGCAAGACACGAGCACAATAAACAAGCAGACTCACGGTTTTGCAGTTACTTAGCCTTTACTGAAGATAGCATTCAGCAAAGTACTGTCCACGGAGTCTGTGCAGGGTTCAGGGTTTCTCCCACCCAGCCGGGCCATTTTGGCTCCCTTATCTGCAGCCCTTATATGTAGCCCTGCTGCTGTGTAAACTAGGCAGCTGGCCCAGTTCTCATCCCGGGTACCGACCTGACAGGCAACTTGAGTCCTTACTTGTATGTTCCTGAACTCTGCTGTGTTGCTGTGTCTGTGGTAGACATGAAGAATGTGGAATCTTCACTTCTCCGGTGTTAGCTGTGCGATGTGTAATCTGCACAGCCTCGGATCTGGCATCCGTTCTTTGTGCTCCACTGGGGTGAGTTCAGCAATACTCTATCTCCCAGGTATGTTCCTCTGTTTAATCTGTCTCCTTTCCTCAGACCCTCGGCTTAGGCCTGGAATTGGTCAGTGGACCCTGTAGTGAGCTTGAGCCAGCTCCAACCTACAGATCCTTCTTCCTCAGTCCTCCCTGGAACTGAACTGCACTGACTGAACTGACCACTTCCTCTCCACACCAGAATATATAGGGAAGCAGCTTGGTCTCCCCCTTCTGGACTGGAGGTCTTGGTGTTATGTGGGGAGTTAACCCTTTGTGTTGTTACTGTGGCATATGAACCCTGGGGTGCCACACAGGAACCTTTTTTCTTTGGCTTGGTCACACTGCTTGGGCGACCATCACTGTCATTACCACCTCGTCCACGGCCCTTACTGACTCTTTTTCCCAGTTTTTGGTTTGATTATTTGAAGGTGAATACTGTAACATGACCTTTTGTACAGGCAGTGGAACGACACTCATGCCGGGTTGTTAAACTTGTGTCAATAGTTTCCCACGAAAGCTGTTTCTGTAAGCCTAAAAACCGCATGGTACCTTTATTGGACAAAGTACCACTTGGAGGAGTCGACAAAGATGTTGTGAATGTCTTTTTGCCCTAAAAGAAAACAGGGTTTGACACCACTTTTATTTTAGCATTGGTTTTTGGCACTCAGACTGTGTTTTAGGCCCCCTTCACACGTCCGTGAAAATACACGCACGTGTGTTACGGGCCGTTTTTCGGGTCCGTGTTCCGTCTTTGTGTCCGTTTTTATGGTCCGTGTGGCATCTGTGTGAATGGCGTATGCTAGCCGTGTGTGCGTGTGTAATGTCCGTGGGTGCATGTGAAACATAACTGACATGTGAGTGTAATGTCCGTGTGAAATGTTCTGTGTGTGATGTAACATGTTGTTGCTACATACCCGTTGACAGCAGACAGAGTCGCTCGCTGAGCATGAACTCGGGTGAACTTCACCCAACTTCATTGTCATACCGCGGCTCTGTCTGTGTCGCGTCCTGATTAGCGGTCACCCGTGAATGACTCACCGGTGACCACTAATCCCCTGAGTGACAGAAGTGAGCAGCGCGATTAGCGCTGCCGTCACTCAGGTTACCCGCGGCAAGCTGGATCCTCTACTCGTGACGGCAACTCACCTGTGACTTCATCGCTGTCACTCGGCGACTTGCTGTCACAGGTGGAGGATCCAGCGGTGGCCGCGAGTAACCTGAGTGACAGCACAGCTGATCACGATACTCACCTCAGTTACTGCGTGGAGGTGACAGGAGCGGCGGTGTTCTTCTGCAGCTCCTGTCCCCTTCATGTAGCAGAGCTGGAAGCGACGCTGGACCTCCGTGGATTACGTCGGACATGGATGGGTATTTGGGGCATAATAAATTGGTGAACGCGGATTTTTTATAGTGTTTATTACTTCAAATAAAGGGTTTTTTCACTGTGTGTGTTTATTTACTGTAACTTACAGATTAATCATTGGGGGTGTCTCATAGACGCCTGCAATGATTAATCTAGGACTTATTGACAGTTATGGGCTGCTGCCATTATTACCCCGATTGCCAACGCACCAGGGCAAATCGGGAAAAGCCGGGTAGAGTTCCAGAACTGTCGCATCGAATGGATGCGGCAATTCTGGGCGGCTGCTGGCTGATATTGTTAGGCTGGGGTGCTCCCCATAACGTGGAGTTCCCCATCCTGAGAATACCAGCCTTCAGCCGTGTGGCTTTACCCTGGCTGTTATCAAAATGGGGGGGAACCGTACGTCGTTTTTTTTTAATTTTTTTTTTTTAACTGCACAGTATAGACCCGCCCACCAGCTGCTGTGATTGGTTGCAATGAGACAGCTGTCACTCAGCGTGTGGGTGTGTCTAACTGCAACCAATCATAGACGCCGGTGGGCGGGGAAAGCAGGGAATATGAGATTGTTTAATGAGCGGCCGGCTTTTTCAAAATAGTAAAAGCCACCGGAGTTTTTTTTACAGCTGTGCAGTGCCGCACCGGTGATTGGGAAATGGTAAGTATGAGAGAGGGGGGAGACTGACCGACAGACTGTGAGAGAGGGACAGACAGAGAGAGAGACCGACAGACAGACAGAGAGACCGACCGACGGACTGAGGGAGATTGACCGACATACACAGAAATAGAAAGAATGACCGACATCGCTAGAAAAAAACACCAAACTGACACGGACCATAGGGAGATGCATACGTGTTTACTAACGTGTGCGAACATACCCATAGACTTTCAGTGGGTCCATGTGTGCATGCTCCGTGCAGAAAACGGACATGCTTCAACACGGAAACACATAGGGATCACGGACACGCACACACGGACATTATGAAATAACGCACGTGTGACCTCAAACATAGATTAACATTGGTGCATGTTTGTCCGTGTCTGCGGTATACACGGAAACGCAACAAACACGCACGTGTTTCACGGACGTGTGAAGGGGGCCTTAGTAAAAGCAGGCTACTATGTTTGCTGACCCTAAAGAATCCGAAGACTCAGTAGCAAAGGGAGAACTGGGGACAGGACCAGAGACTCCAACCCCACAGGGTTCACGCTACCATCAGGCGGACAGAAGTGGACAAACCACAGAACGGGGACCCCCAGTGTTCTATACCACTGGGACTCACTTACCAGAGACAGCTGCAGGGGAAGAAAGTACCAGAGAACCAAACTGGCACTGGGGCGAAGGGAACCTGGAGGTGAAACCAGCCGGCCTCGGTCAACCAGTTAACATCTGCAGAAAGTGAGTAAACCAGTTGCACTGAAAACCTGTGTGGACTACCTTCTTCCAACGCCCACTGCACCATACACCCTCTGGGGCAAAACCCTACTTGCGGAGGGACTACCATACTAGCTACCAATACCATCAGCCCCAGTAGAGACATTCTGCAGCGGCGGCTCCCTACACTTAGCCGCAACACCGTAAGTGGTGTCACAAGTGAACATTATTTCATTCTCCCCTGTAAATATCCCAATTACAAAAAGGGCACGGAACCGGGTAACCACCGTTACATCCCCAACAGAGACACTGCCCGGAACCGAGTACCCTATATCCCTGGGAGCTACAACCCTTTTTTCCTGGCGTCACAAACAGGATTGAACTGGACCCGGTCAAACCGGGTGACGTGTGCCTTAAAAGCTGTGTTATATGGACTGAACTTTATTGTTTGAAAAACCGCCGCCATTTTGCTGTGAAAAATAACTGTGCCACAGGAGACCAAAAGGCATGAAGAGAAACCCCGTCCATGACTCCTGTAAGCAGTAACCTGACCTGGAAGTTCCCAGAGGTGCTCAAGTCCCACAAGAGAGCGTTGAGAAACACCAAGCGGAGCATCCAGGATGTGAGAGCGGATGCTGGTGCAGGGACGCCAGAACACCTGCAACGAAGTTTCTGGACACTAGGAAAAACAGGATGGCTGCTCCAGAGGATTGGGAGTCCAGCCTTCCTGTACCGGGAACCGCTGCCTGGCTGGAAGGAGAATTAGCCTAGTTTTCCATCCGGGTGCGGTTACAGTCACTTCAACAGGTCGTGGACTGGAAAGAAAAGGTGCGGAGAATGGTGGCAGCAGTGTGGGCCCATGAGAACCGGGTCGTGCACGCAGACCCTCTTAACTTTACTGCCCTGCCCGGAGGCGAGACCCATCTCCAATCCAGTCGTGGAGCACCAGCCAGCCCGGCTTTCCGAGGCCATACCATCGCCGGCAGAGATTAGCTTCTTCTCAGACTCAGTTGCAGGGGCAATTTTCTAGTAATGTTGGTACGTTCCAGAACCTCTCACTACCGACTGACATGCAATTAAGCTCCCCTTAACCCTTGGTAGCTCTCCCTGATAGGTTCTCAGGGGAGAAGGACCAGTTCAGAGTCTTTAGGGAGAGGTGTAAATTATTTTTTGTGTTACGATCCCGATCATCAAGGAATGAGTCCCAACGGGTGAGAGTTGTTATGTCCCTTTTAATGGGGAGTCCACAGACCTGGGCATTTTCTCTATCTCCAGTAGCCACAGAACGGTCTTCCGTTGACGCCTTTTTTGACGTCCTGGGACAGAGTTATGATGAACCTGACAGAGTCCTTTGGTGACAAAGACTAAGATCATGAATCTGACACAGGGAGGCCGCACTGCAGAGTTGTATAGTTTGGAGTTCAGACAGTGGTCATCTGAGGTCCTGTGGAATGATGCAGCTCTAAAGTGTCAGTTTTTCAGAGGCCTGTTGGATACTTTAAAGGATGCTCTTACTCACCATCCCCCTCCGAGTACACTGGGGGAAGCCATGACTCAGATTATCCATATGGACCGTAGAATACGGGAGAGACAAGAGGTTCGACAGGAGTTTCCCTTCAGTCCTCCCAGCTGGGATTATCTCAATGTGGTGGAGTCTATGGAAGTTGGTGCAGCCAGTTCTAATTAAAAGGAGAGGAGACGGTGTCGCGAGCTCAGGCTTTGCTTCTACTGTGGTCGCACTAGGCATTACCGGAAGGACTGCTTATATTGCCCTCCTGCAGACAAGTCGTTGGTAAATGCCTAAAGGCCGCTTTACACACGGCGATTTATTATGCGATCGCATGTGTGATTGCACACGCTCCCATCGTTTGTGCAACAGGGGCAATTTGTTGCCCGGGTTGCACAAAGTCGGTAACCCCCATCACACATACTTACCTTCCAAACAACCTCGCTGTGGGTGGTGAACATCCTCTTCCTGAAGGGGGAGGGACGTTTGGCGTCACAGCGATGTCCCACAGCGGCCGCCCAATAGAAGCGGAGGGGCGCAGATGAGCGGGAGGTAACATCCCGCCCACCTCCTTCCTTCCGCATTGCCGGTGGGATGCAGGTAAGCTGCAGTTCATCGTTCCCGGGGTGTCACACGGAGCGATGTGTACTACCTCGAGAACGATAAACAACCGGTGCGCAGAAGGACGTTCGACCTTTTGAAAATGAGCGACGTGTCAACGAGCAATGATAAGGTGAGTATTTTTGCTCGTTCACAGTCGCTCGTAACTGTCACACGCTATGATATGTCAAATGATGCCGGATGTGCGTCACTAACGACGTGACCCAGACGACATATCGTAAGATATATCGTAGCGTGTAACGGGCCCTTAAGTCTGGGTGATTATCAAGGAGGTCACCCAGACTTCCAGGTACCGCTTAACTCCTCAAGTATAGTATTGGTGAATGTGGAACTGTTCTTTGAGAATCGATTCATTTCAGCACCTGCTTTCATTGACTGTGGGTCTTCTATGAACTTTATTGACTCTGGATTGGTGAAGAAGTTGGGATTAGGTTTGGTTGTCTTCAAAAAGTATTAAACTCAAGGTACCCTCCACTAAGTTGGGTCCTAAGTTTATTGGACCATAAGAGATTGTGGAGATGATAAATCTTGTTGCATTTAGACTAAAGCTGCTTCAGTCTTGGCAAATCCCAAATGTGTTTCATAAGTCCCTATTAAAAAGGTTTGTTACCTCGGCCCTGTCTCCCTCATCCCCACCTTCTCCTGTTCCTATTGACGGTGGGTTGGATTATGAAGAATAGAGGATCGTTGACTCTCATAGGGTCCGTAATTCTGTTCAATACTTGATTCATTGGAATGGGTACGGACCCGAAGAGAGATCTTGGATTCCGGCCCATTTTGGTTAGAGCCAGTTGTCTGGTCACAGCCTTCCATCGGAGGTTTCCTGGGAAACCTGGGGGTCCAGTGGCCCTCCCCCTTGACGAGGGTTTATTGTCATGATTCTTTGTGCAGAGCATCTCACAGATCTGGAGTTGCTCTGCATTGCTTACTGATCTGCCAGTGTGTCCATTCCTTGTGCCGAGCATCTTTTCCTTGGAGATGATGGTCTGCGGCGCCGTCTTTGTTAATTAACTAGCAACTTGGTCACTATACTGGAGTCCATGTTGGTTCTGGAAGGTGCTGGTTACTCAGCTATTCCATCTTCCAGGTTATTGCTAAGGCTTCTTTACTGAGCATGCTCCCCCAGTACTCTGCCAGTTGTATTCTCTGACTCTGCTGTTTTGCCATAGTTTGTGTGTCTGCTAGTATTGGTATTCTAACCCCGGACTGTTATTGGACTTGCCTCTGCCCCTTTCTATTCCCGTTGTGCATTCCTGTCTTATACCACGGACCGTTATCTGACAATGTCTTTACTTGCTCCTTTTTGATACTGCATGCAATTCTGGTATCATGACCCTCGGATTATGCCCTGACTACGTCTCTGTTTACCCCATATGATGATTCGTGACCTCCTGTTACCAGACCCCAGCTCTCCTGACTACCCTTCCGTTCATGCAACCCCGTAATGTAGTGGCAAGCATTACACCAACAAGTACTTGGGTCATCAGTCCTTTATTTTCCAACAGGGTAGTGATGAGCGAGTACCAAAAAGCTCGGGTGCTCGAGGCTCGGGTCGAGCATCCCAAGATACTCGCGTACTCGGCCCGAGCACCGAGCCCAATGTTATCCTATGGGAGACCTGAGTATTTTTATGAAATGACCCCCCGGCAGCATGTAGAAACCCTAAAAATGTCACAAAAGTCTCAGAAGAGTGCTCAAATGACATGGCAACAGCATGGGGAAGACCCCTTGAAGCATTTATCACTCAAAAGTCACAGGTGTGAACAATTTTGTCCGAGTTTTACGCCATTTTTACGGACTCACCAGAAAACCTTCCAAAATGACACCAAAATGAATTTTCATGGCGGAAATGTTAAGGGCACATACCCAATTGTGAGATAGAGCTGGTGTATGTTACTTTTTGAGATTACATGAAAGATTTTACGTGAAAACATTGTGTGGCACTCCGATGTCCCTGAGAAGAGACGTACATGAAGGCCTCTTGAGTCTAATGTGCCCATTTTGAGGAGGTGAGTCTTTGTAGTATTTTCCTTTGCCAGGGCACCTCTGCCTGCACCACCATCACGTCCACTTCCTTGTTCGTTGCCAACGCCCTTGCGCATTTTGCAATGCTGTGCTGATGTGTATTCACTAGACTTGTGCGTAATTATCCTAGTTTGTGCAAAACGCACACAAGTGCACCTGTACGCTGCCACCGACAGGCACACACGTGCGGTTTTTAAATGCAAGCACGGACGCACTAAGAACCTAACAGGTTTTTAGGAGCAACAATTACTGAGAAGTTTGACACTATCAGACACTGCTGACGTGTATTATTCACTAGACTTGTGCGTTATATCCAAGTTTGTGCAAAACGCACACAAGTGCACCTGTACGCTGCCACCGACAGGCACACACGTGCGGTTTTTAAATGCAAGCACGGACGCACTAAGAACCTAACAGGTTTTTAGGAGCAACAATTACTGAGAAGTTTGACACTATCAGACACTGCTGACGTGTATTATTCACTAGACTTGTGCGTTATATCCAAGTTTGTGCAAAACGCACACAAGTGCACCTGTACGCTGCCACCGACAGGCACACACGTGCGGTTTTTAAATGCAAGCATGGACACACTAAGAACCTAACAGGTTTTTAGGAGCGACAATTACTGAGATGTTTGACACTATCAGACACTGCTGACGTGTATTATTCACTAGACTTGTGCGTTATATCCAAGTTTGTGCAAAACGCACACAAGTGCACCTGTACGCTACCACCGACAGGCACACACATGCGGTTTTTAACTGCAAGCACGGACGCACTAAGAACCTAATAGGTTTTTAGGAGCGACAATTACTGAGAAGTTTGACGCTATCAGACACTGCTGACGTGTATTATTCACTAGACTTGTGCGTTATTTCCAAGTTTGTGCAAAACGCACACAATTGCACCTATATGCTGCCACCGACAGGCACACACGTACGGTTTTTAAATGCACGCACGGACGCACTAAGAACCTAACAGCTTTTTAGGAGCGACAATTACTGAGAAGTCTGACACTATCAGGACTGTTTTAGACTGTGTACACCAGCCCCAGATATGATGAAGGCTGGTATACAGTCACCACTAGGAATGGCTATATACCCTGCCTGCCTGCCTGTATACAGTCACAATAGTCCTGAGAAGGACTCTTCTGGTCACTAGCCTGTATTCCGACCTGGCTATATCCTGCCTGCCCTGCCTGTATACAGCAACAATAGTCCTGAGAAGGACTCTTCTCCTGTACTCCGACCTGGTTATACCCTGCCTGCCTGTATACAGCTACAATAGTCCTGAGAAGGACTCTGCTTCTGTACTCCGACCTGGCTATACCTTGCCTGCCTGTATACCGCTACAATAGTCCTGAGAAGGACTCTGCTTCTGTACTCCGACCTGGCTATACCTTGCCTGCCTGTATACAACTACAATAGTCCTGAGAAGGACTTCTGGTCACACTGTTTGCAGCCCTGCTCCGGAACTAACTATAAAGGGCCGCAAACCTTTCCCTGAAGCAGCAACACTCTCCCTGCACTGACTCTTTGGATGGCTGTGTGCAGAGCACAGCGCGCCCGCTGGTATAAAGGCTCACGCTGTGCGGGCCGGCCAATCACTGCAATTCCACAACTAACAGGGCTGTGGCATTGCATTGGTCTGCCAGCCAATCCCTGCATGAGGGCTGGCTCTCAAAAGAGCGCCAACATGCAGGGATGAAGACCACGAGTACAGCACGAGTATCGCAAGATTACTCGGTACCCGCCGAGTAGCCCAAGTACAGTGATACTCGTGCGAGTACCGAGTAGTGACAAGCGTACTCGCTCATAACTACAACAGGGCTCCGCAAGCCCTCAAAGTTCCAGTTTCACCTCTCCCCTTCTTTGGGTGACCGTCCTGTGGCAACATATTGCCCAAATGACATGGGACACTGCTCCAATGCTGGCTCCATTCACCAAAAGGTGTCTGTTCAATTCAGAGAAACTCTTCATCCAGGCACGTTTTGGCACTCTTTCAAGATGTTATGCCCACGATGGGTGGAGCTTCTTCCTTCCAACGCGCCATCCTCCACCATCTTTATCTTCGTCGCCACCATCTTTATCTTCAGCAAAGTCGGTGCCTCCTCATACAGTGACATCATTTTCTCACATAATGACACCACCTTTCCCACTTCTGGCAATATTGCCCTGTGCATGGCCCGATCCAAAACCCCACACTCATTATAATGGCCCCACAGTTCCCCACTCAATATGATGGACCTCACAGCCCCTCACTCAGTATGAGGGCCTTGACCTCCCCTCACTCATTATGATGTCCCCCACAGTCCCTGACTCTGTATGATCGCTCTCACAGCAACTCACTTAGTATGAAGGTCTTCAGATCCCCACACTCAATAGGATGGTCCCCACAATCCACCCACCATGCAGTATTGTAGCCCCACAACCCCTCACTTATTATTATGGCCCCCACAGCACCTCACTTATTATGATGGCCCCACAGTTTCCCCCCTCAGTATGATGGCTCTCACAGCAACTAACTCAGTATGATGGCCTTCACATCACCTCACTCAATATGATGACCCCACAGTTCACCCCCCACTGAGTATAATAGCCCCACAACCCCTCTCTCATTATAATAGCCCCCCAGCACCTCACTCAGTTTGATGGTCTCCAAGCCCTACAAATACTGACATTTAAAAATAAACAGTATGAACCTAGCCTAATTTCTCCAGGACTCTATTCTGGTCTGTGTAGTATAGGAATGAGGTTCACCCTGCAGGTGATGTAGTAATGTAATTGCGCCTGCAGCGAGCTGAGTCTCAAACTCACAGGCTGAATAGTGCTGCTGGCTCCCAGATCAACCATTCTATTGAACTCTTTGAGAATATGGATTCTGTTGAAATTGTGATAATGGGTGGAGGAAAGACTCAGTGGCGAGCGGCATTGGGTCCACCTAACTCATGCTCCCCATAATGACTGTGTGGTCTGCCACTATGATGGCATGCCCCTAAGCACTGTGATCTATTTAAGTAAGGAGAAAGTCTATATTCAGTGAACCCAGATTTTACCCATGAATTGAGGATTTGGAAAATGAATGATCGGTCCAAGAGGAGAAAGAACTAGATTTCTATGATAACATATATTATAAAGTTACTTATTTTACCGTGTAGTATTCATTTATGATAAAAAAAATATTTTAAAGGACCGTTATACAATAACCATTCCAGCTGCAGTCTTACAGTGCTAGGAAATATTTGTCATTTTATTATAAATTGTAATTATTTGCAATATAGTGCTTTATATTAATATACTATTTTCTCTTTAGGCTGCTTACGATGTTTATGTTAACGTTTTGTTTGACGCTCAGTCTTCATCACAACTTGAGGTATCGGCCATTCAACTTTACTTGCTGTAGAAAAACAAAACTGAAAGTCTGATGTGACTATGTATTTTCTAGAAATAATAAAAGTCTCGTTATTCTAGATTCTAATGTGTGACATTACTGGCATGAAGAAACGACTTGTGAAAACAGAGGACATAGAAGAGATCACACAGAATGTGAAGGGACTCGAACACAAAGCACTTATTGCCTTAAAGCGCAATGATAAGTGAGTAGCGACTATCATTTTATAATTATGAAGTAGTTTTTTTATTTTGTAATCATTCTACATGAAATTGATCAGCAAAATAAATTAATTAGAACAAATTTATAATCTTCAAAGCAAAAATCATATGCATTATTTCTAAGGTCCATTTTCATGTGTCCCTCCTGCTTTTGAGGCAGTCTTATTATTATTATTATTATTATTATTATTACTTCTTGTATCTTGTAATATAAATAAACTTGAATTATTTTTTGCAAATCAACTTTGTGTATATTCACTTTGTATGCTGAAGTCCAATGCTGACTAGGATTTAAGAATTTTCGATCTACTTGACATATACAACAGCCTTAGTGTACCCCATGTAATGTATACTGCAGCCTCAGTAGATTATATGTGATGTATACAGTAAAGTCTTAGTGTATCCTGTGTGATATATATGCAGCAGTCTCAGTGTATGATATGTGATGTATTCAGCAGTCTCCGTGTATGATATGTGATGTATGCAATATAACAGTCTCAGTGTATATCCTATGTGATGTATACAGTAGCCTCAGTGTATACTATATAGTAATATGTAGAGCAGCCTCAGTGTATCCTATGTGACGCATATACAGCGGTCTCACTGTATCCTATGTAATGTATATACAGTGCCTACAAGTAGTATTCAACCCCCCTGCAGATATAGCAGGTTTACACATTCGGAATTACCTTGGCATTGTGACATTTGGACTGTAGATCAGCCTGGAAGTGTGAAATGCACTGCAGCAAAAAAGAATGTTATTTCTTTTTTTATTTTTTTTTTAAATTGTGAAAAGTTTATTCAGAGGGTCATTTATTATTCAACCCCTCAAACCACCAGAATTCTGTTTGGTTCCCCTAAAGTATTAAGAAGTATTTCAGGCACAAAGAACAATGAGCTTCACATGTTTGGATTAATTATCTCTTTTTCCAGCCTTTTCTGACTAATTAAGACCCTCCCCAAACTTGTGAACAGCACTCATACATGCTCAACATGGGAAAGACAAAGGAGCATTCCAAGGCCATCAGAGACAAGATCGTGGAGGGTCACAAGGCTGGCAAGGGGTACAAAACCCTTTCCAAGGAGTTGGGCCTACCTGTCTCCACTGTTGGGAGCATCATCCGGAAGTGGAAGGCTTAAGGAACTACTGTTAGCCTTCCACGGCCTGGACAGCCTTTGAAAGTTTCCACCTGTGCCGAGGCCAGGCTTGTCCGAAGAGTCAAGGCTAACCCAAGGACAACAAGGAAGGAGCTCCGGGAAGATCTCATGGCAGTGGGGACATTGGTTTCAGTCAATACCATAAGTAACGTACTCCACCGCAATGGTCTCCATTCCAGATGAGCCCGTAAGGTACCTTTACTTTCAAAGCGTCATGTCAAGGCTCGTCTACAGTTTGCTCATGATCACTTGGAGGACTCTGAGACAGACTGGTTCAAGGTTCTCTGGTCTGATGAGACCAAGATCGAGATCTTTGGTGCCAACCACACACGTGACGTTTGGAGACTGGATGGCAATGCATACGACCCCAAGAATACCATCCCTACAGTCAAGCATGGTGGTGGCAGCATCATGCTGTGGGGCTGTTTCTCAGCCAAGGGGCCTGGACATCTGGTCCGCATCCATGGGAAGATGGATAGCACGGCCTACCTGGAGATTTTGGCCTAGAACCTCCGCTCCTCCATCAAGGATCTTAAGATGGGTCGTCATTTCACCTTCCAACAAGACAATGACCCAAAGCACACAGCCAAGAAAACCAAGGCCTGGTTCAAGAGGGAAAAAATCAAGGTGTTGCAGTGGCCTAGTCAGTCTCCTGACCTTAACCCAATTGAAAACTTGTGGAAGGAGCTCAAGATTAAAGTCCACATGAGACACCCAAAGAACCTAGATAACTTGGAGAAGATCTGCATGGAGGAGTGGGCCAAGATAACTCCAGAGGTCTGTGCCGGCCTGATCAGGTCTTATAAAAGACGATTATTAGCTGTAATTGCAAACAAGGGTTATTCCACAAAATATTAAACCTAGGGGTTGAATAATAATTGACCTACACTTTTATGTTAAAAATTTATTAAAATTTAACTGAGCAACATAACTTGTTGGTTTGTAAGATTTATGCATCTGTTAATAAATCCTGCTCTTGTTTGAAGTTTGCAGGCTCTAACTTATTTGCATCTTATCAAACCTGCTAAATCTGCAGGGGGTTGAATACTACTTGTAGGCACTGTAGCAGTTCCAGCATATTTTATGTGATGTATGTTTGCCGCCCCCGCGACAGCTGACGGGCTGCTCGGATTTGGATCTGCAGTGGCTCGTGGGGTCTCTGGACCCGAGGTGGGGTCGCGTGGCCTCTCGAAATAAAAAGGGGTTTTTTTTTGGGTAGTGTTCGTGATGCCACCCACGATGTGTTGTAACGTGAGGGATCACCGCTGCTGGTTTGGGGAGCCTGGGGACGCTGGTGCGTGGCAGCGGAAGTTGTTAACCCCTCTGTGGGCAGGGGAGTGGTGTCCTGGGGCCCAGTGATGGATGGCGTGGGGAACCCATTGGGTGCAAGGGGGGTAACATGTACTCACACAGTCCAAAGTCACTGACGCTGACACCAGGTAAACCAAACTCTTGAGCACTCTGTGGTCCTTGTATGGGCACGCTGGGTCCGTGTTCTCTTGGTGCTGCTTGTTGACCTGAAGCCTTGTCCCTTGGCACTGTGTGTCTTACGTGTGTATCCCTTAGACTTGAAGCGTTTCGGGTCCCGTTCACCTGCGTGGCTAGCAGGGTGAGCTTGCTCTCAGGGTTCACGCTTGGGATTTTCTGGATGGTTGTGGGAAGTCCTATCCCCCTCGTTGCGCTAGTACCCCGATTCTGGAGCGGGTGGGGAACGGTTCCTGTAGATTCCATTCCCGTCGGGTGAATTACTGGGCTGCATGAAGCTACTTCCCAGCCTAGGGTCCGCGTACCCTGTCGTGCCCTGGTCCCTGCCCGGTTGTAGCACAAGGCAGCCGGCCTGCTCTCTGTAGCAGCACCATGCCCCCTGCCACTACCCCCTTCGACCGGGGTTCCAGCTCCTTCTGGCCAGGCCAACATCTGGCACCTGCGACGGGTACAAGAGCCCAGCTCCACAGCGTGATCTGGACTGTCACCGCTGTCTCTCCTTCTACCTCCACTCTACAACTCACTAACTTCACTGATACTTCTGCCCTCCTTCCACCAGCCCTCCATCTGGGTGGCCCTATTCCCCTCAGGCTGCCCAATGGGTGTTTGGTGGGTGTGGTGCAGAGTGTTCCTCACGATTTGTGTACACCTGTTGGTAGCAACACCAAAGTGACAGGACTCGTAACCAAGGAGGAGCGGGTACCATGCAGAAGGGCAAATTGCACGGCACCCTTGTGACGACCTGATAGGCCAGGGCGTCACATTCCCCCTTGGTTAAACGTGGCTTGTCCACGAGCAACAGAATACCAAGTATTTATTTATTTATTTTTTTAAGGAAAGAAAAAGGGTTAACAACATTTATATTTTTTTTAACTGGTTCATCCCACACAGGGGAGGTGCATTATTAAACCGTTTCAAACATTTGTTAACTAGAGTTCGACTGCACAGGGGACGCCACCGATTTTGATGGCAGCGGGGACCCAACCTTCCACGTTGTGGTCTCTCCCTGCAACAGTCCAGTCCCAACGTCCCGGATCCCAATAACCCCCCCACCCAAACAACCTGGTTCCCCTGGAAACCTAGATAGGTCCTTGGGCCGGGGTAAGTTCCCGGGGTGTGCCAGATGACTCCAATGGCACAACGGGTGCAGTTTTTTTTTTACAAGACACAGGTTTGTATTGGTCACGCCAGTCCTGTGACCGTGGTCCATTTTTAATCAATTATAAAATGTAGAAGTCCTTATAAAACCACACCTAAAAGTCCTGTACCGTAGTCCAACTGTTGCAAATTTAGAGAAAATCATGTTACTTTCCCATGCAATTAGTGTTTCATTGGTTCTCTCATTTTCTAACATTTTCTATATGAAAAATAACAAACTGTGGAAAACAACAAACAGAAAACACAGATACCCAACATTTTTACGGTACCATATTTTTCTGCTAATATCAACATTCTTCTCTGTACCTCCGTGGAGGCTGCCCAAAGTTAACACAAGTGGACCTTCTTAACTCTGGACCCTCATCCTCGTCTGATGACACAATTGCCTCCCCTACAACCACCCCACTTCCTGTACTAGGTGTTGCAGGTAGGACCCTTCGTATGCGTGGCAAGGGGACAGGTGTTACCCTAGGTGTTGAGGTGGGTGCAGTGTCAGTAAGCCCTTCTTGTTATGTTTCTTCCATGGGTTGTGGAAATGTTAACACAGGGACTATTACTGCTCCATTCTGCATAGGCCAGCCTTCTGGAGAGTCACAAAGGATGGTTCGAATTACTTTTTTCTTTCTTTCCGCCATGGGAGGTTGGGGTTGAGGCTCTTCTGTTAGCTTGAGTGGCTCTGGGCACTTCTTGAGATGGTCTTGGAACACCGTGGCCGTGGTTCTCCCATGATCCTTTCTAATCAGGCAGGTCTTGTGATTGTCAAAGTTGGATGGCTGTATCACATAGGGCTCCTTCTCCCATTGGTCATCTAACTTGTGCTGCTTCTGTTTTCCTTTTAGCACTACCTCACCGGGAGCAAAGGGGGCCGCCTTGGCTTGTTTATTGAAGTTTCTTTCTTACCGTTCCCAAGAGCGATTCAAGTTCTATTTGACACACCGCTTGACCTGCTTATACTGGGTCTGGCGACGGGTGTCCCAGTCTTCCCCAGGTGCATACGTCTCTGGTAGTTCGACCTCCATCTCCAAGTCGATTGGGAGCCTTCCGGGCCTAGCCCTCATCAGGTGCACTTCGTAGATCCAACTGGAATATGGTTGTACATATCTACTATGTCCGGTAGCTTCTCAGGCCACAGATTCCGTTCTTCCAAGAGAAGAGTGTTCAGCAAATTGATCACCAGATGATTCATCTTCTCGCGCATTCCATTTGTTTGAGCGTGGTACGGGGTAGTGCGAATCTTCTTGCACCCGTAGAGGTGACAGAATTCTTGGAAGATCTTGGCTTCGAAAGTGGGGCCTTAATCCATCAAGACTCGTTCAGGATACCAATGCGGCCTGCAGAAATAAGCCTGGAACGCCTTGGCTGCAGTGCTAGCCGTCAAGTCTTTGACAGGTACCACCACCAAGAACCGTGAGTAGTGATCAACCATGGTGAGTGCATATGTGTATCCAATGCGGCTGGGAGTTAACTTGACATGGTCCAAAGCCACAATCTCTAAGGGCTGCCGGGTGATGATCGGCTGGAGTGGCGCTCGCTGACTGGTGCCATCCTGTTTCCTCAAAGCACAGGGGCCGCAATTCCTGCACCAAGCCTCAATGGAATCCCTCATCCCGATCCAATAAAAGCAATTCCTTAGCAGCATCTCCAGCTTTTTCCATCCAAAGTGCCCAGTCCCGTCGTAATAGTCCTCCAACACTATAAGGACATGCTATTTGGGAACCACTATCTGGCAGATCTTCTCATGAGTTTTGGGATTGGTCAGATTCCGACACAGCTTGCCCTGGTGTAAGTAAAGTCGGCCTCAATCTTGCCATAGCTTTCTAGTTTCCTCTGGGGCATTCGGCCCCAGATGGGCATCAGCTCTGCACAGCTGTAGCATGACTAGCTTGATTGCAGGATTCTGGTTCTGGACTTCCTGCCAGCCATGGTGAGGTAGGGGATCGCAAGTCACCTCCTGCTGTTGGACGCTTGCTCAAGGTCGCTCTTCTGCAGAGGGTTGGTGAAAAGCGGGTAGCTCGACCTCCTCCAGGTCGTCTTCACCCCCTTCTTCATCTAGCAGGTGGGGCATTCTGGACAGCGCGTCTGCATTGGTGTTCTTGCGGCCAGCCCTATACTTGATAATGAAATGATAGTTAGCCAATCGGGCTTCCCATCGCTGTTCCAGGGCTCCCAACTTTGCTGTATCCAGGTGGGTCAGCAGGTTGTTGTCTGTGTACACCGTGAACTTGGCAGCAGCAAGGTAGTGCTTGAACCTCTCCATCACAGCCCACACGAGCGCCAGGAATTCCAGCTTGAAGGAGCTAATTCTCTGAGTTCCTTTCCGTTGGCCTCAACTTACGGCTGGCGTAGGCAATCACCTTCTCCTTGCCCTTCTGCACTTGGGATAGGACGGCACCCAGTCCCACATTACTGGTGTCAGTGTACAACACGAATGGGAGGCCATAATTGGGGTAAGCCAGGATCTCATCTCCTGTCAGGACAGACTTCATTTGTTCAAAAGATTTCTCTTGTTCCGGGCCCCATGGGAGTGGCAGTTTGGAGGGTCACCCAAGTGTAGTCTGGCCCATCAGGAGATCTTGTAAGGGGGCCGCCATTTGGGTGTAGCCTTTAATAAACCTCCGATAATACCCCATCAGGCCCAGGAATTGCCGCACCTCCTTGACAGTGGTAGGTTTCGACCAGCTCTGGATGGCGGTGATCTTTTCAGGGTCTGGTGCCACACCACGTGACCAAGGTACTGGACCTTCGGTTTGAGTAGATGGCACTTGGACGTCTTGAGCTTCATCCCGTATTTGGATAGGGCATCAAACACTTCGGCCAGGTGTTCCAGGTGAGCCTCGTACGTCTTGGAATAGATGATGACATCATCCAAGTACAGCAGAACCGTCTCAAAGTTACAGTGGCCCAAACAGCATTCCATTAGCCGTTGGAACGTCCCAGGTGCGTTGCACAGCCTGAATGGCATACTGTTGAATTCTCACAGTCCCATCGGGGTCGCAAATGCGGTCTTCTCTCTGTCTTCTTCAGCGACTGACACCTGCCAGTACCCACTGGTGAGATCAAGAGTAGAGAAATGGGTAGCAGACTTCAACACGGCTAGCGATTCCTCAATTCGGGGCAAAGGGTAGGCGTCCTTATGGGTAATCTTGTTTATCTGCCGATAGTCCACACACATCTGCATGGTCCCATCTTTCTTCTTCACAAGGACCAGTGGGGCCGCCCAGGAGCTGCAGCTATCTCAGATCACTCCTGCTTCCTTCATACTTTGGAGCATGTCTTTGGCACATTGATAATGGGCAGGTGGTATGGGCCTGTACCTCTCCCTAATGGGGGGGGGGTGCATGTGGGTATGTGATGCTGTACCCCTTTAATCCGCCCAAAATCCAATGGGTGGTTGCTAAAAACCTGCTCGTACTCCTTGACAACCCTGTAGACCCCTTGTTTGTGATGTGCAGGTGTAGCCTCAGTGCCTACATGTAGTTCCAGACACCATTTTTCCTCTTGGTCCCTGGTGTCGGCCTGTGGGACCTGATGGGGGTTCCTGTTACATCTCGTGGCTCTCCTGAGGCAAGGACTGAGGCAGTCTCCCATTCCTTGCCTGCCACGAGCATTCCTGCTCAGCAGCGCCGAAGGTCTGCCAGACTGCGCAGTGTGCAGGAGATACCTTCTCAGAGAGGCAGCAGAAGGGTGACACCTAGTGGTTCTCCTGTTACAAGGAGTGAAGCGGTCTCCCATTCCTGGCCTGCCGCAGACTCTCCTGCTCAGCGGCCCCGAAGGTCTGCGAGGCTGCGCAATGTGCAGAGGTTTACTGCTCAGGGAAGCAGTGAGATTCCCGTTATCTCTGCACATTGTGAGACCGAGGATCCCGCCTCTATTTCCCAGAGGCAGGAGGGTTAGCATGTGCAATGCGTGGTGGGTCCTGATTCGCTCACTGACGTCACACGGCTTGATGACAAGGCTGGTGACGTGGTGAATCCTGACTGGCCAGGCTGGGACGTCGTGGACCCTGATTGGGTCAAGTCCGTCATCTCCGCCTCGCGCCCGCCCTCGGGTGGAGCTGCACCTCCTTAAAAGCTCCCCCTGCCATCATGGCGGCGCGCGACCGTCCTTCTATGTTTGGATGTCTGGCAGCGTGCTGCAACGCCACTGCTCAGGCATTACTGTCTCTTGTGGGCTTGGCCCTTGCTGCTCCGGCAGTACCTCGTTTGCAGGCCGTGTTCCTGCCTTGCTGCTCCGGCAGTACCCCCGTCAACAGGCCGTGTTCCTGTCCCAGGTGAGCTCCTCAAGTCTCCTTTGGACTCACCTGGTTATTGAAAGCCCACGTGCGTGGGCACCTCTGGGCTACCCTCGTGCCATATTCTCGTGACTTCCACTGGCACACGTGCGTGGGCACCTCTGTGCTTCCCCGTGCAACAGGTACACCGAGCCGTGAGATCTGGGCCATACAACCCTCACGGGTTAGGGCAGATCGGTGTACATAGATCGTCTGTGACATTCCAGACGATCGCTAGCAGCAACCCGCTCACTCTTCACCCACCATAGCGGCGGTCCCTTACACCGCACAGTGGACCTTGACCGGCGGAAGCAGTCCATTTCCCATCTTGGCACGCTTCCCCGGGTCCCCCTCGTAACATTACGGTCGCGCCAAAGGTCTGGCTATGGCTGAAGAGCAGCAGCAGTTGCTGCGTTATGTGCAGCAGTTGGAGTCACGATTGGCAGCAGTGGAGCAGTCTTCCTCCGATAAGACTACTCTGACGACAGTCGCCACCCAGGCGGCTACCCAGGCTGTGCTATTGGGCGGAAGGTCTCCTCGCCTTGCGCTTCCAGAGCGCTTTAGCGGCAACAGCTCTGAGTGCTGTGGTTTTATAAACCAGGTTACCACCTACTTAGAGCTGTCCGCGACTCTTTACGCTACCGAGAAGGCGAAGGTAGCCTTCGTCCAGTCCCTGCTCACAGGGAGAGCGCTGAAGTGGTCCACGCCGTTGTGGGAGCGCGGAGATCGTGTGGTGAATAACTTAGCAGCTTATCTTGGGGCCATGAGAATGGTGTTCCTCGGGCCTCAAGTCACCCACGATTCCGCGCTGCGCCTCCTACGACTTCGGCAAGGGTCTGCTTCAGTCGGGGACTTTGCTGTACATTTTAGGACACTGGCCGCAGAGCTGGACTGGCCGGATAAGGTCCTTGTCCCTGTGTTTTGGGAGGGCCTGGCAGGGTTTGTCAAAGACGCACTGGCCACACGTGAGGTGCCTGCCACTTTAGAGTCCTTGATTCAGGTTGCCTCTCGCATAGACATCCGCCAGGCGGAGCGAAGGCTCGAGGTCTCTTCAGCACCCACGTCTTCTCGGCCTAAAAAGCGTCTGACTCCCGTCTTCCATCAGACAGGTCCCCCAGCCAGTCCTGTAGGCGACTCCGTGGAGTCAATGGAGGTGTCCAAGGTGGTCTCCTCTGCCCCAGGTTCTCGGTCTTGTGTCATCTGCTTTTCCTGTGGGCAGAGGGGACACATAGCTACCCGATGTCCCAAACCGTCGGGAAAAGACAGCGTCTAGTTTCTATCAGAGGGGGGACTCTAGACGCTACTTCTCCCTCTAGGTTGACTATCAGCGCCCAGTTGCAGTTTGGCACTACTCTCTTCTCTGCCCTGGCTTGCTTGGACTCAGGCGCTGAAGGCAATTTCATCTCGACCTCCCTGGCAACCCGATACTCAGTTCCCCTGGTTCTGTTGCCCAAGCCATTCAGGGTCCGGGTAGTCGACGGGTCCATACTTCTCGATCCTATCACCCAGATCACCATCCCTCTCAGGATGGATGTACCACCGGGACACCATGAGCAGGTGTCCTTCCTGGTGCTTCCAGGGGGGACGGATGAGATCCTACTGGGTCTTCCCTGGTTGAGACAGCATGCTCCTATACTCAACTGGGCAACAGGGGAGATCTCATCCTAGGCAGGATCCTGTAGAGAGCACCTCGTGACTACCGAACCACCCGCTACCATTAGGTCGGTTGGGTCCTCAGGGAATACTGAGGGGCCGGGTTTACCGACACCTTATGAGGCCTACAGGGATGTCTTTTCCAAAAGGGCCGCAGATACTCTTCCTCCCCACCGGCCATATGATTGCCGAATAGACCTGAAGCCAGGCTCCGAGCCCCCCAGGGGCAGAGTGTATCCACTCTCTGCTCCAGAGACGGAGGCTATGTCCAAATATATTCAGGACAGCCTGGCGAAGGGGTTCATTCGCAAGTCTATTTCACCGGCTGGTGCAGGGTTCTTTTTTATTCAGAAGAAGGAAGGGGATCTGCGCCCCTGTATCGATTACAGGGGATTAAATGCAATCACAATCAAGAACAAATACCCTTTGCCCCTCATTACTGAGCTATTTGATCGATTCCGCGGGGCAAAGGTCTTCACAAAGCTGGATCTACTCGGGGCGTATAATCTAGTGCGAGTCCGAAAGGGCGATGAGTGGAAGACCGCCTTTAACACCAGGGACGGTCACTACGAGTATCTAGTAATGCCCTTCGGACTCTGCAATGCCCCCGCCGTATTTCAAGACTTTGTGAATGACATTTTCCGGGATTTGTATCTTTCCGTGGTTGCATACCTGGATGACATTCTTATCTTCTCCCCCGATCTTACCACCCATCGGAGGAATGTCATCCGAGCACTTAAGAGGCTCCGCACCCATTCGTTATATGCTAAGCTGGAAAAGTGCATTTTTGAACAGGAATCCTTGCCGTTCCTGGGGTACATAGTGTCCAGTCAGGGGTTAGCAATGGATCCGGGGAAGTTGGAGACAGTGATGAACTGGCCTGAGCCCCGCTCGCTGAAGGCGATCCAGCGATTCTTGGGGTTTATCAATTATTATCGCCAGTTCATTCCCAACTTCTCGACGGTGGCAGCACCCATCATTGCCCTTACCCGCAAGGGCGCTAATCCCAAAGCATGGACACGGGAAACGGTAGAGGCATTTCACACTCTCAAAACTCACTTCTCCAGAGCTCCCATCCTTCATCGTCCAGACATCTCCAAACCCTTCCTACTGGAGGTAGACGCCTCTTCGGTCGGTGCAGGTGCAGTCCTGTACCAGAAAAACGAACGAGGAAGGAAACATCCGTGTTTCTTTTTCTCCAAGACCTTTTCTCCGGCCGAGAGGAACTACTCCATAGGGCATAGGGAGTTACTGGCGATGAAACTAGCATTCCAGGAATGGCGGCATCTCCTGGAGGGTGCGAAGCATCCATTTGAGGTATTTTCTGACCACAAAAACCTCACATACCTCCAGACAGCACAACGCCTGAACCCAAGGCAGGCCCGTTGGGCTTTATTCTTCTCCCGGTTCCGCTTTATTATCCGCCACCTGGCCGGTGAGAAGAACGTACGGGCCGATGCCTTGTCACGTTGTATGGTTGTGTTGGAGGAGGACGAGGAGGAGCCTCGTCTTATACTACCCCCAGACAGCTTGAGGATGGTCACTCCCACTTCTTTGGACCAGGTGCCACCTGGCAAAACCCTCGTTCCCCCTGAACTACGGAACGAGGTGCTATCGTGGGCCCATGCATCCAAGGTCGGGGGTCACTTCGGGGTCAAAAGGACCAGAGACCTGGTGACCAGGCATTATTGGTGGCCGAGACTACCCCAGGACATACAGGAATATGTGGGAGCCTGTATGTCGTGTGCTCGGAATAAGCCGTCCCGGCAGAGACCGGCAGGTCTTCTTCACCCACTGCCAGTGCCGGATCGTCCCTGGGAAGTGGTAGGGATGGACTTCCTGGGAGATCTGCCCAAGTCAGCAGGGCACAGGGTCGTATGGGTCATCACGGACCACTTCTCTAAAATGGTCCACTTGGTGCCTCTCCCACGACTCCCGACGTCACGTGCTCTCGCCACCTTGTTCATTCGACATGTATTTAGGTTGCATGGCATGCCTGACAAGGTGGTGAGCGACCGGGGTCCCCAGTTCGCGTCTCGCTTCTGGAGAGAGCTCTGTAAGCTCCTGCAGATAGAGCTGAACATCTCCTCCGCATACCATCCCGAGACCAATGGACTAGTGGAGAGGACTAATCAGACCTTGGTAACTTACCTCCGCCATTTTATATCCGCGCACCACGACAACTGGGCTAACCTCCTTCCTTGGGCCGAATTTGCCATTAACAATTCGGTCCATGAATCCTCTGGCCAGACTCCGTTCCTACTCAATAACGGACAACATCCCAGAATCCCGGTTCCGATGCCCATTACGTCACCCGATACTAGAGTGGAGGATTGGGCGACCAAGGCCCGGGAGATCTGGGATGACACCCAAGAGGCTCTTAAAAGGGCTAAAGACCGGATGGTGACAACGGCTGATGTTCGCCGCCGCCCTGCACCATCCTTCGCCCCTGGTGACCTAGTATGGCTGTCCTCTAAAAATGTTAACCTACGGGTACAGGCAGCCAAATTCGCCCCTAGGTATCTGGGTCCGTTTAAAGTACTACAGCAGGTAAACCCGGTGGCATATCGACTCCAGCTCCCTCCACGCTGGGCTATAGCCAACACCTTTCACGTGTCCCTCCTGAAACCCGTACGACTTAATAAATTCTCGGGGTCCCTGCCGGCTCAAACCGACTCCCCGTCCGACGACCCTGAGGTGGCAAAACTTGTGGAGACAAAAGTCATACAGGGCAAGAGGTACTACCTCGTGGAGTGGGCTGGCCGTGGTCCGGAGCATAGATCCTGGGAGTTGGAGGATCATATCCGCGCCCCGGGTTTGATAGCGGCCTTCGAGCACGGACAGGGGGGGGGGCCTAGACGGGGGGGTAATGTTACATCTCGTGGCTCTCCTGAGGCAAGGACTGAGGCAGTCTCCCATTCCTTGCCTGCCACGAGCATTCTTGCTCAGCAGCGCCGAAGGTCTGCCAGACTGCGCAGTGTGCAGGAGATACCTTCTCAGAGAGGCAGCAGAAGGGTGACACCTAGTGGTTCTCCTGTTACAAGGAGTGAAGCGGTCTCCCATTCCTGGCCTGCTGCAGACTCTCCTGCTCAGCGGCCCCGAAGGTCTGCGAGGCTGCGCAATGTGCAGAGGTTTACTGCTCAGGGAAGCAGTGAGATTCCCGTTATCTCTGCACATTGTGAGACCGAGGATCCCGCCTCTATTTCCCAGAGGCAGGAGGGTGAGCATGTGCAATGCGTGGTGGGTCCTGATTCGCTCACTGACGTCACACGGCTTGATGACAAGGCTGGTGACGTGGTGAATCCTGACTGGCCAGGCTGGGACGTCGTGGACCCTGATTGGGTCAAGTCCATCATCTCCGCCTCGCGCCCGCCCTCGGGTGGAGCTGCACCTCCTTAAAAGCTCCCCCTGCCATCATGGCGGCGCGTGACCGTCCTTCTATGTTTGGATGTCTGGCAGCGTGCTGCCACGCCACTGCTCAGGCATTACTGTCTCTTGTGGGCTTGGCCCTTGCTGCTCCGGCAGTACCTCGTTTGCAGGCCGTGTTCCTGCCTTGCTGCTCCGGCAGTACCCCCGTCAACAGGCCGTGTTCCTGTCCCAGGTGAGCTCCTCAAGTCTCCTTTGGACTCACCTGGTTATTGAAAGCACACGTGCGTGGGCACCTCTGTGCTACCCTCGTGCCATATTCTCGTGACTTCCACTGGCACACGTGCGTGGGCACCTCTGTGCTTCCCCGTGCAACAGGTACACCGAGCCGTGAGATCTGTGCCATACAACCCTCACGGGTTAGGGCAGATCGGTGTACATAGATCGTCTGTGACATTCCAGACGATCGCTAGCAGCAACCCGCTCACTCTTCACCCACCATAGCGGCGGTCCCTTACACCGCACAGTGGACCTTGACCGGCGGAAGCAGTCCATTTCCCATCTTGGCACGCTTCCCCGGGTCCCCCTCGTAACAGGTTCCCCTGTGAGTCGGCTGCATAAATGTCGTTTGAGTTAACTGTAAACAACTTGGCTATGGTGGCGTACCGTGGCAAGGTGACCTCTTCCTCCCCACAGTTAAGTACTCGCACAGGCACCCTCCCCTTTTGGACATCAACTACCCCTTTGGCCGTGAACACTGTGGCCCAATGCTCTGGGGGCTGCGGTTCCACCACTGCTTGGTAATCTTGTCCCCGGGAGCCTACAGCTGCTCTGAACCAGATTAACATTTCACTCCTTGGGGGCACCACTAGGGGGGCAGCATCCATTACCCCTACACCACCTATCTCTCCTCCAGATAGGTTTACCTGTTGCCACTGCAGGAGAGCTCGGATCTCACATTGCAGGACCCTCTGTCACCCTGCTCCTGCAGTTTCTAACAGCTGTAGAAGCAAAAACAACACTTCACCCATACAATTTTCTATCACATTAGTCCCTAAAATAATCTTCGGGTTCCGGTCACTAGGGTTGTTCTGGACTACGATAAGGCCTTGCCGGGCTAACTCTACATGGCCCACCTTGATGGTCAACTCTTTGAACCCAATTTGAGTCATGGGCAGTCCATTAACAGCATAGATAGTAAGGCTATCGTCCGGCGGGATCAAGTCATCGTCCAACCAGAACTTCTTGTACATTGCATAATGGATAGTTGTTACCAGAGAGCCGGTATCAAGAAGTGCCGAGGTCGGGATCCCGTCCAGGGTGATAGAAACGATGGGTCTTCCTCCGACATACCACCCTCGACAGTCAGCTGGGCCTTGGCAATTTATTCCTGGGGATTGGCCCTTGGCCCCAGGGGTTGCTCGTTTAAAGGACAGCTCTTGGCATAGTGGCCGGTCTTGCTACACTTGAAACAGACAGGTGGGCTGTACTGGTTGCCGCTCCATCCTTTGTATGCAGAGGTCCGCTTCCTCATCCAAGGAACATCCTCAGGGCAGTCAGCCGGTTGAATTTCTTTTGACGAGGTGGCTCTGGTCTTAAGTTGCATAGCTTCTAGGATCTGGGCGATGTCTCGGGTCAGCTGCTGCACCTGGGTAGACAGATCGGTGGTTTCAGGCCAGGTTGGTAGGGACGGTGTAGGCAGGGTCAATGCAGGTGCCCTCACTTGCAGCGGGGATGCTCTACTTGCCGCTTTGGGAGGGGGAAGTCAGGTGCCTCTGGGGGCTGCAGGGCCTTAATCGCTCGTTATTTTAGCGTAGCAAAGTCCAAAGCAGGGTGTTCCAAGGCCCACAACCGCATCTGTTTGCGGTCCTCTACTGACTCCAAACCCTGCAGAAACTGCTCCACTAACATTCTGTTTCCCTCTGTCTCACTGATGTTGTTAGTCAGTCTTAGGGTCCGCAGCACTGCCTGTAGCTTCAAGGCATAGTCCCTGATGCTATCTTGGGGCCGCTGTTTACAACTGTAGAGTAGAACCTCATCCGCAGCTCAGCCTTTGTACGGGTCTCAAATGCACCTCCCAGCCTCTGAAAAATGGCAGTTACGGAGACCCGATCCGCCTCTGTCCAGGTCTCCACTTCCAGCTCCGCTGCGCCGGTTAGCTGCCCGAGTACTACCGATGCCTGCTGCCATCCATTCAAGGCATATATGTCAAGCACATTGCTGATCTTCTGCTTGAATCCCTGTAGCGCGTCTGGCCGGCCATCGTACTGAGGGAGCCAGGCCGCACCCGGTACATAGGGCAGAGTTATGGGTAGGATCGGCGCGACAGCTTCTGGCGCCCGTGCCGCTGCGTCCGCGCACCCGCAGCATCAGTGTTAACGCTGTTTTACACTCGGCAATATCTTGTGCGATCACATGTGTGATCGCACCCGCCTTCATCGTTTGTGCGGCACGGGCAATTTGTTGCCCATGTCGCACAAAGTCGTAAACCCCCGTCACGCGTACTTACCTCCCTAACAACCTCGCTGTGGGCGGCGAACATCCTCTTCCTGAAGGGGGAGTCCGGGACGTTCGGCATCACAGCGACGTCACACAGCGGGCGGCCAATAGAAGCGGAGGGACGGAGATGAGCGAGACGTAAACATCCCGCCCACCTCCTTCCTTCCGCCTTGCCAGCGGCTGCAGGTAAGCTGCAGTCCATCGTTCCCGGGGTGTCACACGGAGCGACGTGTGTTGCCTCGGGAACTATGAACAACCGGAGCACAGAAGGACATTCGGTTTTTTGAAAATGAGCGACGTGTCAACGAGCAACGATAAGGTGAGTATTTTTGCTCGTTCACAGTCGCTCATTTGTGTTACACGCTATGATATGTCAAATGAGGCCGGATGTGCGTCACTAACGACGTGACCTGGACGACATATCGTTAGATTTATCGTAGCGTGTAAAGCGGCCTTAACCCTGATAGGGTGGAGGCTGCACCACTACATTCCCGTTATCTGGAGCCGACATCTTCGCGCGCCCCCTTGGTTTTCTCCAAGCACTCTTTCGCGCGCTGTGGCCCACTGGGAACTTCCGGTTCCTGTTTCAGGCTGAAGACGAAGGGCAGGACTTCGGCTTCGCGCCCTTTTGCAAGAAGATGGTGATTTTTGGCGCGAAAATAGTGGAAAAATGGCGGGCGTCGCGGAAAAAGGGATTTTGGATTGCGACTTTCACTTTTTAAGGCGCACGTCAACCAGGTTAGTGGGTCCTGCTCGCATCTTGTTTGTAACGCCAAGTTTTTCGAGGGTGTGCCGCCCCCGCGATAGCCGACGTGCTGCTCGGATCCAGATACGCAGTGGCTCTGGACCTGAGGCGGGGTCGCGCGGCCTCTCAAAATAAAAAAGGGGGTTTGTTTTGGGTACCACTGCTGCTGGTTTGGGGAGCTCGGGGACGCTGGTGCGTGGCAGCTGAAGTTGTTAACCCCTCCGTGGGCAGGGGAGTGGTGTTCCGGGGCCCGGAGATAGATGGCATGGGGAACCCGTCGGGTGTAAGGGGGGTAACGTGTATGTACGGGCACGCTGGGTCCGTGTCTTCTTGGTGCTGCTTGTTTACCTGAAGCCTTGTCCCTTGGCACTGTGTGTCATACGTGTGGATCCCTTACACTTGAAGCGTTTCGGGTCACGCTCACCTGCGTGGCTAGCAGGGTGAGCTTTCTCTCAGGATTCACGCTTGGGATTTTCTGGACAGTTGTGGGAAGTCCTCTCCCCCTCGTTGTGCTTGTACCCTGATTCTGGAGCGGGTGGGGAACGGTTCCTGAAAAACCCGTTCCAGTCGGTTGAAGTACTGGGCTGCATGAAGCTACTTTCCAGCCTAGGGTCCGCGTACCCCGTTGTGCCCTGGTCCCTGCCCAGTTGTAGCACAAGGCAGCCGGCCTGCTCTCTGTAGCAGCACCGTGCTCCCTGCCACTACCCCCTGCGACCGGGGTTCCAGCTCCTTCTGGCCAGGCCAATATCTGGCACCTGGGATGGGTACAGGAGCCCAGCTCCACAGCTGGACTGTCACTGCTGTCTCTCCTTCCACCTCCACTCTCCAACTCTACAACTCACTAACTGCACTGACACTTTTGCCCTCCTTCTACCAGTCCTCCATCTGGGTGGCCCTATTCCTCTTAGGCTGCCCAATGGGTGTTTGGTGGGTGTGGTGCACAGTGTTCCTCAGGATTTGTGTACACTTGTTGGTAGCAACACCAAAGTGACAGGACCCGTAACCAAGGAGGAGCGGGTACCATGCAGAAGAGCAGATTGCACAGCACCCTTGTGACGACCTGATAGGCCAGGGCGTCACATATGCATCAGTCACAGTGTACCCTATGTGATGTTCACAGCAGTGTGTGTCTTATTTTATTGTCGTTGGCTGTCTGGCTAACATGAATTAGTGTCAAGGGGTGTGCGGTGATAATACTAGACCGGGGCTTCTAGACTGGCCCTCAGGATAGGGGGCCCTAGCTGATGTCTGGGCTACCTTTTTTGTAAGAAACAAATTGTTGTTTGGGTAGTGAATCCTTCCTACACAAATTGGAAGGTATCCAAACAGCATACAAAGCTACTTGGGCACGTGGCTTGTGGCTTGGATGATTGCCATAACAGTGCGATTACAGTGATACCAGATCCACAAGATAGACATCCTTGTGGAGCATGTCAATGACTGCCTTCTGGACCTCTGTCAAGTCAGCAGTCGTGCCCATGATTGTGTAGCCTATTGAAAAAGACTAAGGGATCATTTGAAATGCTTAGGAAGCCTTTGCAGGTGTTTTACTGTAATTATTCTAATTTTATGAGATAATGACTTTGGGTTTTTCATTAATCCTCATCAACATTAACAGAAATAAACACTTGAAATAGATCACTCTGTTTGTACTGACTCTATATAATGCGTTTCACTTTTTGTTTTGAATTACTGAAATAAATTAACTTTTTGGTGATATTCTAATTTATTGAGATGCACCTGTATATTTTTTTTAGGTTTGGTGACTATTACACTAAAAACGCTTTTTAACAAAATGAAGTTTTTTTGCATCACCGTATTTTGAAGACAATAGGTTTTTTATTTTTCTGCTGACAGAGTCATGTGAGAGCTTGTTTTTGCAGGATGACTTGGAGTTTTTATTAGAGTTGAGCGCGGTTCGCGGTTCGTGGTTCTCCAGTTCGCGGTTCGAGTGATTTTGGGGGTGTTCTAGATCGAACTAGAACTCGAGCTTTTTGCTAAAGCTCGATAGTTCTAGTTACGTTCGAGAACGGTTCTAGCAGCAAAAAGACAAGCTAATTACTAGCTGGCTTTCCGCTGTAATAGTGTAAGTCACTCTGTGACTCACACTATTATGAAATTTCAGCGTATAGTGTGCGGAAACAGCGCATTCAGATCACTGCTGTTTGGATAATGGCGATCGCCATTTTTTTTTTGTGGGGCGGGCCAGCATGTCAGCCAATCCCAGACACACACACAGCTAAGTGGACTTTTAGCCAGAGAAGCAACGGCATGTGTGATAGGATGTCCATGTCACATGTCCCTGCATTATAAAAACGGACATTTTCCTCCAGCACGCCATTATCTGCCTTCTGCGTCTGGGTGTCAGTCACCGCTGGCGTAGCTCCTGTCTCCGATACTGCTGTGTACGCTCTACACACAGCGCTATACAGAATAGGGATAGAAGTTTCTATTAGTCCTTGTAAGGGCTAATACCAGCAGGGTCAGAGCCATAGGTGACAGTCAGGTCCGTGAAAACAGATTTTAACAGCTACACAAGATGACAGCGTCTGTGTAGCTAAGGTCAGGGATTTCCTCGCTGCATTTCCCCATTAGGATGGATAGAAAGTGAGGCTTCCTTTCCTCTACCCAGACCCACAACCCTGCCACTGTACCCTCCTGCCCTTTGCACACTCAAGCTCATTGTTACTAAGCCATTATACTAGCAAACACTGAGTAAAATTAGTGGCATCCTAAAAGTGGCTGTTGGACTTCCGTTAGTGTCCCACTAGTGCAAATCTATGTGCAGCACCTCTGCATTGCACACTCAAACTCATTGTTACTAAGCTATTATACTAGCAAACACTGAGTAAACTTAGTGGCATCCTAAAAGTGGCTGTTGGACTTCCATTAGTGTCCCACTGGTGCAAAGCTATTTGCAGCACCACTGCATTGAACACGCAAACTCATTGTTACTAAGCCATTATACTAGCAAACACTGATTAAACTTAGTGGCATCCTAAAAGTGGCTGTTGGACTTCCATTAGTGTCCCACTAATGCAAATCTATGTGCAGCACCTCTGCATTGCACACTCAAGCTCATTGTTACTAAGCCATTATACTAGCAAACACTGAGTAAAATTAGTGGCATCCTAAAAGTGGCTGTTGGACTTCCGTTAGTGTCCCACTAGTGCAAATCTATGTGCAGCACCTCTGCATTGCACACTCAAACTCATTGTTACTAAGTTATTATACTAGCAAACACTGAGTAAACTTAGTGGCATCCTAAAAGTGGCTGTTGGACTTCCATTAGTGTCCCACTGGTGCAAAGCTATTTGCAGCACCACTGCATTGCACACGCAAACTCATTGTTACTAAGCCATTATACTAGCAAACACTGATTAAACTTAGTGGCATCCTAAAAGTGGCTGTTGGACTTCCATTAGTGTCCCACTGGTGCAAAGCTATTTGCAGCACCACTGCATTGCACACTCAAACTCATTGTTACTAAGCCATTATACTAGCAAACACTGAGGAAACTTAGTGGCATCCTAAAAGTGGCTGTTGTACTCCATTTGTGCCCCACTGGTGCCAAGCTATTTCCAGCACCTCTGCATTACACCCTCCTGCTCTGTTTTTAATAAGCTATAATAATAGCAAAAAATGCTGTCATTTAGTGGCATACAAAAAGTGTCTGTTGTACTCCATTTGTGCCCCAATGGTGCCAAGCTATTTCTAGCACCTCTGCATGACACCCTCCTGCTCTGTTTTTAATAAGCTATAATAATAGCAAAAAATGCTGTCATTTAGTGGCATACAAAAAGTGTCTGTTGTACTCCATTTGTGCCCCAATGGTGCCAAGCTATTTCTAGCACCTCTGCATGACACCCTCCTGCTCTGTTTTTAATAAGCTATAATAATAGCAAAAAATGCTGCCATTTAGTGGCATACAAAAAGTGGCTGTTGTACTCCATTTGTGCCCCACTGGTGCCAAGCTATTTCTAGCACCTCTGCATGACACCCTCATGCACATTTTGCAACACTATTTTTATAGCAAACTCAGAGAATTCCTTACTGCATTTCATCATTAGGAGGCATAGAAAGTGAGGCTTTCTTTACTGTCTTGGTACACACAGAACACGGCCACTGTACCCACCTGCCCACTTTTGCCACGCTATTTAATTTGCCCAAAGAGCTGACACTTTTTCTTCCATCCTAAAATTGTCTGGAATACTAAGATATTGTTCCTTTGCTACCAAGCAAGGTTTAACGCCTGTGCATTCTACACTCCTTTCCATTTCTGGAACGCAATAATTAACTGCAGGTACTCCAGCCAATCTTTCACAAAGGTGCAGGCGTGGATATAATGTTTCCTTCATCCAATGGTGGTTCTCTCGATGTCTGACAGCTCAACAATACCATCTGTTTGCACTTAAAAAACAAGTGACGACCTGCCAATCACACTCCCGCTTACGGGTAAAGGGGTGGAAGTTCAGTGTGAAAAAGCATGTGTGACTGCTGTCCCCACAGTCACAGAGGATGAAGAGCACGCAGATGCACGTGATGGTGCAGGCGGTGGTTGCACAGCCCCGCTAGGCTGCATTGTAGCACAGTGAAATTCCCTTTGCGACTTATGCTTCATTTTAAGTCTTTTATTTGGTGGGATCCACAGTATGCAGCAAAACCACGCAACATGAAAAGCACTGTTTGCAGTTGGGTTCATAAATGATTCTTTCACTTTCCCAAAACAAACAATAAGAACCATGCATTAAATTGAAATAATAGAACAATCTATTCAGTTGCCTACTGCTGGTTAAGCCCTCTGCGTAGCAGCAGTAATTGTGTGTTTGTTTGTGTGTGTGTGTGTGTGAGAAGACAACTTACTAGTGGCGCATTACAAGAGCTTCCCAGTTATCTACCTAAACATAGACAAAACACATCACCCACCCTGAATACCCTTGTTAGCTGAAGCCTGACAGATAAGGCAGATGATAACATTGTGAATGCAAACCACACAGTTTTGCAACACAGTCATGTAAATATTGAAAAGCAACATTCAATGCAAACATGTGTCGCTGTCCCTCTATGATTTAAACTGTACGTGACAATTTGACAGTGCAGAGGCAGCAAGTGTGATTGTCTATATAGTCGTCCTACCAAGAACAGATATGTGTTTTCATAATAAAACAAAGTGTTCCGTGCACGCATTACTGTCTGGGCACAGCCTACCGTACCCAGGTAATGGGATGTCCAGTTGCCATAAATACAGACTTTACGCTCCTATCATGGTTAACAGTATAGATAGCATCGGAAGAATGTTGGTCTGTGGCACAGGATGCTGCTCACTGGCGTTACGGTACTCCTCACCAAACTCCAAAATGACTCCCCTCACAATTGAACGAAGTATTTCCGCAGTTGCTCCTTCCTGTGTGCCGATTTACCCCAGCCGCAGCCTAACTCCAGTGTTTCGCCAACTGAGCATGCTCTGCCTGTGTCATTCCTGAGGCAAAGTCTTAATTTTGAGCTACAGCACATGCTCGTTTGGACTGTGCCTGACTCATTCTGCGACCTGCGGCTCAACACACTTACACAGGGCCCTGGTGCTTGACTCACTCTCGGGAGGCCATTAAAACTAACTGCACCCAACATCAGCCCCAGGTGTCCCCTTGCACTGCAGTGGCGGACCCCACTGACCGCAATACTGAGAGTGGCATCACGAAAATACATATAAAGAAGCAACCTAAGTGTGACCAGCCTCTTCCTCCACGTGGAGTCCCTGAAGGTAATGCACCAGCACAACACCTGTGGGGCTTCACACTGACTGAGAAAAGCCTCTTTGCACAGGTACTTGCACTCCGTGCCGGGTCTAAGTCCTGTGTTGTGCCTAGACAGCATGCTGAAGCGGATAGTCTTTTTTTCAGAAACTGTATTTCATGCTACTGAGCATGCTCAGGCACTTACTGAATCAGAGGCTAGGTCGGGTAATGAACTCTTTGGCCCTGCCCCTGATGTGGGGAGCCCATATAGACCACAGGGAATCAGGTGTCCTGACAATTTGGCCAGGCTACTCCCAACAGGTTTGCAGAGGGCCGCCCCTATGACTTGTCACCTCATTGTTGTTGGTCAGACGATGACTGTTGAGGGGTTTTGGTTGTGGCAGCCATGAGGTCATCATTCAAGTGGCGGTTCAAAATAGGACGCTAGTTATGCCACTCATGACGTGTCACTCTGCTTTTGTCTCCAGGAGGTGCATTGTGGTCCACCCTGGTTTGGGACGGACCCAGGTTATAAAAGGGGCTGGAGCCAAGAAGAAGGTGCCCAGTCTTCTATTATGCTCCGAAAGAGCACACCTCCATGTGTTGAACCCATTGCGGCTTTAGGCCAGAGGTAGGCAGGGATAGGTCATCGATGCAGGCCGCCACCACAGTTGGTAACGCAGAACGTTTAAGAACAGCTCCTGTCCTACCAGTCCTGCTAGTGCAGCCCAGTGGCATAAACAGGCCTGCTGATGCTGATGCGCCTGCTGTCCACAGGTGTGTCCCCTACGCACACGGACTGCGTAACCAATGGCCCCTGTGTTGTTAACAGGGAGTTCCGGGGCTGGGTGGTCGTGTGGACCCTGTCACGCTAACAGGGCTCCAAGTCTCCAGATCCGAGTTGCGTCTAACTCGGTTCAGGCTACTATTTGTTTGAGAGTTAACCTCCTCTGTATCCTCCACCGAACCTTCCAGTTCCTCTGTATCCTCCACCTAACCTTCCAGTTGCCAACATCTCCTTTTCCATCTGTGAGCACGGTGGACACCGAATGGCGATTGGGATATCTACCTTTCTCTTTCTTTTCTTCTTAATATTTTTGATATAGCGGTAACATAGTATATACCACCTTATCCAAATCTGCCAGTCCCACCATACCAGATGTTGTTTCTTCAGCAAATGTTAATGTTGCTTAACTACCAAACCCACGGACACAAACTTTTTTACCCTTTCCAACACACCTGTTCCCCTTTCCACCAGCATCTGTCCTTTTTCAACTCAGTTTGTATATGACCAAAAATGCAACGCTGCAGAGACACCGTACTCAACGCCGTCTCAGCACAGCAGCCAGCCCTCGGTCCCTCAGATGTGGACAAGTAAGACCATTTCCTCCTATCGATGAAAAAGCGTTGAGATTCACTCTTTGCACCACTGGTGTTTAGTGGAAAAGCAGATGTAAGATTGTGTACCACCTTCTGCTGATACTCCTGCATACGTGCGTCCCTTTCTATGGCAGGAGTTATTTTGCAACATTTTGTGTTGTACCGGGGATCTAACAGTGTGGCAACCCAGTAGTCAGCATGACTTGTAATTCGTACAATCCGAGGGTCATGTTGTAGGTAGTGCAGCAAGAAGGCGCTCATGTGTCTTGAGCATCCAGGAGGACAAAGTCCTTGGTGTGTTGGTGGCGGAGAGGTGAGAATCATGCCTCTTTCCTCTGCCCTCTCCCCACAACCTCGCACAACCAAAATGTGAGCAAGCTGGACACAGGTGGACACAGGTTATGCTCACCCACTGGGATGCGTTACCTTGACAGATGCAGAACCACAGGCTGAATGCAGGTGGTGGGTATCTCACAGATGAAGTACCATCATTCAGCTACAACCAATGGGAAGACACAACACCCTTTTTTAGACCCCTCCTGTCTGAAGACCACTGCCAGACATAGCTATGAACCTCTGGTTACTGTTACCCCCAGTTTAGTTTTATGAGTTTGTGTGCTTGTTACCAGACTACTTTTCCTGCTTGCTGTTTAGGTACCTCGTTGGCCGATTTGCATTTCACCTCTGCTTGTTTTCTGATTAAGTCCTGTCCCTCCCATTCTGTTCCTCTTCCTCAATTAATGTTTTGACCCTGCATGACTACTATTCTCTGGAACTGCAGCCTTCCACAGGTATTGATCAACTTGGGCCCTGTGTCATTCAACATCACTGTATAGGGATTAAAGGGTTTCAGGGTTCTGGGGGTCCAGCTTGGTGAGTGGGTTCCCTCTAGCCTATCCTTTACAGCCCGTCTGAGTGTGTCAATCCAGGCAGGCGTTACACCGTGCCCTCGACAGAAGGATAGTGTTTTAAAAATTGCTGGATATTCGGATTCAACACGTGAGCCATACAAGGCATGTGTGTCACATTGCCCTGAAGAAGGGCCCCAGACTGTTTAGCATCATTGTCGCACCCGGCATTCACTGGCTGCTGGTTCAGTGGAGACAACCATTGATGAAACTCGGTCTCACTCTACAGAGCTAACCGTCCACAATTCCTCAGCGGTGTCTCACATTTCCCCTACATTTCAAAGTAAACATTTGACCGCCTGATGGCCTTGAGCTCTGCTGCCAGCATAGTAAGGAGGTGTGTGGGATTCCTTGGGTGCAGTTACAAGGAAGGGTGGCCTGACCACACAGGGTTTGGGCTGAGGTGCAGGAACAACACGAGGTTGATGAGGCAGAAGCAGTGGAGGAACTTGTACATACAGAGGAAGGATTTAAACACACAACTCGTGGGGACGGAAAGACTTGTACAGCAGACACTTCTCCATCTATCACCATAGTTACCCAGTGCCCAGTCAGCGACATGTAACGCCCCTGTTCATGCTTACTGTTCCAAGTATCTGTGGTGAAATGCACCCTGTCACACACAGAGTTTCTCAAGGAAGCGGTGATGTTGTGTGCGACCTGCTGTGTTAGCGCGGGCACCTCTTTCTTGGAGAAGGAGTGGCAAATGGCCATCGGCTCTTGGTGCACTGCAATGGGCATAAGGTCTCGAAAATCCTCGGTGACAAAAGGGTGTAAAGGCAGCCTTTCTGTAGCTAACAAGTTTGAGATGCCGAAACTAAACCTCTTAGGCATGTCATGCACTTCGAAAATCATGTAAAAAACAGCGAGGGGACTCCAACCACGGTCTCCCTCGTTTCCACTAATTGGGCCACACACACCCCACTTGACTGGCATCAGTTGATCCCCTTTTGAAAAAGAAAAAGATGCTTTCCATGAAGCACTCTCAAAAATACGCGTGCCTTTCGCCTCCCCTGGCTGACCCAGGGGAAGAAAAGTCCTCTGAGAGCCATGTCCACATTGTCAGTGGACATACATGTGTGCTTATCTGCCAGCAGACCCCCAAGCAGCACTGAAGACAGGTTCTGAGAGAACGCTGGCTGCAGAACACGACAAGATCCCCAAGGCGTACGTGGCAAGCTCAGGCAATTTATCCAGATTGGAAGCCTAAAATGAGCAGGGCTCAAGTTGCACAGTAATGGCATCGATGTTTCCTTGCATATACTCATATATCTGTGTCTCCTCCTCTTTTTCCTTGTTCAGCTCTTTTGTTTTCGCATGAGTATATGTCCTTGTCACTTTCCCATGTGTTTGTGTTGTGTTGTGTTGACCCTCAAAGAGATCGCATGAGGTAAACGGATCAACATTGGGATCGTATTTTGGGATCTCCTTGCAAATCCGTAACAGGAAATTTATCATTTCCATACTTTTATGGTTCGGATAAAATTCCTCCTGTCTTTCTGAACAATTTGGTAGATTGGAAGTGGTGGGATTTGCATCCCACCTACTTTCACATCTCCAACTGTAGTCCTCACCCCAGAATCGGCTGCTACGTCTGACCTCCATTGGTATTGGAGTAAACTGTAGCGACCGTTCCACCTGTCCCCTGGTCTCTGAGTCTCCGGATCTATGATCCCTAGGAGGCGTGGACACTGTTGCCGCCGTCTCCTCCTGTGTCGTTCCCGAAACACAAACCTGTTTCGTGGAGATGGTTGACATGCTATTCATATCAGGCCGTGACAGATTAGAGATAACCTGTTGCAAATCCGCAATGACTTGCGTTTTTGCAGCCAGATCTTCTCTAAGTGTTGATACCAACTCATCTGTGGATACGACTCTATTCTTAAATTGATTGATCTCCATGTACAGTTGGAGGAGCTCTTTGTCCATATCGGAATAATAGGTCTCCTTCTCCGAGATCCTAGATTCCAACATACAGATCTGCTTGCCCCTCTCAGCTGAGCACTCAACCCTATCTCGTAATTCTGTTTCCAGTGTGTGGATTTGTTTCATGTTTTCCACACAACACTGGCAATGGAAGGTAACTTCCTCTGCCTTCCTTGTGCTAGCAAGTGTTTCCAAGTGCTCTGACTTAGAAATGCTCTCCTCAAATGTGGACACTAATTTTGCTAGCATGACTAAGCGTTTTTTTGAAAACACATCTATTTATGCATGATTTATCAAAACTCCAGAGTTTTACCCTATATCGGGCAAATAGGGGGGATACATAGTCCTCTTAACGAATGTAAAAGTAAAGTAGTAAAAAGTACATCACTACTAATGGAAGAATTTAAAATTTCTAAAGAAAACAAACCAGGCCCAAAATATAGCATGGCATGTGTAAGATGCTATGCTTGTAATGGATTAGGTCACATAGCCAGGTTTTGCAAATGGTCAGAGACCAAACTAGAGAGGAAACATGGTTCTGTTCAGTGTTTTAAATGTCATTTTTTTGGACATATTGCAAGGAACTGTAAGTCCAGCAATATCGTCAGGGGGAGTAGACATGTAAAGCCTCAGAATAGGCAGAAAGGTGTGTTTTTCTCATGTGTGGTCCCACATGTGCAACAAGATGGCTGTGTGACAAACAGGGAAGACATATTGAGTACAACTAAGGCCTTGATTTGAGATAACAGGCCCATAGTTATTATTTTGGGCTATACAATATTGTGTGTATACAGTTGTTTTCTTTAATAGTTTATAGGTTTTAATATACTAAGTTGTCTTGTATTTAGGTATTTTATTTTTGCTTTGTTTAATTAGCTTTTGATAACAAATAACGGTTAGATTTGTGAGGTATAGACAAGCTGGAAGAATAGTGTAATATTAGTTCTTATGTGAGAGTAATTTAAATGTAAACCCAGCCTAGGCTGTTGCTTTGTTTTCTGTATTTTTTCTATCAGACCTCCTTTGTCAAGTATATGAGATTGTACTTTTGTTTTAAGCTACAAACTTCTATAGTTTTACAGTCTTTTACCAGATCGCTGAGATAACTGAGCAGCAGTACAGGGAATGTAAATTTGCTTTGTCTCTAAGTTAAGTAGATGCGAGGGTTGAATGTAAGCTCTTTTGTTAAGTTACTGGTTTTTCATGTTTTCCTGTACATTCAGGTTGAATAGAGTATGTTTATTGACGTGAGCTAAGGGTACCTTCACACTTAGCGATGCAGCAGCGATCCGACCAGCGATCTGACCTGGTCAGGATCGCTGCTGCATCGCTACATGGTCGCTGGTGAGCTGTCAAACAGGCAGATCTCACCAGCGACCAGTGAACAGCCCCCAGCCAGCAGCGACGTGCAAGCGACCCTGCGCTTGCACGGAGCCGCCGTCTGGAAGCTGCGGAGACTGGTAACTAAGGTAAACATCGGGTATGGTTACCCGATGTTTACATTAGTTACCAGCGCACACCGCTGAGCTGTGTGTGCAGGGAGCAGGGAGCCGCGCACACTGAGCGCTGGCTCCTTGCTCTCCTAGCTGCTGTACACATCGGGTTAATTAACCCGATGTGTACAGCAGCTACATGTGCAGGGAGCCGGAGCCGGCAGCACAGGCAGCGTGAGAGCGTCTGGTAACTAAGGTAAATATCGGGTAACCACCTTGGTTACCCGATGTTTATCTTGGTTACAAGCTTACCTCAGCTGTCAGACGCCGGCTCCTGCTCCCTGCTCGCTTCATTTGTCGCTCTCTCGCTGTCACACACAGCGATCTGTGTGTCACAGCGGGAGAGCGCCTTTGAAGAAAACGAACCAGGGCTGTGTGTAACGAGCAGCGATCTCGCAGCAGGGGCCATATCGCTGCTCATTGTCACACACAGCGAGATCGCTAATGAGGTCACTGCTGCGTCACAAAAAGCGTGACTCAGCAGCGATCTCGGCAGTGAGCTCGCTGTGTGTGAAGCACCCCTAAGACAGACAGGAGGTATGTATGGATAACGAGCGTGCACGCTGAAGTGACGTATTATCTATTATGCTTAGATCTTGAAGTTCGGATGGATGGCATATTGATTATTCAAATCTTGATGTAGGAAACAGATAAAACAGTGTATCTAAGTTTCTTTTTGTTGATAGAGAATGCAGTAACAATAGAAATGGGATATATTTTATTGGACAGCTCTCCAAAGGTTAACAGGGGGAGGTGGACCTGAAATAACAGCCACACTCACATTGTATAACGTGGAAGGAGTGAGTTTGTGCAGCCGCTGAGCATAAAATAAAACATTGTATATTATGTTCTAACTGCACCTGACAATCCAGGAGCGTATATTCCTTTTTCGTTTTAGGTCAAACAGATTCGGCCGTGATGTTCCAGAAAATCCTTTGTGGGTTTGACAAAGAATGGAAGACCTCTCCTGACAGATTTCAGCCATGAGGAGACTGGGATATAAAGATTCCAGTGTCATGGCGGGAGAGTGGGATTGGTTGATAATTTTCATTCACAAAGTAAAATCACTCTTCTAATATTGCCTCCTTGTCGTGGTCATTATCATTAATACTGGGCTCCATCATTATATACTGGACTGTCTAAAATTTCAGGAGTACCAAAAGAGGGACTACTCAACAGCACAGAGATAAGGCTGAGCACTATAACGCAGCCAGAAACGGGGTCTTAAGGACAAAAGATGAATCCAGTCCTTTACCCCAGATCCAATATATATATATATATATATATATATATATATATATATATATAGATATATATGAACATTTTATGTATAAATATATGGTAATGTTGTGTTTGTTGTTTATGTCTGGGTATTGCACCCCTACTAAATTCATAAGCATGCATTTATCACTGGGAGATAATCCATATAGACATGAGTCAATAATTTTTATGGATGTGCTTTATGGATCAGGAGATATTTGCTATTTTTACCTTAAATCTATATATGCATTCGTAGCAAAGGTATATATTTTGTGTAATAAAGTTTTCTATGTGTCGTGTGGTGTGAATGGGGAAATTAGAATAAGGTTCTTTAGGGACAGCTCCCCTCATTTCATAGTTATGTTCCTCTTCAACCCTAGAATTTGGTAATGTTCATAAGGGATGGATTGAAAGTCAGTTAGTTAAGACGGTGTTTAAATCCCGCAGTCAACTTAGGTATCGCTGACATTACGCCCCACCCTAAATATTCCAACCTGCTATGCATAAACCTATGTATCTATTCATGGATGAACCTCATCAATGGTAAGATGGCAGGGTAAGGGGTGTGTACATAGAATAGTTATGTGGGCGACCTATGGTCAATGTGGGTGGAGCCCTTCTAGAATCTGACCAGCAATAACAGACTTTGGGTAGGCGGATACTATAAGATCGGCAATGATGTTGTCCGTTCCCCATCACGCCAGGATGGAAAGAGTGGCTGGGTGAGGGAGTGTAGACAGGCCATGATTTTTGGTACCCCTAAATGAGGGAGGGGCTCCACGTGGCCAGGCCCAACTACCGGTTGTGACACTTGGCAGTCCCATCATGCCAGGACACCAGGATGAAGACAGTATATTCTGTGGATGGACACGGTTACAGTACAGCAGGGAGGAGTTACCAGAATGGGTGATGTTTAGATACCTAAGTTTAATACTTCATTCCATCCTGAACTATTATCAGTTATAGGATTGAGCAGACACATAGACACAGCAATAAACTTCCCGCATCATAATTGTCGTGTTCTCGACAACAGGGGGAATGTAGCAGGGAAGTTAACTTCCCTGCTACATCCATGAAGAGTTCCTCATGCCAACGGTAACAAAGGGTCCCTGCGGGGACAACTTGCCAGCAACGGCCGGGTCAATCACGGTGTCAATCAGGTTATTTACTCGGTTTGATTCATTCATTTACTTATCAGGGTAACGGTACTGGTGGTCCCAACGGGGACAACGGTGCAACGGAGGGACCGCTGCCTACTCCGACTCTTCCTCTGAGGCAGCCTCACCCTCCGCTGCAAATATTTCAAACATGCAGTAGCAGGCCTGTTGGGAAAGGGCTGCCCGGTATCCATTTCCACTGGCGCGCGGGACATAAAAAGCTACCGGCCCACTGCTGCGACGAAGATCTCACCCACTTCCTCGGACTTCGAAACTGGCTCTGCATCAGGTCCGGAATCATCACTCCTAACCCCCTCACGGTCAGGCTCTCCCTCTAGGGCCAGGTGGACTGCCGGTGCCTTCTTCTCCTCTGCGCCAGGCGAGTCGTTACCAGTCGCAGCAGCATCCGGGCCTGCAGCCTCCTCAAGCTCTCCGGCCTCCGGACCCTCAGCACTCAGCATTTCGGGTCCCACCGCCATAGCGTGGTGCAGCAGGTCAGGCAGGTTAGCGCTGGGGAGCCCCATGGGTAGTGGCAGGGACGGTACAAGGGCCAGGATCAGACCGGGTCTCCCAGCCGCAGCGGCCGGTCCCTGTGGGACATGGAGGCATGGGTCACTCACCAGCTCCGTCACGTCGGGTCCCATCTCGTGCATCTTGGCAATCGCAACCAGCGCTTCCACCTCGGTGGTCCACTGCTCCGCCAGGAGACGTATCTGATTCCGATGACGTTGGTTAGACTCAGTTACTCGGGCCCTCATCCACGCCACGGTCCCGGGCGCGGGCTGCTGGGCCTCGGGCAGTGCAGGCGGGGCTGACATGGTGTTGCGGCTTCAGGGTTCCAGGAACCGGGTTGTTTTCAGAGTCCTGGCGTCCCTGCTTTTATGGCCTCGGTTTACATGCGGCCGGACGCCATCCGTATCCCCATGGTCTTTTCTCGGCACCTCCTCTTCAGGGGCGGGGCTTCGGCTTTCGCGCCTCCACTGCTCGAGAAGACGCTCGAGCGGGAAAATCTTCGCGCCCAAGATGGCGGATTCTGAAATTTTGCGGCCGGACACCGCCGGCGGGGCACAAGGCGCACTTCTACCAGCCGGCAGAACGGTAAGATCCTGCTCTTGACGCCAAGTTGTCGCGGGCGGGGAGGACGCCATTGCGCTGCGCTCGCTAACGCTCAGGTCCAGCGCTGCTGCGATGGCTGCTCGGTGACTCGAGCGATGGGCCGGATCCGGAGACTCGAGTGGCGCTCCTCGCCCGTGAGTAAAAGGGGTGGTTGGTTTGGGGGATTTTAGTCCGTGACGCCACCCACGGGTTGTGGTGAGGTTGGGCAACACCGCTGCTGGTGACGGGGATCCCGGGAGCGATGGTAGGGAGCAGCTGGGATGTTGTTTTCCCCCCTTCGTGGGTAGGGGTTGGTGGTCCCGGGGCCCGATGAGGTGACGGGGAGGCAGGGCTGGCAAGGTGCAAGGTCGCCTGGACTGCGCAGCGCGGTGCTGGATGGCACGGTTGTACTCACTCAGCCACAAATGTACGCAAAGTCTCTGGTAAACCAAACGGCTGGATGGACAGCCGGCTGCTGTGGTTTCTCCCGGACGGTTGGTGGTGGCTGCCTTTCCCTGCACCTTTGTGTATGTTCGGTCCCGATGGCTTCCCAACGGTAACCCGTTCCCCAGCGTGTATATGTGCCGGAGGAGCCCTTTTGCCCGCAGGCTCTGGCCCTTGGAACTCTAGCTGTGGCGGTAGCTGTATTTCCTTCTACTGGTCAGATGGTTGCCTTCTATCGGGTCTTGGATGTTAGGAAACCCCTGGGGTTCCGGTCACTAACGGATTTGACCTCTTAACGGCGACTCCAAGCCTGGACGGGGTCCGCAGGTCCTGCCGGTGTGTGCTGGCTTCACTTCGCCTTACTGACATAATTGGGTTAACCTGTGTATGTTTGACCGGATGTAGCATTCTGGGAAGTGAAGAGGTGTGTTTTTTGTTTGGTTTTTTTTTTTTGTTTTTTTTCTTCTATATATTATGTGTTTCATTTGGGTAACATATGTCTATGACTAAGGGCCACAATGGCCAGAAACGCGTAAGACGCTTTCTTTTTAAAGAAAAAATTTTTTTGGATGTCATTCTGATGATTGGTGTTTTTAACAATTTTTCAATAAAATGAATTTTTAATTCACATCTATCTCGGACGTGTTGCTGGATCAGGAAAGGAATTTCCACTACTTGCTGCTTTATATTCCTGAACACGGAATTCATATCCCTGCACCGTTCTGGGTCCTGGAGCCAGGTGAAATAATACTACGGGTGAGCTGAAAAAAACTTTCCTTTCTTACCAATTGTGTTCGTTTCTTGCTCCCCTTGGACATTATTTTCCTGAATAAGGATGATGGAGAATTTTCTTCTATCTGGACTTTAATCTATTTACCGGCTCCTAGGTATATATATGCACAGTTAATGGTTTTTTAAAAAGAAGGGAAAAAAAAAAAAAAAAAAAAAAAACATTTTGGAAAAAAATCCTCTTCACCTTTTCAGCACAAAATGGCCCTATTTAATCCAGACAATACTGACAGACTCAACAGGGCGGCTGCCATTTTTTCAATGGACTATTCCACTGCTGGTGTTGAACCTGTGGATTTAAAAGAATGCATGCAGAAAATGGAGAAATCTATGTCCTCCAGGGTGCGCACCTGGTGGGATTGCATGACGTTGCAAAAATACATTGAGAATTCTATGATACCTCGGGGCTTGCGTATTAAAAAACAACCTACTTTTATGTTTGATTCAGAATTTTTGGTGTCATGGAATGCAATTCTATCAGAGTGCTCCACTAAATTAATGAAGCTCATAGTGGAGAGAGAACAATCCAGGATCATAACTCTGGAGGAGGAGATCAAAGAACTGGATGCATCGCTTGTGAAATATAAGGATGATTCCTCGTATACAAAGCTTAAAAAGGATGTTTTTGAACGACTTGAGAAATTAGAAAATGACATCACGGAAACTAAACGACGAAAATTCACCCGTGATAGGAGAGACTATGACAATAATGAGGTGTACACGTGGCGGGATATCAGAGCTATGAGAAATCCAAAGTCTATACTAAGGAACAGCTCGGATGACTACAGATTAAACCGGCGTGAATCACGGGTGAGTTTTTCTTCTACAGAATTAGACACCACTGAGGGAGAATCAGATCCTGAACCCCTGGCCGGGACGTCAGAACGTAACAGCAGTAATAATAATTTTTTAGGCCAAGGAGCCAAAAAAAACAGAAACCAACAAGGAGGTCGGGGAGGAAACATAAACCAAATAAAAACTCATGGTTATTCGTTCAGGAATCGCAAGTGAAAAATGGCAATGAATTCACAGTTCTCAATTTATCAGCTACTATTCTTTCTGAGGATGAAACCAATGTACTCAGGAGAGGCCTGAATTTTGTGCCAAGTAGGAACTTTGATTTATATTCCACCTTCAAAGACGTGAATAAATTCGTCAGGCAATTGACTATAAAGAAACATTTTTTTCAGCCAGCAACAGAAGATCATGATACTAGTGAGAGAAGGTTGTTCCCAAATCAATTTGAGAATTTAATGTTTATGGAGCAGGTTACTTTGCAGAATTTGGAATCATTGAGTACCAACAGTGGGGAAGATCTAGATTTAATAACTGACACTGATTTTTCCAGTAGAGTGCCAAATCCGCAGTTTTATCCTTTGGCTTCAAGATCTCCTGCCATGGATGATTATCAGCATGTGGTGTTCGAGGAGCTTAAAAAGCTGCATGCGGTTAATAGTGGAATCCTGGATAATGACAACATGACCGTCCAGGAACGAACAGCCTTGAATAAATTAAAATCCAACGATAGAATCATTATTAAAAACTCAGATAAAGGCGGCTCAGTGGTGATCTTGGACCGTGGCCTCTATGAAGGACAATTACAGCTTATGTTAAATGATGAACGGACATACCGCAAAGTTGATAGTGATCCAACTATTGGAATACGGACAGACTTACAACTATTACTGCAGAGAGGTGCAGACATGGGATTATTAACTGAGAAACAATTGGAGTATATGGTGCCTGAAACATCTAGGATCCCTTTATTCCATGCACTTCCAAAGACCCATAAGGGTGTTTTTCCTCCACCCTTTAGGCCAATCGTGTCTGGAATAGGGTCCCTGTTTGAAAACATCGGAACATGGCTGGATGAGAGACTCCAGCCCCTTATGAAGTCTTCTCCAGCATACATCAGGGACTCTAAACATGTTCTTACTGTAATGCGGGAAATTGAATGGCAAGAAGGTTACTCATGGATAAGTAGTGATGTTACTGCTTTGTATTCGTCTATACCCCACAATTTGGCTTTAATTGCATTACAGGAACAGATGCTGGTTTGTACAAGCTATTCGGAAGAATTACAAGAATTTATTTTGGATATAATTTCTTTTTTGCTCAAAAATAATTATTTTATTTTTTTGAATCAGTTTTACATCCAGATCTGTGGCTGTAGCATGGGGGCAAAATTCTCACCATCGCTAGCCAATATTTACATGAATTGGTGGGAGAAGCAGTTCATTTACAACTCTTGGAACCCTTTTCTTTCAGATATATTCTGGTATGGTCGCTTCATAGACGATATTTTGATAATATGGCGTGGGTGTGAAGCGGCCATACCAGAGTTTTTTAAGTACATTAATTCTAACATGTTCAATCTGAAATTTGTTTCTTGTAGCCAGCGGGAGTCTATTTCCTTCTTAGATCTCACTCTTGTTGGTGACTCAGTGAACAAACGAGTTAACTCTGAGCTCTACAGGAAAGATGCATCAGGGAACTCCCTTCTTTATGCTACTAGCCACCATCCTAAGCATATAGTAAGGAATATACCTGTGGGGGAATATGTTAGGGCCAGGAGATCTTGCAGTACTGAGACAGCCTATATAAGAGAATGCGAGGTCATTGATGGTAGACTGCGGCATAGGGGTTATGATAGAGCAATGATTGATAGAGCCAAGACTAAAGTAAATCTTGAATCCAGAGCACACTATTTGAAGCAGAAAATTCCTATGGAAAAAACAAATCAGAACAGTGTTCCAGTATTTTCTACCCAATATAGTAATAGCTTTTGGAAAATTACTGAGATTGTACGCAAGTTTTTACCTATTTTATCTGTGGATAAAACTCTTAAAAATATTCTGGACACAGGTTGTAGATTTGTTTCTAGACGTGCCCCTACTATTGGCAGTCTCATCTCTCCTAGTGATGCATATCTGGCAAAACCTGCATGCAGTTCAATAAAAAACTGGTTACCTACATGTGGCTCCTGTAAGTGCGGCAAAAAGCAGTGTGGGACATGCTCTCATATGTATAATACCAAAGAGAGTGTTAATTCCACTACTGGGAAACGCTATAAAATTAATTCTTTCATCAACTGCAGTTCAGATCACTGCGTTTATGTTATAACTTGCGAAAAATGTCGCAAACAGTATGTAGGCTCCACAAGCCGCACTTTAAGGAGACGCATTGGGGAACATTTATATGATATTATGAATCCCGCCTCTAGGAACTTGTCAGGGGCTTCACAGCATCTATATATATAATTGCCTTATTCTGTCTGTCTGTCTGTCTGTCATGCTCCAAAATTGTGTCACGGTGACAGTGTCACCGTGACATGTCCTTACGGTGACACAAAGCTGATTGGCCGCTGGGTTCGCCATGGCCCCGCCCCCCCACACGGATTGGCCTCTCGCCCCGGCTGCGCCCCCACACGGATTGGCCAGCCGCTCGCCCAGGCTCTGCCCCCCCCCACAGATTGGCCTCTCGCCCCGGCACCCTGCAGGCATTGGCAAGTCGCCCACGCCACGCCCCGCCCCCCTCACGCAATAGACGTTAGCTCTCGCCCCCCCCGCCCCCCGCATTGCCCGAACTGACACGGTCACGTAGCCACGAATCCGAAGTGAGTACTGTACTCCCCCCCCCTTTCCCCCCTCACCAACGGGAGCCCACATCAGCGTTCGCCGCCGCCGTATGCTGGTGTGGGCTCCCGTGAAAGCGGGGGACGTGTTGTGCTGGTAACCATGCTTGCATAGTTACCAGTAAATAAAGGTCCTGCAGCGGCGGCACTTCCACACGCACAAACATAACAGCACACACACACGCATACACACACACATCAGATCGCACTCACTCTCACACACACCTCACACACACCTCACACACACATCGCATCCACATACTCACAGCATCCGGCGATATCGCTTGCTTCTCGGCCTCGACACTGTGCTGTTGTGATCTTCCAGGACCTGACGGAGGATCACATGGCCAGAGGCATGTCGTATCTCCGGATGTTGTGAGTATCAGCGCGTATGTGCGATATCGTCAGTGTCTGTGTGTGTGAGTGGATGCGATCGGGTGTGTGTGAGTGGATGCGATCGGGTGTGTGTGAGTGGATGCGATCGGGTGTGTGTGAGTGGATGCGATCGGGTGTGTGTGAGTGGATGCGATCGGGTGTGTGTGAGTGGATGCGATCGGGTGTGTGAGTGTCGGCAGAGGAGCACGGCGTGCTGGAGGAGGCTGGGAGCAGAGAGGCTGATCATGGGGAAGGCTGGGAGGAGAGAGGCTGATGATGGGGGAGGCTGGGAGGGGGAGACTGATGCTGAGGGAGGCTGGGACGAGGGAGGCTGATGCTGGTGGAGGCTGATGCTTAGGTAGGCTGATGCTGGGGGAGGCTGGAAGGAGAGAGGCTAATGCTGGTGGAGGCTGATGCTTGGGGAGGCTGATGCTGCGGGAGACTGGGAGGAGAAGGCTGATGCTGAGGGAGGCTGGGAGGAAGGAGGCTGGGAGGAGAGAGGCTGATCCTAGGGAAGGCTGGGAACGGGAGGCTGATGCTGATGGAGGCTGGAAGGAGTGAGGCTGATGCTGGGGGAGGCTGGAAAGAAAGAGGCTGATGCTGGTGGAGGCTGATGCTTGGGGAGGCTGATGCTGAGGGAGACTGGGAGCGGAAGGCTGATGCTGAGGGAGGCTGGGAAAGGGAGGCTGCGAGGAATGAGGCTGGGAGGAAGGAGGCTGGGAGGAGAGAGGCTGAACCTGGGGAAGGCTGGGAACGGGAGGCTGATGCTAGGGGAGGCTGTAAGGAGAGAGGCTGAAGCTGGTGGAGGCTGATGCTTGGGGAGGCTGATGCTGTGGGAGACTGGGAGCGGAAGGCTGATGCTGAGAGAGGCTGGGAGGAAGGAGGCTGGGAGGAGAGAGGCTGATCCTCGGGAAGGCTGGGAAGGGGAGGCTGATGCTGAGGGAAGCTGGAAAGAGAGAGGCTGATGCTAGGGGAGGCTGGAAGGAGAGAGGCTGAGGCTGGGAGTAGAGACGCTGATGCTGTGGAAGGCTGATGCTGAGGGAGGCTGGGAGGGGAAAGCTGATGCTGGGGAAGGCTGGGAAGACGGAAGCTGGGAGGAGAGAGGCTGATCCTCGGGAAGGCTGGGATAGGGAGGCTGATGCTGGAGGAGGCTGGAAGGAAAGAGGCTGATGCTGGCGGAGGCTGATGCTGGGGGAGGCTGGAATGAGAGAGTCTGATGCTGGTAGAGGCTGATGGAGCACGATGGGGAGTGCGCTGCATGGGGGATGGAGCACGATGGGGAGTGCGGAGTATGGCGGATGGAGCACGTTTGGGAGTGCGCAGCATGGCGGATGGAGCACGTTTGGGAGTGCGCAGCATGGCGGATGGAGCACGTTTGGGAGTGCGCAGCATGGGAGATGGAGCACGATGGGGGGTGCGCAGCATAGAGGATGGAGCACGATGGGGAGTGCGCTGCATGGGGGATGGAGCACGATGGGGAGTGCGCTGCATGGGGGATGGAGCACGTTTGGAAGTGCGCACCTCCCCCCAAAACACACACACACACACACGCGCGCGCACTGCACAACACACCACACACCACACATCACACACACACACACACACACACACTGGGAACCACAAACAACTGCCCTACACAGACACCCACACACACAGACAACGCTGCGCACACACAGCACCCAACACACAAACACCGCGGCACACAGAAATATACGCACATACCGCACAACACACACATTGCACAAAACATACCTCCCCCCAAAACACACCACACACACACAAACCGCGCAACACACACACAACGCTACAGACACACAGCGCTCCACAAACAACGCAACACACGCAACACACATACAACACCGCTCTCACCCCCTGTCACACCCAGACAACACCCAGAACATGTACAGCCCCTACACAAACACTTGGTAACTACACACAACAACATTATATATATATATAACAAAAATCATACATGAACTACACAATACGTAAATTCTAGAATACCCGATGCGTAGAATCGGGCCACCTTCTAGTTTTTTATATAATCACAATGGGGATGTTAGTTCCTTTAAAGTGAATGCTGTGGAACAGATTCCAGCCCCTAGAAGAGGTGGAGATCGTATTCAGATACTGCGGGACAGGGAAGCCAGGTGGATTTTGACATACAATACCTGCATGCCAATGGGCATGAATATCAAAAGTGATTTAATGTATATATATTGATTATTGTTCTGAATGCTTTCGGTATTTATTGCATACAGGTATGCTTATGCTTGTAATCATTATTCATAATTGATCCATTTCTTTGAAAAGTGTCAATCCATGGAGATTAATGGATATAAATTTTTCCTGTATGGGATCTTATGGAATTTAATGAATTATATTTGGCACATCCCAAAGGGTTAAATTGATTCAGGAAGATCTCCTTTTTGCAATGTATTAGGCTGCTGCCTTACTGACATAATTGGGTTAACCTGTGTATGTTTGACCGGATGTAGCATTCTGGGAAGTGAAGAGGTGTGTTTTTTTTTTTTGTTTTTTTTTTTTTGTTTTTTTTCTTCTATATATTATGTGTTTCATTTGGGTAACATATGTCTATGACTAAGGGCCACAATGGCCAGAAACGCGTAAGACGCTTTCTTTTTAAAGAAAAAATTTTTTTGGATGTCATTCTGATGATTGGTGTTTTTAACAATTTTTCAATAAAATGAATTTTTAATTCACATCTATCTCGGACGTGTTGCTGGATCAGGAAAGGAATTTCCACTACTTGCTGGCTTCACTTCGCTCCCTGGTTCGGTACCGGCGGGCCACCGCCCGAATCCAGTCCTACGGTTCCGCATTGATCTGCCTCTCCTGCAGACGGCAACCACCGTCTGCCAACCTTGCTCCTAGTGCCCGGGCCACACACCCGGACACGGTCAGTTTACTCCTTCACCACCTTCACTCCTCTCTTTTCCACTTCCCTAACTGAACTCGTTTTCTTTTTCCGCCTCCAGGACTGTGAACTCCTCAGTGGGTGGGGCCAACCGCCTGGCTCCATCCCACCTGGTGTGGACTTCAGCCCCTGGAGGGAGGCAACAAGGATTTTGTGTCTGGCTGATGTGCCTGTCTCGGGGTGGGGGTGTGTGTTGTAGTACCTGTGACGACCTGGCTAGTCCAGGGCACCACACTCACACAGAAATTAGATTCCTGTAAGATGGCAACCTGCAATTTTTTTTCCAGAGCCTTCTATGCCTTTAAGCGTAATTACTCGATTGGTGACCGAGAATTATTGGTAATCAAGATAGCTCTGGAAGGGTGGTGATACCTACTGGAGGGGGCGGTGCATCCTGTAGTCATTTACACAAACCACAAAAAATTGGCCTACTTACAGTTGGCACAGAAATTGAACACACAAATTGAGCCCGATGGTTGCTGTTCTTCATCCGGGTTGACTTTGTTTTCCATTTTGGACAGCCAAAAAGAACGTCAAGGCAGATGCACTCTCAAGGTCTTTTATGTCGGCCAACCAGGAGGGGGAGCCTAAACACATTATTGAGCCATCAATGATGCTCACGTTGGCTCCAGTAGACATGTCTCAAGTTCCTTCTGGAAAGACGTTCATCGCAGAACCAGACAGGAAGCGTGTTCTTCAGTAATGCCATTCCTCCATTGACCAGCCATGCCGGACTGCTGGCCAACACTGCATCAAGACGTCTTGGAGCTTGTTATGGCTTGTCCCTCATGTGCCTGCAACAAGACCCTTAAGAAGCTTACTATTGGGTGACTACTTCCCTTACTGGTGCTGTCTGCTCCTTAGCTGCACATATCTATGGACTTCATCACCGACCTTCCAAGGTCCTCAGGTTGCTCTGTCATCTGGTTGCTAGTGGATAGGTTCTCTAAAATGGCACATATCATTGCCTTCTTTCTGGTCCAGTATTCGCTGAATACTTCATTCACCCAATTTTCCACCTGCATGGTTTACCTCACCATATTGTGTCTGATAAAGGCATTCAGTTCACGTCTTGGTTCTGGAGGGCTACCTGCAAGCTGCTGGATGTCACCTTGGACTTCTTGTCGCCCTACAGTTCCACACATCTGTCCTCGATCATGGTTGTCTACCCAGGGTGACTGAGAAAGATTGGAAGACGTGTGGGAATCCATATGGTAGGTGGCGAGACAGGATAGGAAGGGGGTAGTGAGTGTGATTAAATGTGACAGAATAGGAAACGGTTGAGGAGAGTGAAGAAGGGAAGCAAAACTAGTGGATTTTGGTGAAGGACAAGAGCTAAAAGTTGGTGAGGTTGCCTGGTACTGGAGGTTAGGAGAAAGTGACTGAGTGGGGGGTGGAGGAGCATGGGAAGAGTGTCTTGGCAGAGGCGTTCCAACTGTCTGCACATGGTGGCCAGAGGGATTAGAGCAAAGGTGTAAATAAGAGCGGGAATATTGGTGAGAGGAGGGATAAGAGGCAGAGGAATGTGGAAAGTGTTTGTGGAGGGAAGAGTGGTAGGTGTGATAGTGCTGTTTTGGGTCTTGGTGCTATGTTGGGCGATAGTGCTGTGTTAGGAAATGGTGGTGTGATGGGTGATATTGCGGGGACGGAGAATGATTCTTGGTCGTAAGATAATGCTGGGCTGGGGGATGGTGCTAGAAAGGGGGATGTTGCTGGGATGAGGGATGTTGCTGGGGTGGTGGATGGTGCTGAGACGGGGGATGGGTTGTTGGGCTGCATATGTATTCTGACTGTTCCTTTAAAAATTTCTCACGCAACTTTTGCTGCTGCTCAGGAGTCAACGTATAACTCCAAGGGCTCATAGTTTGGAGGAAAATCAAATTAGGTAAAGGTGGAATTGACGGCCCAGCACCATCCAGACTTTGCTTCAGTTCCTGCAATTCTGCCTTCAACCCAAGGGGATTTTCATCCATTACCAGCAAGGCATTGCGTATGAGCCTTGCGGTATCCTTAAAAGCATCTGAATGCAGGTTGGGGACACAGGCTTTCACTTGAGACCGCTTCAAGGACAAAAGGAGGCTGATCCTCAGTTTCCTGGGGGTCCGATACAGGAGGGACTTCAGGGGTTGCAGTACTTAAAGTGGTTCTGTTTTAATAAGCAAACAAAAAAAAGTGTTAGCATGCAAAATAATATTCCAAATCAATCAGCCCCAAAAAACTTAGTTCATGATTTTCGCACAACAGCATCTGACCAAAACATAAACGGCAACTAGATTTAGTCAAACACAGTTGACTCAATCCCCATTAATGTGAAAATTGTTCTGAAAATGCAAGATACACACAAAAAGGTAAAGTTGGCTCAGACAACACAGCAGGCAAGGGCAGCCTTGTTGCGTTTGTCCAATCCCAAAAAAATAAGCTGATTTGACCAGAGGGTAAAATAGGCAAACACACCATACTTGAAACCTCTTCACAAACCAAACAGAGTTGATAACATTTAACAGACTGCTCGCCCATGTAGTTCGGCGCGGCGCTCCAGAAAACATAAAGACTTTGCATAACAATATTCTGCTTGTGTTGTTGGTGCCGTACCACTTGTGGTCTGCTTCTCTTCTCACAAGTCCTTCATAAATTGGTCCCAAATGGAATGCCTCTGTGTTAAGACTCGGGAACCTACATATGAAGAGGAATGTTTAAAATTAAAAAATTAAAAAATGATTTGACAGACAAATTCAAGCACCACTTCAGCATTTGATGGGAGTACAATGTTGTGTTATAGTTTAAAGAAATTTAATGATCGCCCTCGCCCACCCTCCAACACACATTTTGTTCCCCCCCAAAAAAAGGCTTTTGTCAAATGTGAGCTTTGCTGAGTATTCATATTTACCACTTTGCCTCCTCTGCTCTTGCTTCAGTTCAATCCATCACCTGTTGATCTGGGTGTGGATTTCCTCCCAAAGTCGACGGGTATGGTTATGGTAGGCATGTTTGGCATGCGCTGCATCCCAGAGGCACACCCTTTCCTCCACCAGCTGGATGAGGAGCTCGTTATTTATTTCAGGATCTTCAGATTCCTCACCCTTACTGGCGGAGATTAGTGTGCCCCGTCAAAGAAGGCAAGCAATTCCTTTTTTGCAAAAATATTAGCAAACACTTAAGGGTGCTTTACACGCTGCGACATCGCTAACGATATATCATCGGGGTCACGGTGTTTGTGACGCACATCCGGTGCCGTTAGCGACATCGCAGCGCGTGACAGCTAGGAGCGACGATCAACGATCTCAAAAACGGCAAAAATCGTTGATCGTTGACACGTCGCTCCTAATCATAATGTCGTTGGTGTTTCAGTCCGCAGGTTCTTCGTCGTTCCTGCGGCATCACACATCGCTGTGTGAGACACCACAGGAACAATGAACATCTCCTTACCTGCGTCCATTGGAAAGGAGGAAGGAAGGAGGTGGGCGGCATGTTCCGGACGCTCATCTCCTCCCCTCCTCTTCTATTGGGCGGCCGTTTAATGACGTCGCTGTGACGCCGAACGCACCTCCCCCTTGAAGGAGAGATTGTTCGGCGACCACAGCGACGTCGCTGAACAGATATGTGCGTGTGACGCTGCCGTAGCGATAATGTTCGCTACGGCAGCGATCACCACATGTCGCATGAACGACGGGGGCGGGTGCTATCGCGCGCGACATCGCTAGCAATGTCGAAGCGTGTAAAGCATCCTTACATACATTTAAACATTTCCACACAATAAATACATTAAAAAGAGGCTAGTCAAACTGCCAGCTGGAGAAACTAGTGTGTTACATTGCAGAACAGCTCCATGTGACCAGTGGGCTATATTTAAAATATAATTAGAAAGAATGTGCACAGCACTGCTTACCTATTTAGGAGGTAGTATAATAATTTGGTATGGACCCGTGAAAGCACCCCTAGAGGTGTGAAACGGTACCGTCGTCCTTGTGCTCCCCTCCCTCCATTCCCTCATGTCTGTTTCACCTGTCAGCATCGGAAAATCAAACAGTCCCACATAACCGAAGAGTGCTGCCCTTCTTCTATTTTTCTATGAATTTAGTGGGCTATATTTACTTCTGCCCACCCATCTGATTAGGAAGTAAAATAAGTGGGAGATATGCAAGATTCAGACTTTGTCATTACCAGTTTTTAACAGCTGTGCTGTACCAGAATGCAAATCAGCACATACGTGACCCACCAAAGCTAATGTTATTTAAATAAACATAGCAGGCATTTTAAGTTGGAAAACAATCCCCGAAAATATCAGATGTGCACAGGGCCGTATTTACCATTAGGCACCCGTGGTCCGGTGCCTAGGGCGGCAGATTGTGAGGGGCGGCACCTTCTGGCAGCAAAAAAAAAAAAAAAAATTTTTTTTTTTTTTTTTTACATTTTTTTTTTGTGGCCGCCGAGCACAGGGAGCTGATTGACCCCGGAACTGCCGGCGCCTGCACTTCCGGGGTCACAGGCGCGCGCCAATCAGCTCCTTCCTCTGTGCTGCGTCCACTGCTGTGTGGACGTCACATGCAGAGCTCACAGCAGGACGCCGCGGAGGACGCCGTGATGGAAGCCGGTGTCAGAAGAGGATACTCACGTGAGCCAGGAAGATAGCGGCGGGCACTGGAGCAGGTAAGTGGATTCATAAGGAGCGTGGGAGTGTCTCTAATGCAGACCGGAGATCTGTGCATGCGGGGGGGGGGGAGGCGGCAAAGGCAGATACTGGAGGGAGGCAGAGGCTGAGACTGGGGGGAGGCTGGAGGGAGGCAGAGGCTGAGACTGGGGGGAGGCTGGAGGGAGGCAGAGGCTGAGACTGGAGAGAGGCAGAGGCTGAGACTGGGGAGAGGCTGGAGGGAGGCAGAGGCTGAGACTGGAGGGAGGCAGAGGCTGAGACTGTGGGGAGGCTGGAGGGAGGCAGAGGCTGAGACTGGGGGAGGCTGGAGGGAGGCAGAGGCAGAGACTGGGGGGAGGCTGGAGGGAGGCAGAGGCTGAGACTGGGGGGAGGCTGGAGAGAGGTAGAGGCTGAGACTAGGGGGAGGCTGGAGGGAGGCAGAGGCAGAGACTGGGGGGAGGCTGGAGGGAGGCAGAGGCTGAGACTGGGGGGAGGCTGGAGGAAGGCAGAGGCAGAGACTGGGGGGAGGCTGGAGGGAGGCAGAGACTGGAGGGAGGCAGAGGCAGAGACTGGAGGGAGGCAGAGGCTGAGACTGGAGGGAGGCAGAGGCTGAGACTGGGGGGAGGCTGGAGGGAGGCAGAGGCTGAGACTGGAGAGAGGCAGAGGCTGAGACTGGGGGGAGGTTGGAGGGAGGCAGAGGCTGAGACTGGAGGGAGGCAGAGGCTGAGACTGAGGGGAGGCTGGAGGGAGGCAGAGGCTGAGACTGGGGGAGGCTGGAGGGAGGCAGAGGCAGAGACTGGGGGGAGGCTGGAGGGAGGCAGAGGCAGAGACTGGGAAGAGGCTGGAGGGAGACAGAGGCTGAGACTGGGGGGAGGCTGGAGAGAGGCAGAGGCTGAGACTGGGGGGAGGCTGGAGAGAGGCAGAGGCAGAGACTGGGGGGAGGCTGGAGAGAGGCAGAGACTGGGGGGAGGCTGGAGGGAGGCAGAGGCAGAGACTGGGGGGAGGCTGGAGAGAGGCAGAGGCAGAGACTGGGGGGAGGCTGGAGGGAGGCAGAGGCTGAGACTGTGGGGAGGCTGGAGGGAGGCAGAGGCAGAGACTGGGGGAGGCTGGAGGGAGGCAGAGGCAGAGACTGGGGGGAGGCTGGAGGGAGGCAGAGGCAGAGACTGGGGGGAGGCTGGAGGGAGGCAGAGGCTGAGACTGGGGGGAGGCTGGAGAGAGGCAGAGGCTGAGACTGGGGGGAGGCTGGAGGGAGGCAGAGGCAGAGACTGGGGGGAGGCTGGAGGGAGGCAGAGGCAGAGACTGGGGGGAGGCTGGAGGGAGGCAGAGGCAGAGACTGGGGGGAGGCTGGAGGGAGGCAGAGGCAGAGACTGGGGGGAGGCTGGAGGGAGGCAGAGGCTGAGACTGGGGGGAGGCTGGAGGGAGGCAGAGGCAGAGACTGGGGGGAGGCTGGAGGGAGGCAGAGGCAGAGACTGGAGGGAGGCAGAGGCTGAGACTGGGGGGAGGCTGGAGGGAGGCAGAGGCAGAGACTGGGGGGAGGCTGGAGGGAGGCTGAGGCTGAGACTGGAGGGAGGCTGAGGCTGAGACTTGAGGGAGGCTGAGGCTGAGACTGGAGGGAGGCTGGAGGGAGGCTGAGGCGGAGACTGGGGCAGGCTGAGGCTGGGGGGAGGCAAAGGCTGAGACTGGGGAAGAGAGGCTGATGCTGAGGGAAGATAGAGGCTGATGCTGGGGGGGAGAGAGGCTGATGCTGGGGGAGTGGGAGAGAGGGGCTAATGCTAGAGACAGAGGACAAGGGATGAGGGATAGTGCAATGACAAAATCGATTGGGTGGGGGGAGTGTAAGGACTCAGAATAAGAGGGGGCAGCATTGGGAGCTCATTGTGAAGAAGGGGCAGCATGTGTGGGATCAGTATGGAGTGGAGCAATGTAGGGGAGTCAATATCAAGAGTGGGGTAGTGTGTGTGTGGGGGGGGGTCTCAGCATAAGCGTTAGTGTGGTGGTCTTAGCATGAGTGGGGCAACATGAAGGTCTCATTATGGAAAAGAGGAAGGCAGCATTAGGAGCTCATGAAGAGGGACAGCATGCATAGGACATTGTGAGAAGGGGGCAGCATGCATGGGACACTGAGGAGGGGGCAGCATGCATGGGACATTGTGAGGAGGGGGAAGCATGCATGAGACATTGTGAGGAGGGAGCAGCATGCATGGGACATTGTGAGGAAGGAGCAGCATGCATGGGACATTGTGAGGAGGGAGCATCAAGCATGAGACATTGTGCGGAGGGAGCAGCATGCATGGGGCATTGTGAGGAGGGAGCAGCATGCATGGGACATTGTGAGGAGGGAGCAGCATGCATGGGACATTGTGAGGCGGGAGCAGCATACATGAGACATTGTGAGGAGGGGGCAGCATGCATGAGACATTGTGAGGAGGGAGCAGCATTCATGGGACATTGTGAGGAGGGAGCAGCATGCATGGGACATTGTGAGGAGGGGCAGCATGCATGGGACATTGTGAGGAGGGAGCAGCATGCATGGGACATTGTGAAGAGGGGGCAGCATGCATGGGACATTGTGAGGAGAGAGCAGCATGCATGGGACATTGTGAGGAGGGGGAAGCATGCATGGGACATTGTGAGGAGGGGGCAGCATGCATGGGACATTGTGAGGAGGGGGCAGCATGCATGGGATATTGTGAGGAGGGGGCAGCATGCAAGGGACATTGTGAGGAGGGGGCAGCATGCAAGGGACATTGTGATGAGGGAGCAGCATGCATGGGACATTGTGAGGAGGGGGCAGCATGCATGGGACATTGTGAGGAGGGGGCAGCATGCATGGGACACTGTGAGGAGGGGGCAGCAAGCATGGGACATTGTGAGAAGGGGGCAGCATGCAAGGGACATTGTGAGGAGGGGGCAGCATGCATGGGACATTGTGAGGAGGGGGCAGCATGCAAGGGACATTGTGAGGAGGGGGCAGCATTCATGGGACATTGTGAGAAGGGGGCAGCATGCATGGGACATTGTGAGGAGGGGGCAGCAAGCATGGGACATTGTGAGGAGGGAGCAGCATGCATGGGACATTGTGACGAGGGAGCAGCATGCATGGGACATTGTGAGGAGGGGGCAGCATGCATGGGACATTGTGAGGAGTGAGGAGGGGGCAACATGCATGGGACATTGTGAGGAGGAGGCAGCATGCATGGGACATTGTGAGGAGGGGGCAGCATGCATGGGACATTGTGAGGAGGGGGCAGCATGCATGGGACATTGTGAAGAGGGGGCAGCATGCATGGCACATTGTCCTCACATCATGCTGCTCCCTCCTCACAATGTACAGATCATATTTCATAATCGAGGAAGGTGTGGTGCATATACAGTAGTTTATAAGGGAGGGCAGTGTGGTGTTTATTAGGGGCAGTGTCACAGTCACAGTATATAAGTGGGGACGATGTGGTGGGAATATTTTATACTCATGCTATGTTTTGATGTGCCTGTGGTGATCCCCATTGGGGGGGGGGGGTCGTTTCTTATTGATACTTTTTAAAGTGTGCTACAGAGTAGATCTGCCTTAAACAGATGTCTGGTGCGAAAACTCAGTTTTACGTTGTCACTAAGGGGCGCGACCACTTAAAGTGCCTAGGGCAGCATGAAGGCAAAATACAGCCCTGGATGTGCACTAAAATGTCCAAATGTCTTTTGCAGCCACGTCAACCAACCCAACATCTCTGAGAGTTTCCTGCTTGTTCATCAATGCTGATCTGACTGGACGGTTCTGTCTGTATCCCCAAATAATATTAGCCACGTTTTAAATGATTGCGCAAACATATATCAACCAGAACGATACTCGCAGTCCTTGTTACTTTGGCCTCTTCCACCATTGCTTTTTTCCTTTGCTTTCTTCTGAAGAAGGCTGTGATGTATAAAAATATGAGAAACATTGAATTTACCATTATCCAAACGAAAATATTAGGTTAGGGCCAAAAGTGCAAACGGTAGGATTTCCCTCAATTTCAAGGCGCCTGCTTTGGCGTGTTACTAGCCTTATTTTTTGGGGGACAGATGCTGGCAACGACATTGTTGATTCTGCGCACAAAAAGATAGTAATTGGAATTTTAAAATGAAAACAAATGGTTATGTGTGTCATATGTTCACACCTTCAGCTCCCGTGTCTCATGATGTAATTAATAATTTATTTTAAAAAATAAGCCTCTCCTTCTTCAAAGAGTTATTCCATGGAGCAAAGGTTTTGCGGACCCGTAGATGTTCAGTGACAAATGTTTTTTCCAGAGCCTGCATATCATACTTTCTGTGCCCGCTCACGGCCCAAAATTGACCATGAAGACCAGAAAAGTCAATGTTTTCAGTAACTTCTGTTGGGTAAAATGGCTGACAAATGTTTGTACTATAGTGCCTATATGGCAGACAAATGCATGTACCAGAAAAGACGTGATTGATTCATTTTAAGTGCATCCCTGCAGGGGCGTGTGAATTGTTGAAAGGAAAATTCAGCTCACCCATATATGTATCCGCTCAGTTCAGATGGGATGCAGGATGTCCACTGGACAGGCAGGTCCGTAGAGGCAATAGCAAGGAGAAAGGACGGGATGCAGGATGTCCACCAGACAGGCAGGTTCGTAGAGGCAATAGCAAGGAAAAAGAACGGGATGCAGGATGTCCACCGGACAGGCAGGTCCGTAGAGGCAATAGCAAGGAGAAAGGATGGGAAAGCTTATGATTAAGGACTTATCTACATTCCAACTGTCCGAAACGCGTCAAGCCATGATGTTTTCATGGAACCGATGATGTTTTTCTTGGATTTTTAATCGTTGAATAAAGTTTCTACACTTTTATATATTTTTCGTTGGATTTATATTTTTCCTATCCTGGAATTGGTGCTGAGTCCCGTCCTTTCTCCTTGCGTGTGAATTGCTGCAGTCAATGATTACTTGTGGTATTTAAATCTAATATATAAAGTTGAATGTGTGTATGTACTGTATGTATGTCCGAGATTGGTATCTGCACTGTCACAGTTACAGCCACAAAACTTTGCACACTCACACGTCTGGACCCCGAGAGTGTCATAGGCTATGTTGTGAGGTGAAATTTTAACCCCGCGCGTTCCAATTTACCAATCAATTTTGCCCCTATCTACATAATGGGGAAAAAGTGAAACGAAAAGTGTATCCGCAACGTCGCATTTACAATCACGAAATTTTGCACAGACACCTCATGTGACCCAGGGAATGTCATAGACTATGTTTTGACAGGAAAATTTAACCCCGCGCTTTACAGTTACTCTCCAAAAAACATGCCTCCATTAAAGTAAATGGAGTCTGGAAATACAGGTTATTAGTAGGAGCTGTGATTAGTTGCTATAGGAACAAAAGACATTCATAGTATAAGAAGCTTATATGTGAGGTAATAAGATGTCGGTGGGGAGACAGATAGAGAGAGACAGACAGAGACAGACAAAGAGATAGACAGACAGAGAGACAGACAGAGACAGACAGGGAAAGAGACAGACAGAGACAAACGGTGAAAGAGACAGACAGAGACAGATGGGGAAAGAGACAGAGACAGACCTGGAAAGAGACAGACCTGGAAAGAGACAGACCGAGACAGACCTGGAAAGAGACAGACCTGGAAAGAGACAGACCTGGAAAGAGACAGATGAGGAAAGAGACAGATGGGGAAAGAGACAGACAGAGACAGACAGTGAAAGAGACAGACGGGGAAAGAGACAGAGACAGACCTGGAAAGAGACAGACCTGGAAAGAGACAAACAGAGACAGACCTGGAAAGAGACAGACCTGGAAAGAGACAGACCTGGAAAGAGACTGACCTGGAAAGAGACAGATGGGGAAAGAGACAGATGGGGAAACAGACAGATGGGGAAAGAGACAGACAGACATGCAGACAGGGACAGAAACAGGTAGACAGGGAAGGAGGAGACAGCCAGAGAGACAGACAAAGATAAATGGGGAATGACACAGACCTTGATAGAGACAGACGGGGAAAGAGACAGAGAAATAGAGACAGACAAAAAAAGAGACATACAGAGACAAGCAGACTGGGAAAGAGCCAGACAAAGAGACGGGGAGACAGACGAGGAAAGAGACAGACCTGGGAAAGAGACAGACCTAGAAAGAGACAGATGGGGAAAGAAACAGAGAGATAGAGACAGACAAAAAAAGAGACAGACAGAGAAAGGCAGACAAGGAAAGAGACAGCCGGGGAAAGAGATAGACGGGGAAAGAGACAGACTGGGAATGAGACAGACCTGGAAAGAGATAGACCTGGAAAGAGACAGACGGAGCACATTACTTAGTTAAATCTTTGTGGAATATCTGTGGTGTTGAAATATATGTTGTGAAATGCTTCTATTAGCTTAATTTTTGCCTTTTAATAATTACATTTCTATATATTTGTTTTGTGTTTTTTTGTGTGCAGAATAAATTTTTGTTAATACATTCCATTTTGTTAACAGTTATTAAACCGGGCAAAGCCAGGTAGTACAGCTAGTAGTTAATAATATCAAAACCCATGCCTTTTATGGCCTGAAACACACATCCGTGAAAAGCATGCACGTGTAATACGGGCAGTTTTTCAGGGTCATGATCCGTTTTTATGTCGGTTTTTATGGTACGTGTGGCATCCGTGTGAATGGTGTATGCTAACCGCGTGTGCGTGTGGAATGTCCGTGTGTGCGTGAGATACGTAACTGACATGTGATTGTTTTGTCCGTGTGAAATGGTACGTGTGTGATGCAAAATGTCGTTGATGCATACCCGCTGACAGCAGACAGAGTCACGCATAGAGAATTACTCGGGTGAACTGTACCCGACTTCTCTGTCGTACCGCGGCTCTGTCTGTGTGTCGCGTCCTGATTAGCGGTCACCCATGAAGGACTCACCGATGACCGCTAATCACCTGAGTTACTGAAGTGAGCAGCGTGATTAGCGCTGCCGTCACTCAGGTTACCCGCGGCTAGCTGGAGTCACCCACCCGTGACCGCAAGTCACCTGTGACTTCATCGCTGTCACTCGGGCGTCTTGCAGTCACAGTTGGAGGATCCAGCGGTGGCTGCGCGTAACCTGAGTGACTGCGCAGCTGATCGCGCGGCTCACCTCAGTTGCTGTGTGGATCTGGCAGGAGCGGCGGGGTTCTTCTGCTGCTCCTGTCACCTTCATGTAGCAGAGCTGGAAGCGACGCGGGACCTCCGTGGATTACGCCGGACATGGATGGCTTTTTCGGGCTTAATAAAGTGGTGAACGAGGATATTTGTTAGTGTTTATTATTCCAAATAAAGGATTTCTTCGGGTGTATGTGTTTATTTATTGTAACTTACAGATTAATCATGGAAGGTATCTCGGGGAGACGCCTGACATGATTAATCTTGGACTTAGTGGCAGCTATGGGCTGCTGTCATTAAATCCTTATTACCCCGATTGCCAACGCACCAGGACAAATCAGGAAGAGCCGGGTAGAGTCCCAGAACTGTCGCATCTAATGGATGCGGCTATTCTGGGCGGCTGCTGGCTGATATTGTTAGGCTGGGGGTCTCCCCATAATGTGGGGATCCCCATCCTGAGAATAACAGCTTTCAGCCATTTGACTTTACCCTGGCTGGTATCTAAATGAGGGGAACCGCACGTCATTTTTTTTTACAATTAATTATTTATTTATTTTCCTGCTCGATATTGACACGCCCACCGGCGGCTGTGATTCGTTGCAGTGAGTCAGCTGTCACTCAGCGTGGGGGCGTGTCTCACTGCAACCAATCATAGGCGCCGGTGGGTGGGGAAAGCAGGGAATACGAGATTGATTAATGAGCGGCCGGCTTTTTCAAAATAGTAAAAGCCGCCGGAGTTTTTTTAACAGCTGTGCAGCGCCGCACCGGTGATCGGGGAACGGTGAGTATGAGAGAGGGGGGAGATTGACCGACATGGACAGAGAGAGAGAGAGGGACAGACAAGACAGAGGGACCGACCGACAGACTGAGGGAAATTGACCGATATACACAGAAAAAGAAAGAATGACCTACATCGCTAGAAAAAAAGCACAAAACGTACACGGAGCATACGGAGATACATACGTGTTTACTAACGTGTGCGCACATACCCATAGACTTTCATTGGGTCCATGTGTGCGTGCTCCGTGCAGAAAACGGACATGCTTCCGTGAAAAACGGAAACACATACGGATCACGGATATACGGACATTATGGAATAACGCACGTGTGACCTCAAACATATATTAACATTGGTGCATGTTTGTCCGTGTCTCCGGTATATACGGAAACGGAACAAACACGCACGTGTTTAACGGATGTGTGTTGGAGGCCTATGGCAGTTGATGGCTACTTAAAACAGCCTGCATGTGCAGGTAAACATCTGAGATAAGCGTGTGAGCCACATCCAAGACAGGTACATGACTTTAGACATACAAAAACCTCCCAACCTACTCCCATTCAGCGGTACTGTCCCGATTTGAGGGCTCCCTCCCGCAGTCCCACTGTTTATTGCTTCTGTCCCAACTCCTCCTTTCAGTTCAGTGTATAACTTAACTCAAGAGCAGTGCATAAATTAAATTCTCTGCTCTGTTCCCACAGAGTTTGTGAGCTCCTTGTCTATTGGCAGCAGCTCTACCATTGAGCCATTGCTTGTACTGAGGGGTGTTGTAGAATTTGGTAATCTTGACCTGTATTGCAGGCAGAGAAGCCAGAAGCATATTATTCAGTTACATAGAGATATAGATAGATGTATACTGCATCTCCATGTAGGTGAAGGAAGAAGTCAGATTATTTTCTTCCTATAAAAGTACTATAAAGATAGGAGAAAAAAAATGGCAAAAACATAATTTTATATTTTAGTTGCACCAAGGGCAGAGAGTTAATGACACCACATCCACTTTGCGTGGACATTTAGTCCATGTTCACATACAACGTAAATTCTGCAGTGTTTAAATGTCCAAGCAAAGTGGATGTGATATCATGAAAAGACGCCGCTGAACTCTGCAATTTTGGTGCTTTTTTCTCTCTAGAGGTTTCTATATGGAGCTTAAAAAAATACATGGAGAAAACTGCAGTAAAAACAATACAAACGCTTAAAAACGCAGACTCACATCTGCACCAAAAACACATGAAATAATGGAGGAAAGGCATAAGAAATGCAGCAAAAAAGTAATGATCAGAGAAGATTATTATTGTATAATTTGGTGCGGACAGCGTCAGGAAACAAAAAACACTAGATTTCTGCAACATGCGAACACGGCCTTACACGCACAATACATCAACGTCATATAGTGATGCTTATATAAATATGAGAACGTTTTTGCTGATACGACTATGAATGTATGAAAACAGTCCGGGGCATTTGCTGAACATACCTTACTGCCAAATGGGTGTGGCTAGAGGTGTGGTCAAAATGTGTCCTTTCTGATCTTTCAAAGTTGGGAGGTATGCATATATGTGTGACGCCCTGACAAAATCAGGTTGTCACAGATGACTGCACCCCTCTTCCAGGTGCAGGATTCGCTCCTCCTTGGCCCTCCAACACAACCCCACACAGGTACATAACACCAGCCACAAAAGCCTAGTCACACCCCCAGGACAATAGGGACACACCAGTGGGTGGGGCCAGGCAGATGATGACGCCCACCTAGGGGTCCTGAGGTGTCAAGGGGAGGGAACAAGACAGTTAAGTTTGGACAGTGGAAGTGAGAGGAGTGAAGTAGTAGTCGGGGGTTGTAGCTCCCGGACTATTGGACTACTTGAGCTGACTAGGTGGCAGACGGCAGAGCAGGGCCACAGGCGACGGAGATCCGGTCAAGGGAGACCTTAAGTAAACCGGGGCACGGTTGTAGCCCGCCGGTGCCGACAGCGAGAATCCAGTCCGGAGGCCGTGCACAGTTGGGGTACTTGGACCCTAGGGTGAGGACAGCTGCAAGCACCTTTCCAATTAACCAGCAGGGGACAAGATTTCCAGTCTTGTCCCACTAACAGCCCAGATAGAGTGAGACGGAAGCCCAACAAGGGGAATAAGGCGTCTGCAAGTGCCTGCTAAAATCCCACGGGTCAGTTCTCGCGGGCCACAGCTCCCACAGAATAGTCACCGGGAGTGGACTTCCCTGTTTCATGCGGACTAGTCAACACACAAGACAGCAACTCAAAGTGTAGGAGGAAGGGTCCCTGTTCTGTTCAGCGGTGTGCGGGACCCGAGCACACCCCTCCGGAGGCTACTGGTTACCGGCAGTTGGTTTACTATCTGGACTCTGTGTGACTTTATTCAAAACAGTGAGTACATCGGTACCATCTGGTCCATCCCCGCAGACTGCGCCCGATCACTCTGCCTCACCGACAACTGGGCCCCGGGACAACACCTGCCCTACCCATGGAGGGGATACCATCCTGCTGCCCCGCTCCATCAGCCCATGGCACCCCATAACAAAGCCAGCGGCGGTGTCACCAACAATCACCGCAACCCACGGGTGGCGTCACTGACAAAACTCTCCCCTGTAAATAACCCCCCTTTTCACTTGCGAGCAACGGATGGGTGCTTAGGCCTGCGTCCGGCTTCCCCTCGAGCCACCGCCACGACCCCGGATCCGAGCATCTCGAGCAGCCCCCCTGCCGTGGTCTGTCCCCCGCCTGCAACATATGTATGTCTCCAGTTTTGAAGGGGTTAACAAAACATTTGCTTAAGCACTGATCAAAGAAAGAAAACACACAATTTTTACTACCTACTTTGCTTCATTGTAGAGAAGTCACAGAAAACTACTTGTCACAAAGGACTTCTGTTCACATGGTCACCTAGAGATTGAACTTCAAAACTTTATTGCATAGTGATGGGTTCTATGCATGTGCAGTGTAGTTCAACTGATCCGATAACAGATAGGCTAATGGATGCTTTACTGTTGCCCTTAGACTCCCATTATGCTTTAATGGATCCGTTACCCATCCGTATTTGGATTCTGCACTCAGGACTTTTTGTTGATCAAAAACAATGTATGGCTGACAAATTTGCACATAACGGATGACAAGTTTGGACAGATCCGTCATCTTTACAGTCAATGCAACCGCTAACGGATCCATTATTTCTAGAATTTGCATTTTCCAAACAGATGCAAAAACAGAAAAGATTACAGGACAGGTGAAGTTAGCCTTACAGAGATTCGCTGTTCCTCATCCACTTTTCAACCACCTACAAAGTTGTCCTTGATTCAGTTAATGACATATGAAACGATGGTCATTATCACCTGTTTGGTATAACTGGTTATTCATACACCCAACTATAATCCTACAAAACTCCTGACTGTGTGCAAGTGTATCTTTGATGTTGTTTTGAAGGTAAAATGTTGGTCGCATCACCTATTGATTTCATTTATATTTCTCTTTTGTTCATTCACTTGTACAGTATATGAGATAAGCTAACTGTGCAGGGAAGTGCCTTGCCCTGGCCACAATAAAAGGCCACTCTAAAATGTGCAGTTTTACAGTATTGGGAGGGTCTGTGTGGGAAGGTCCGAAAACCAGTTAGTATTTGTTGTGGCCACCATTTGCCTCTCTCAGTACAACACATCTCCTTTGCATAGAGTTGATAATGTTGTTGATTGTGGCCTATGGAGTGTTGACCCACTCCTCTTCAATGGTTGTGCGGAGTTTATGGATATTGGCAAGCATGTGAATGGGCTATCAATTACTCTGATCCAGAGCATCCCAAACATGCTCAGTGGAAGACCTGTCCAGTGAATATGCTGGCCGTGCAAGAACTGGGATGTTTTTAGCTTCCAGGAATTGTGTAAAGATCCTTGCAACATTGGGCCGTGCATTTTTCATGCTGCAACATGAGGTGATGGTTGTGGATGAATGGCACAACAATGTTCTCAAGATCTCATCACGGTGCATTCAAAATGGCATCAACAAAAATGCAGCTGTGTTCGTTGTCCATGACATATGTATAGTGTACATCCATCTGATATGTTTGGCCAGCTCTAGTGATCAGTATTAAAGCTGTAGTATTTCATGACTTCTTGGAATTCAGATTTGGTCATGGACAAAAAATATCATCCACATAAACAAAGTTTAACATAAAAAGTTGATTAAATATGTTAAAATAGATTTTAAAGATGTTATTTAGTCCATATGCAGATATTTGTTTTAATATTTTCTTGCTTTCTATCTTTAGACTAAGAAATGAATTGAAGATTGAGCTGAGAAATGTGGTGACTAGTGAAACAGCCTCTGATAAAGGTACAGAAAGCCATGGAACCCATAGGGTGTAGGGGCGACATGACAGCCCGGAGGGTAGGGAGTTGATGGGGTTAAACAGTGTTGGTTCGTTTAGGAATGAGGAAAAGAAGGTGATTGGTTAGGGGGTGGAGTGTGGTGGAAGGAAAGGAGGGAGCTTCATGGTGTATATAATAGGAGGTGGGAGTCCATTACCTCCTCTTGCATTTCCTGGATGACAGCTTGGACGGGCTGGGGAACTTCCATCATGACATCCAGCATGATGGATCCGGACATCGCAGATCTGCAGCTTGGACGGGCTGGGGAACCTCCATCATGATGTCCTGAGGAATCCTCGGATCTGGTCAGCATGGCGGTGCAGGGCGCCCAGGTAGTGCAGTCCTACACCCAGGCTGCCTGGGTGTCTCCTCGGCACCTTCCCCTCCCCCCCCCTCTTTGCTGTAGTGCTGGCAGTTTCAGGACTCGCCGGGGTCTTTTGGGGAAGGTGGGGGTGAGGAGGACAACGTGAGAGCCCCCACTCCCGTGGGGACCCTCCGCAGCTGGGTGGGCAGCGGTAGCTTGCAGCGCCCGCTCTGGCTGTCGGGAGGAATCTCCTGCAGGGCCGCGACGGCCGAAAAGGGGGCATGTCCAGCCCGGGGGCCTACTTCCGGTGTGAGGCCTCAGGCTGGATCCTTTGAGCGATGCGGCCGCTCCCGGCAGGGAGCGCGCCCAGCGGCGGTGGATGGACAACACCCCCCCTCCCTCCGCGGGGGGGCGGAGGACGGCTGTCTACAGGGTCACCTCACCTGTGTGGCTTGGATTATTGGGACTGGAGGACTGGGCGCAGAAGGCGGCGGCGAGGAGGAGACAGGAGGCGCCTGCAGGGTCACCTCACCTGTGTGGCTGGATTATCGGGACCGGAGGACTGGGCGCAGTAGGCGGCGGCGAGGAGGAGACAGGAGGCTCCTGCAGGGTCACCTCCCCTGTGTGGCTGGATCATCGGGACCGGAGGACTGGGCGCAGCAGGTGGCGACGAGGAGGAGACAGGAGGCCTGCTGTCTATCCTGGAGCAGGCATTGGGACAAGGGTGCAGCTCTCATCAGTAGCGGCTTCCCCCAGGAGGGGAGCGCCCAGCATTGTGGAGGCGACAATCGGCCCAAACAGGGCATGTGGACACGGTGCTCCTGGCGTCAGGGGGCGAACCCGGCGGGCATTCGGTGCCTGCAGCTTGAGGGACTGTCCCGGGATCAGCGACGGACGACTGGCGAAAAGGACGGTGACGGCTGATCTGAGGGCGTCCTCTGGAGGAAGCCTGGCGCGGTAATCAATTTAAGTTTCAGCCTTTTTGTAGTGGTGGGGGGACAGTCGCTGTAGTGGAGTAGTGTCTGGAGATATGGGTAGCAGCTGGGGGGGTTTGGAGCATGTGGTTAGTTCATAGGTCGGTTGGTTGTTCTGGAGGCCAGGGGCAGAGTTACGGACGGGGTGGTCTCATGGCAGCGGGGTTGTGAGGGTGCAGGTGGCGTCAGGTCCGGTGGTTACAGTTGCAGGTTGGGGATCGCGAGGTTCGGCGTTTACCACAGTTTAGGTCTTGTGAGACTTGGTTAAGGGTGCTGATGATTGCGGCACATGTGAGCGGGTGAGACGGCGCAGTTATTGAAGGTTTGCTGGGGTGTTTCATTATTAATCTTCTGATGCATGGTGGTTCTTATTGGATGAATTATGGTGGGTAAGGTAAAGGGGCGAGGGGTCCCGCAGTACGGTGTGTTCGAGGAGTTTTCAGGGGGTTTTTGTGAGTGATGTGTAGGTGCGGGGCCCCGGTATGGCGCGAGGGTTGCTGTGGATAAGTGAATAAAGGAGAGCGGAAATGTAGGAGAAGGTGAAGTGTTGGTTGCTGTAATGGGTTTGTAGGTTTGCAACCGCATCAATGGTAACATGGGGTTAATTTGTGGCTAGTCAGCATGTTATCCCATTGTGGAGGGTTGGTGCTGGGAGGAATGTTGAGTCCAGCGTGACTGAATTGGTGTTAATGTAGGTGCTGGGCAGCTTTGGGCTGCTGTGGGTGAACTCGGTTAATCAGCAATGGTGGGCTGCGGACGGAATAATGGAGTTCTTCAGACAGCCGTGATTACGGGTGGGGACTATGCGAGTTATGGTTTGGACTAGAGGATTGGGTACTTGTGGTGCATAGAGTGTAAGTCGGATAGCTTAGGGCCATCTGGTATTATTGGGTGTTTTGCATGGGTGGACTCCTGTGGGCTGGTGGAGTCTATTTAATATTCATATACAATTTAAAAAAAAAAAAAAAAAGGAATGCTTGGCCCGGTGGTAGGTATGGGCATCTGGGTAAGGGTTTGCTTAGGGAGTCGTGGTGCTCCGGTCTCACGGCACGAAGGTATTTGGTTTGAAGGTGCAGTTGTGCGTTACGGGAAAATGGTGGTACGCCCCACGGTGGTCGGCTTTGAGCGGATACTATGGTGTGGCCAAGGTTTTAATTTATCTTGGGGTGTAATATGAGAGCTCAAAGGGGGTTGCGTGTCCCAAGGTTTTCCTTGAGATCGAAAGGCCCGGACATGGTGTTTGGTAAAGTTGTGTCTCCTGATGCCCATAGTTGCATATGGAGTCAATCGGGCCAGTGGTGTGGCTGCAATTTTCCGGTGGGCATTGTAGTACAGGGAGCTTGTCGTGGTCCAGTTTGCAGAGGCAAGCGGACTATGCATTATGGTTGGAGGTGTTGTTTGGGACCTTGGCATCGAAGGTAATGCTTCAATATCTTCGACTCAGTAAGGGGTACAGGGCGATGGTTGCGGTTGTTTTGTTTTTTGAGGCCGTGTTAATTTTGGGGTGGAGCATGGTTCCGTTAGGCCGTGTGGGCCTCGTTGAAATTAAGTGGGCTTGATTTCGGATGAAGAAGGTCCATTAGTGTGGTAGTTGAGTATGTGGGAAGATTTTGGGATTTTCTGGGGAAGACAGCTCGAGCCTCTGTTGTTGTCAGAGGGTGTGATGGCGGAATAAATCGGTCAGGGGAGACCAGTAGTGATATTTGGCTCTGGGGAAGCTGCAAGGTCAGCTGTAGGGGAAATTTCAAGGCTATGGATTGCAGTCGTTTTACAGCGGGGTTTCACTTTAGCGGTTTCCTGGGAGAACTAGGTTTGGGGTGCGAAGTGACCCAGTAGCATAAGCAGTGTGAGTGTCATCCTGTTGTTGTATCTCAACCCCAGTGGTGGTTTAATTCAGCTGGAGACAGGAGGAGGACTGACTGTACAGGGTGACTGTACAGTGGTTCTTTGGTCGGTACTGGGGAGGACGATGGTACAGTCGGTACTGCATTTAATTGGTTATAATAAGGCCAGCGGGGCATGGTGTGGATTCCGGTATAGTTTGGGAGCTTGTGGCATGGTGGGCCTGAGTGGCCGTCAGAGGGACCCGGTGGCTCCTGCCACCAAGGATCAGGGGAGTGCGGTGCAGTAAGGTGGACTGGGTACGCTGGATGGTGCATATATGGGATGCTCAGAGTTTAAGTGATAGATGGAAAGGTTTTAATGGTTGGTTTGGCTTGCAAGTTGGGGGAGCAAGCGTTGGGTGTGTGGGGGTCCAGGCCACGCAAGGTGTCACGTGGCCTGTTCTGTGGCGGGGGTAGGTCTGGTCCAGAGGCGGTTTAACGGATAATGTTATTTGATTGGAGAGTCACTTGTAGGATATATTGGCTCCGGTTACAAGGATCTTGCAGGCATGGGTCCTGCAAAGTGGGGGGTATTGATCCGTAGGTGATTCATACCTCATCTCCGGCCCGGTGTGTGTTGCGGCCAGGGATCATGTTTTGGTGGTGGAAGGTGGTTTCTGGACCGGGCCTACCCAGGGTTACGTATTGTATTACGTACTGTATTATTATTATTATGGTATTACCTATTGTTAAATGTTGGGGACGCCCGTTGGACGGCGCCCCCTTGTGTTAGTGTGTAAACAATAGGCAATAAAGGGCTGCTGTGGCCATTTTTTACCAAGTCGCAAGCAGTGTCCGTGTATTATTGATACCGGGTAAGGGTAATTGGGAATAATATAGGAATCAACGACCGGAAAATCCCTCCTGGAAATGTCAAGAAAGCCAGGGAACCCATAGGGTGTAGGGGCGACATGACAGCCCGGAGGGTAGGGAGTTGATGGGGTTAAACAGTGTTGGTTCGTTTAGGAATGAGGAAAAGAAGGTGATTGGTTAGGGGGTGGAGTGTGGTGGAAGGAAAGGAGGGAGCTTCATGGTGTATATAATAGGAGGTGGGAGTCCATTACCTCCTCTTGCATTTCCTGGATGACAGCTTCCCACCCACCCTCCCTTCTATTGTGTATTGTTATTATTGGTGTGTTTATATGCATGTATAGTTATTCAATTTTTAGAGCCATTACAACAAAAAAAAAAAAATGAGAAAAGAAAGGATTGGAGGAAGTGTCGTGTATAAAATAATAAAAAAAAAAACAAAAAAAAAAACGAAACAAAAGAGATTTCTATGTGGCTTGTGATGTATATTGTCATTTGGGATTCTTGTAAGTGGGTGAATAAGATGGGGGTAATGTGGGAATATATGTATATGTATATGAGGTGTATGATGTATATGTGTATGGTCAGCATAAATAATGGGGATTATGTTCTTTGTCACAGCAGCGGGGGTAGGTCTGGTCCAGAGGAGCTCTAATTGTTACTGGTGTTTGGATGGAGAGCCACTGGGGAAGGTACAGTGGCTCCGGTTACTGGTGACCTGCAGGTACAAGGTTGTCTTCAGGGAGGAGGTATTGCTCCGTTGGTGATCAATGCCTTATATATGGGTCAGGGTTGTTGCCAGGGATTATATATTAAGGAGTTGATGGTTGCCAGGGAGTCACAGGTGGCTATAGTGCCCCAGGTGATAGGTAATTGAAAGTACGGGTGTTTTTGGTTTGGGTAAGGGTATTACTCCTTTGGTGACTTTTACCTCATTTAAATATGGGACCATTGTTATGGTCAGTGATCCATTTTGGTGAAATGGTAATCGCAGGAGGAGTCACTGGTTGGGGTCATGGTTCTGGATCCAAGTGCAGTGCAAGCACGTGGTTCTGCAAGGCATAGGGGTTTTGATCCGTAGGTGATTAATACCTCTTATCTCTGGGCTAGTTGCAGCCGGGGATGTTGTTGGATTAAAGTCGCTAACGGGCTTTAAGGTTTTTGAGGTCACAGTTACTGTTATGCACATGGGGGATTGATCCGTAGGTGATTGATGCCTCATATCTCTGGGCTGGAGGTTGCAGCCGGGGATAATATTGAGTTGGAGGTAAAGAGGAATGTAAGGTTTTGAGACACGGTTGATACTTGATGCTACTTGGGGGGGTTTTAATCCATAGGTGATTAATGCCCCCATCTCTGGGTCGGTGTGTTGCGGCCAGGGATCGTGTTTCTGACGGTTGTGTGATTTGAAGGGTCACTTGTAGGATATAGTGGCTTTGGTTACAGGGATCTTGCAGGCATGGGGTCCTGCAAGGTTGGGGTATTGATCCGTAGGTGATTAATGCCTCGTATCTCTGGGTCGGTGTGTTGCGGCCAGGGATTGTGTTCTGGTGGTGGAGTATGGCTTCTGGACCGGACTTATGGCGGGGGTAGGTCTGGTCCAGAGGCGGTTTAACGGATAATGTTATTTGATTGGATAGTCACTTGTAGGATATAGTGGCTCCGGTTACAAGGATCTTGCAGGCATGGGTCCTGCAAAGTGGGGGGTATTGATCCGTAGGTGATTCATACCTCATCTCCGGCCCGGTGTGTGTTGCGGCCAGGGATCATGTTTTGGTGGTGGAAGGTGGTTTCTGGACCGGGCCTACCCAGGGTTACGTATTGTATTACGTACTGTATTATTATTATTATGGTATTACCTATTGTTAAATGTTGGGGACGCCCGTTGGACGGCGCCCCCTTGTGTTAGTGTGTAAACAATAGGCAATAAAGGGCTGCTGTGGCCATCTTTTACCAAGTCGCAAGCAGTGTCCGTGTATTATTGATACCGGGTAAGGGTAATTGGGAATAATATAGGAATCAACGACCGGAAAATCCCTCCTGGAAATGTCAAGAAAGTCTTTTGTAGAAAAAGGCAAAATGTTTACTTTTGTGCAGTAAAACACTGGAATCTTTTCCTTTTTCCTTTCCTCACAAAGAATGCAGTTTATTGTTTTAGTTAGTAAGTATAATATGAAAGGCGTTTTTCTGACAATGAAATTTATTCATAGGTGATGTCCCATGAAAAGTATTGGTCCCAATCCAGTAGAAGTGCATTTGCAATACACATGCTATATAAATAGGTTTGGATTTTAATATACATTACATTTTCATCTGTAGTAGTGCTCCATTCTGTTTCTCCTGTAGCTGGCAAGTTGATCCACCTTTAGTAGTGCACACACGTGCTATCGCTTATATGTATATGCTGACTGTGAGGAGGCTGTTACTATGGGGTAATTAAAGGGAACCTGTCACCAGATTAGGTGACTATAAACTGCGACCACCACCAGTGGGCTCTTATATACAGCATGTTAAAATGCTGTATATAAGAGCCCAGGCCGCTATGTAGAGAGTAAAAATTACTTTATAATACTCACCTAATAAGGCGGTGCGATGCAGACTGGTCGGATGGATGTTTCCGTTCTCCGGTACCGGCGCCTCCTCTTCTGGCCATCTTTGTCCTCCTTCTTCTGAAGCCTGGGTGTATGACGTGTCCTACATCATGCACAGTAGCCGGCATTGAGGTCCTGCGCAGGAGCACTACAATACATTGATCTGCCCTACTTAGAGCAGATCAAAGTGTACCTGCACAAGACCTCAATGCCGGTGAGTGTGTATGACGTAGGATGCGTTATGCACCCAGGCTTCAGAAGGAGGACAAAGATGGCCGAAAGAAGAGGCGTCGATACCAGAGAACGGAGACACCCATCCGTCCAGTCTGCACCGCATCGCCCATTAGGTGAGTATTATAAAGTGATTTTTACATTCTACACAGTGGCCTGGGCACTTGTATACATCATGTTTGAATGCTGTATATAAGAGCCCACTGGTGGTGGCTGCAGCTTATAGTCGCCAAATCTGGTGACAGGTTTCCTTTAAGGGAGAAATGGAGAATGTGAGAAACTCGAGATAGATAGACAGCTGTATTTCCCCAAAAATAAGACCTATGCTGTGGCATATTACACCTTTAAAGATAATCTGTCACCAGGTTTTTGCTACCTCATCTGAGAGAAGCATAATGTACAGACAGAGACCCTGACTACAACGATGTGTCACTTACTAAGCTGTTTGTTATCATTTTGATAAAATCAATGTTTTCTCTGCTGCAGATCTAGCAGTTTTACAGAGGTCATGAATATGCTGGACTACATGGTAGCACACCAAGTAGTCCTCCAAAGATAATCTACTGCTGATTAAACAGTGATTTTATCAAACCTACACTAAATAGCCCAGTAAGTGACACATCGCTGGAATCAGGATTTCTGCTCCTACGTTATGCTGCTCTCAGATTAGGTGGTAAAAACCTTGTGATAGATTTCTTTTAATGTAGAGCACATATACTTTATTCATAGCTTCCGCTTTTTCGCTTACAGTACAGTAATGACTTACCAAAACCTTCCCAGGTGATTCTTGACTTTAGCTCTTTTCTTGGCATGAGACAGGACTCATGGTAGCACTCATCTTCTCTTCCCTTCATAAAGGTGAGCAGTACCATGAGTCCTGTGTTATGCATACAATTTAGTATCCTGAGTGGTGATGGGCAGACCAAGACTGTAAAAGTCCTGATCCGCGCAGTTTCAAAAGCATTGGTGCCGGACCCGTGCCCGGAATTCTCAGGGAATTCCGGCTAATGATCTGGGTCCTGCACTTGAGTAATACAAAAAAATAAAGGAAAAATAAAGAAAAAAATAATAAAGCAAGAGGGCTGTACTTACTAAGGCTCCTGCGTAGCTGTAACTGCTCCAGCGGCTGGCCATTCACTTCCAGGGCCACACATTCAGCTCATGCATATGCAGTGCTTTCCCTGCCCATCTGCGTCTGGGATTGGTTGCTGTCAGACATGCCCCCACGGTGACGGACAGCGTGTCTGAAAATTCCAATCACAGATCCGGTCTGCGCGTGTATCGTACAGTAAAAATAAATACATAAATTAATTAAATATTTGGCTGCAGCCCCCAGCCGTGCGCTTATCTTGGCTGTGTATCAAAATAAGAGGATTAATAAATAAAAAAAACAACATGCGGTCCCCCCCAATTTTGATACCCAGTATGATAAAGCCAACAGCTGGGGGCTGGTATTCTCAGCTGGGGATACCCATGTTTATTGGGCCTCTGAGCCTAAAAATAACAGCTTGCAACCGCCCAGGAATATCGCATCCATAAGATGCGACAATCCCGGCACTTTACCCGGCTCTTCACGATTACCTTGGTGCAGTCGCAATCGGGGTAATAAAGGGTTAATAACAGCTCACAGCTGCCACTAAGTCCTAGATTAGTAATGAGAGGCGTCTATGAGACCCACCATTACTAATCTGTAAGTGAAAAGAAATAAAAAAAAAGGGAAAAAATCCTTTATTTGAAATAAAAGCCTAAAAAGCACCCTCTTTCACCACTTTATTAACCCCTAAAACATGACTGGAGGTCCAATATAATCCACACGAGGTTCAACGTCGATCCCGGCTTTACTACATCTGAACTCATAGCATGCAGCCTGTGATCTTCCAGCAGAGACTGGCTTCTGAGCTTCCGGCAGAGACTTACTGTCAGCAGTGACGTCACTTAGGTGATTTGCATTCACAGCTAGAGTTTCCCAAGGTCCTCCACCTGTGACCGCAAATAGCCTGAGTGACCTGAACTCTGATAGCGCAGCTCACTCAGTATCTGCCTGCAGTTAGGGTACCTTCACACTTAGCGATGCAGCAGCGATCCGACCAGCGATCTGACCTGGTCAGGATCGCTGCTGCATCGCTACATGGTCGCTGGGGAGCTGTCAAACAGGCAGATCTCACCAGCGACCAGTGAACAGCCCCCAGCCAGCAGCGACGTGCAAGCGACGCTGCGCTTGCACGGAGCCGCCGTCTGGAAGCTGCGGAGACTGGTAACTAAGGTAAACATCGGGTATGGTTACCCGATGTTTACATTAGTTACCAGCGCACACCGCTTAGCTGTGTGTGCAGGGAGCAGGGAGCCGCGCACACTGAGCGCTGGCTCCTTGCTCTCCTAGCTACAGTACACATCGGGTTAATTAACCCGATGTGTAATGCAGCTACATGTGCAGAGAGCAGGGAGCCGCGCACACTGCTTAGCGCTGGCTCCTTGCTCTCCTAGCTGCTGTACACATCGGGTTAATTAACCCGATGTGTACAGCAGCTACATGTGCAGAGAGCCGGAGCCGGCAGCACAGGCAGCGTGAGAGCTGCAGAGGCTGGTAACTAAGGTAAATATCGGGTAACCACCTTGGTTACCCGATGTTTATCTTGGTTACAAGCTTACCGCAGCTGCCAGACGTCGGCTCCTGCTCCCTGCTCACTTCATTTGTCGCTCTCTCGCTGTCACACACAGCGATCTGTGTGTCACAGTGGGAGAGCGCCTTTGAAGAAAACGAACCAGGGCTGTGTGTAACGAGCAGCGATCTCGCAGCAGGGGCCCGATCGCTGCTCATTGTCACACACAGCGAGATCGCTAATGAGGTCACTGCTGCGTCACAAAAAGCGTGACTCCGCAGCGATCTCGGCAGTGAGCTCGCTGTGTGTGAAGCACCCCTTACAGTAAACAAGCTGTGGATATAAGGAGCGCAATAGGGTCTTACCAGTGTAAAAGATGGTGACTTTTTAATAGGAAAACCGCTCACCTGGAATGGTTGTGAAACTAACAACCAGTATAGAGACATAACAGCTGCAGCCGATCCCACGTGCCAAAGGCAGAAGCAAGACAAAAACCAGGATAATTGTGGTATACTCCACGCTGCTTTACAAAGAAACACTCCAAAAAATAAAAGCAATGTAGATGGTGTTTATTCTACGCATTTCGTATTTGTGCTGGGCATCATAATATGGGGGTACCTTAGGCCAAATTTTATTTATTTATTTTTACTGTATGATAGATTCGCATAGTGCCTGTGATTGCAAGCAGTCAGACACGCTGCCTCTCAGCTGACTCAGGTGGAGGCTGACTGCAAGTGTGGCACCTCAGGATCTGCTTGCCACAACAGCAATGCCCCTCCAAAGGGTTAATGCTGAGCCTGGAGGTAATTGGGGTAGTCTATGGGTCAGTAAGTACCAACATCCAACACTGTTCCTCTCTCAGGCCAGCAGAGGGAGCTCTAAACCTGGAGTTCCAGGGAGCACTTCCTTAAGCCTGACCTGGGGGAGGAGTTAGTTAGTCTGTAAGGGTGGCTTTACATGCTTCGATATCCGGCCCGATATCGCTAGCATGACACCCGCCCCCATCGTTTGTGCGTGACGGGCATATCGCTGCCTGTCGCGCACAAAATCGCGCACCCCGGTCACACATACTTACCTGTCCTTCGATGTCGCTGTGACCGGCGAACCGCCTCCTTTCTAAGGGGGCGGTCTGTTTGGCGTCACAGTGACGTCACTAAGCGGCTGCCCAATGTAAGCGGAGGGGCGGAGATGAGCGCCCATCCCGCCCATCTCCTTCCTTCCGCATTGTGGCCAGAGGCAGGTAAGGAGATGATCTTCATTCCTGCGGCGTCACACGTAGCGATGTGTGCTGCCGCAGGGACGAGGATCAACTTCGCCCCAGCGACAGCAGCGTTAACTTGCAGCGGACCCCCATGTCAACAAGGAGCGATTTTGGACGTTTTTGCAACGATCCAAAATCGCCCCTAGGAGTCACACGCTACGACATCGCTACAGCGGCCGGATGTGCGTCACAAAATCCGTGACCCCAACGAGATCGCTGTAGCGAAATCGTAGCGTGTAAAGCCCGCTTTAGGGAAGTTTGAGGAGAGAAGAAGTTCGAGTAGTGCTGTCCTGTGAGCTGGGGTTTGGAGCTCAGATAGCTCAGCCTAGAAAAGCAGGATTTGCAGAGAGGCACGTAGAGAAGATTACAGGGGAGAACTGGTCAGAACCGGTTCGCCCCAGAAGAACACAGTGAAAATTGGACATCGGAGTCTGTGGTTGCCAGGGTGTAAAACCCAACCTGGTAGCCGAATCCGAAGGGCAGGAGGACTGTAGGTCTCCTGGTCCCCAAAACAATCCGAAGGTACAGCTGCATCACAAGGGCCCGGTGTGGACCCCAGGAGGAAAGCATCAGAGAGGGCCTGCGCAGCCTATCCTAGGAGAAAGGGATGAACCACCGGTCCCAGCAGCAAGAGGGCCATTGCTAAATCCAAAGTGCAGGGCCCTATAGAAGCAAAGAAAGAACAGGGAGAAGGCTTCAATACTCGACTGGCCCAGGGGATCACCCCAGTTACTTCCAGGTCGGCTGGATCCCCTTCACCATCTTTGACGGACTCCCAGGACTGAATTGGTGTACAGTAAAAGAAAAGAAGGTAAAGAGACTGTTGTTTGTGTCGGTTCTTTTCACTGTCCTGATTAGCCCTGCACCCTTTCCAAACGCCATAGACTTTAATAAGCACCAACGGTTGCCCCGGGGTACCGCTCCACCTGTGGGGAGCAGAACCATCCCAGCTGCTAATCCATCAGCCCCGGAGGTCCCATCCAGCAGCGGCGGCTGCATAGCCGCAATCCACAAGTGGCGTCACGAATATTTCACAAACTTTATTTATAATCATCACCCCCACAAAAGCCATATTAGTTGACCCCGCCAGGGTCACGGAGTCGGGCCCCGCCACCACTGACTACCCCCGGACTAGTCCGGCCCGACACCGAGTGTCCCATAGCCCTGGGGTGGGCAAGTCACAACCAATCACAGACGACGGTGGGCGGAGAAAGTAGTGCATATGCGTGAGCCTAATGAGCGGCCCCAGAAGTGAATAAGCAGCCGGAGGAGTAGTTACAGCTGCGCCGGAGTCTCGGTAAGTATAGTGCGCCTGCTCCTATCCCCATATCCCTCCTACCACCATTTTTAATTTCTTGATTCTGGTCTCCATAGACTTATATGGGGACAGGCGTCTGGCCAGATATTCGGGATCAATTCTGGGCTGGTTGTTGGGTTGCACTCCTTCTCCATAGTATGGATCGTAGTCTCCTATGAAGTCCAGCCTCTGACTGGCCCAGGGTTACCATGGTAGTCTATTAGCATCCATGAGGAGCCAGGGCACGCACGCTTTGGCAACTATTCCATTTAAATTATATTAAAGATTGAAAGTGACAATTACTGTACAGTAAATAGTTTAACAGCAGTGGCTGGAGCTACAATAGTTCCGATCTTTACTGTGACACATGCAAGCTGTAACACAACCAGCATCACCTACATGCAGGGTCAGACTGGGGTGCTGACTCTAGGGGCCCACACTATAACACCATGAACGTTTTTATTACATGTTCATTTTTAGCTTCTCTCAGTACAACGTGCGCCTTTTTTTTTAACTATTCTGCTCTGCATATATCACAGGATTTCTTGTAGCCTCTTATTTATTGTAGTTAATAATGGAATCTATTATTTACAATCAGTCTCAGTTTTTCTTACACATGGACGTTCCTTGTCCTAGGAAAACCACCGAGTCCATCACCCAAATAAAAGAGAAGCAAAATGTTATCCAGCATCTTCACATGGAAAAGTTTACTAAAGTTAATCCCCCTATGTCGCCATCTATCCACCTATTTAGGGTCTGTATCAACTGACTTGGGAAATCCCCTATAAGAGTCAGTATGTGGAATTGTGAAGCATTACCACTCCAATATACTGTCCATTTGGAAACTCTGGTGAACATTTGTCTTCTCATTCCACCCATTTAGATAATTATCAGGTAATGATCGACCACCAGTGTCTGTACTGGATGTGATCAGTCATTCTGTGGGGACAGAGGCCTATAAAAGTCTCACTATGGTTTCCAAATTAGTTTTACATGTTGGATAAACCCTTTACTAATGTTTTTATTAAATATCAAAAATGGTGCAAGGAGATGGAAAATACATGTAATACATTTAATAAATAAACAGGACAAACGACAGATGAGGGTGAAAGAGCTCCACACATCTACCCAGATAGTACAGCCATATAGAGCTCAGGTATGTTATTGCCAGCAAGTGAATATATCTTACAAAGTACCAAGGACAAATACCCAGATGGTAACCCCACAGTGCCTTCCAACAGAGATGTTACTAATAGTCAAATAGGGACCGAACTGGGGGAGAGAAAAAAAAAATTCAATGTCCTGGTACATCACATTATAAGGGCAATACAACCATATCCAGAGCTTACCAAGTGGTTACCAAGGCCAGGGTAGGTGTGGGGAAGGAAAGTCCCTACACGTGTTTCGCGTGTTACCGCTTCCTCGGGGGACTGTGGACATAAAGTGCAGGGTGCTGGGTTTATATAAAGAAAATTTGAATAACTGGGTCCATATTAGCATTTATAGCATGGAGAATCCCTATTAAAAATGAAACAACCTACATAGAACCTCCATAGTCCATATGATCCTATTTGAATTATATACCAGGAAACTAATTTCTTTATAGAAATATTAGAAAATTTATTTATATATTAATTTATACAGTGCCTACAAGTAGTATTCAACCCCCTGCAGATTTATCAGGTTTGATAAGATGCAAATAAGTTAGAGCCTGCAAACTTCAAACAAGAGCAGGATTTATTAACAGATGCATAAATCTTACAAACCAACAAGTTATGTTGCTCAGTTAAATTTTAATAAACTTTCAACATAAAAGTGTGGGTCAATTATTATTCAACGCCTAGGTTTAATATATTTTGGAATAACCCTTGTTTGCAATTACAGCTAATAATCGTCTTTTATAAGACCTGATCAGGCCGGCACAGGTCTCTGGAGTTATCTTGGCCCACTCCTCCATGCAGATCTTCTCCAAGTTATCTAGGTTCTTTGGGTGTCTCATGTGGACTTTAATCTTGAGCTCCTTCCACAAGTTTTCAATTGGGTTAAGGTCAGGAGACTGACTAGGCCACTGCAACACCTTGATTTTTTCCCTCTTGAACCAGGCCTTGGTTTTCTTGGCTGTGTGCTTTGGGTCGTTGTCTTGTTGGAAGATGAAATGACGACCCATCTTAAGATCCTTGATTGAGGAGCGGAGGTTCTTGGCCAAAATCTCCAGGTAGGCCGTGCTATCCATCTTCCCATGGATGCGGACCAGATGGCCAGGCCCCTTGGCTGAGAAACATCCCCACAGCATGATGCTGCCACCACCATGCTTGACTGTAGGGATGGTATTCTTGGGGTCGTATGCAGTGCCATCCAGTCTCCAAACGTCACATGTGTGGTTGGCACCAAAGATCTCGATCTTGGTCTCATCAGACCAGAGAACCTTGAACCAGTCTGTCTCAGAGTCCTCCAAGTGATCATGAGCAAACTGTAGACTTGACAGTGCTGGTACCAACAAAACACATAACATCCCCAGTTTCCCAGTCCCCATTAGGGATGACTGACTAGTCATGCACCCAATGGATGGCCGTCCAGAGGTGGAGCCAGTCCAGTCTACTAAAAAGCACCCCTTGTACCCCTTGCCAGCCTTGTGACCCTCCACGATCTTGTCTCTGATGGGCTTGGAATGCTCCTTTGTCTTTCCCATGTTGACCAAGTATGAGTGCTGTTCACAAGTTTAAGGAGGGTCTTAATTAGTCAGAAAAGGCTGGAAAAAGAGATAATTAATCCAAACATGTGAAGCTCATTGTTCTTTGTGCCTGAAATACTTTTTAATACTTTAGGGGAACCAAGCATAATTCTTGTGGTTTGAAGGGTTGAATAATAAGTGACCCTCTGAATAAACGTTTCACACTTTTAAAAAAAAAAAGAAAAAAAGAAATAACATTCTTTTTTGCTGCAGTGCATTTCACACTTCCAGGCTGATCTACAGTCCAAATGTCACAATGCCAAGTTAATTCCGAATGTGTAAACCTGCTAAATCTGCAGGGGGTTGAATACTACTTGTAGGCACTGTACAAGCTTTTTAACAAGGACACAGAGAGTGCAACACAAAGTGCGATGTGCATAAAAACATATATATAGCCGATCAGGGGAGTGTGTCAGATAGGAACAAGCTGAGATGGAAAGATGACACAGCTTACAATAAACACATAGGTGCAAAGCATCAGTATAGCAATCTCATATAATACAATTTAATGCATAGTGGAACATCATGGTTACCCATCAGTAAATATTCCATATCATGAGATTGCGCTAATACATGTAAGACAAAACATGCCCATCCAACAGTCAGAATGATATTAGATCAAAAAACCATAAAGGGATGCTTATAGACAATACAAAAGGATGTGGCCTCTCAGCAGAGATTAAGGAGTTAATCCACAGTACATATAGAGGTACTATGACCCACCAGGATCGCTCCAATGTTCAGACCTGCCACACCACCCTGCACCTCAACGCGTTTCGCTTCATCGGGAGGTGCAGAGGTGACATCCAGGGCTGCTTATATCCAAAATGAATATTACTGACCATCCTATTGCGGCGCGCCCTGGAGAGCCGATGCCCATCCTCCACTGTGTCCAGCGTTCGGGAAGCGCGAGTGCGCATGCGCACAACCCGGCAACCAACAGATCACCAGACACAGAGGGGAGGAGTGATCAGAGCCCCGTGCGCGCACAGGATGGAGTCCATAGGCGCCATATTTAAAGAGGGCATGGAGCAGGGCAAATCAGAACCGATCATAGTAAGTGATTGCAACAATAGTCATATGTCCAATTTGGCGATATCACTGTAATAGAGTCCATAGAATCTGGTAAGTTGCAATTTGTTGTTATCCAGATCTTCATAATACGATTGGTCCATATATATCCACCTGTCCTGGTATCTCCATCATATATAGATATATGCAGCCAGATCTAAAAGGTATATATTATACATAAAAGAAGAATAAAAGGAGAATGTCAGAATATAAAATGGCAAATGGTAAACAAACCACAACCAATACCCTCTCCAAACCAATTGCAGACCGTGAGAAAAAATAATAATTATACCAAAAAAGGCTTGTAACTGACCATATCATTCAGCCCTTTGGGCTTTACTGTATCCAAAGTTATGATCCATCTAGCCTCTTTCTTATATATTGCGTTTTTAAGGTCGCCACCTCTTGCACCAAGGTAAATCTTATCAATACCTCTGAATCTGAGCAACCGCCAGTTACAGTCATGGCAGTCCTTAAAATGTTTAGGAATGTTTTTTAAAAACTTGATTTCTTCTGGTTTTGTAACTTTAGCCGCATTCCTGATATCGCGAATGTGTTCAAGAATGCGTACCCGGAACTCACGGGTGGTCAGACCCACATAAATCAGTCCGCAGGGACACATTGCCCAATATATAATCCCAGTGGATCGACAGTTTATAAAATGTACAATTTTATAGGTATTCTCTCTAGAGGATTCCCAAAATTCACCTGTTCGATCTATCTGTGGGCAGGCCCCGCAGTCCCCACAGGGGCGTGACCCCCATCTGGGACCCCTATTTATCCCAAATATGTTCGTAATTGCTGGGATGTAGTGACTTGTTACAATCTGATCTTTGAGTGTTTTAGATCTTCTTGGCGTTACTGCAGGTCCAGAGGTAAGTATATGAGACAAATCATTATCAGTGAGAAGCACTGACCAATATTTTTTGATAATAGAGAACATCTCGCTCCATCCAGGAATGCGGCTAAAGTTACAAAACCAGAAGAAATCATGTTTTTAAAAAACATTCCTAAACATTTTAAAATGTTAATAGAAACTGGCAAATGTAAGGGCAAGAAGATAAAGCTCATAAATGTGTAAACTTCATTTAGTACAAAGATCTTATAATGGCGATGTAAAAGTACATCCCCAAAATAGTCACAAAAAGGTCTTTTTGTCCAAGAAACAAACACTGCATAAAATATACATGGAGCATGAAAATCACAAAGCAGAATGTACACAATTGTTAGATACACAATATCACACAAAACAGCGAATATACAATGACAGTATACACAGATATCCCAATAACAGTCAAAATGGGACATTTAATGCATAATTTGAGACATATATAATAATTATGGGACATCTGCGGTCACAGAATTCATGCAATGCAGTGGACATATATTCAGAGTTTCAGCAGAAGAAGGCTCTAAATATAAGAAAGAACAGCGGAAATGACCAGCAAAGACATTTTGACATCAGGTCGGTATCAATTAAATCAGGCGTAGAAGAGACCCATCCCATGCATATATGACAACAAGTGAAAAAGCTGTGAAGAAAAATAATTAATAAAATATTAAAACCAGCGAAAAAAAAATCCCAAGAGAGCTGTATCATAACATGATAATGTGCAGCTCCCGTGCCAGCAGCCACCGCTGCTCGGATCTGGACCTCCTAAAGGGGGTGGCTCGAGGGTCTCCGGACCCGGGGGTCTTGCGGACATGCCAAATAAATGGTGGGACGTAGATGTACGGGCTAGGCCGTATTAAGTTCGTGGCACCACCCATGGTGTGTGGTGAGTTGGGACACCACTGCTGCTGTTATGGGGCACCCGGGAGGAACAAATACCCTAAAACGGGTCTATATATATATAGGGAATAGAGACTGTTGCTACAAAGCAAATAGCAAGATCAAGAGGTTTGTGGCATATCTGGCGGTCACAAAAAATAGGCAAAAGATTGCCTCTCATTGAGACCGCCAGGCACCGTAGTACCTAGTAGGAAGATCCAACGGCACTCAGCACGTGCTAATGCCTTATGGATATCCCCTCCTCTTAACCCAAGATGGACTCGATCAATCCCTCTAACCCTCAGGCCAGAGGGATCTGAATCATGTTTAACCCTGAAATGACGGGGGATGGTTTTCAGAGACCCAATTTCCTCAATCTTGACCTTCTTAGCTGCAATCATGTTTCTCACATTTTCCCTAGTGAATCTGAAGCTTACATAATCAGACCGCAGCCACACGTGGTGTAATAAATCACACCACTGCTGCTGCATGATATATTGTGTCTGATTTCGTAAGCCTTGGATCCGTCAGAGGAACTAAAGGTAGTGGCCCTTATGATGTTATAACAGCACGCAATGCAGGAGCCACATGGGTAACGGCTAGTGATGAGCGAGTACTAAAATGCTCGGGAGCTCGAGGCTCGGGCCGAGCATCTCAAAATACTCGTGTACTCGGTCCAAGCACCGAGCCCAATGTTATCCTATGGGAGACCCGAGTATTATTCTGAAATGACCCCCGGCAGCATGTAGAAACCATAAAACTGTAAATTTAAAAAAAAAACGTGCGTGTGTGTGTAAGCGTGCATATATATATACACGCGGAGTGGAGTGCGGGAGGGGCCGTAGCCGAGCGGGGAAGTGTCGGGCTAAAGGCACGGTCATGCTGTGTGGGCCGGCCAATCACTGCAATTCCACAAGTAACAGGGCTGTGGCATTGCAGTGGTCTGCCAGCCAATCCCTGTATAAGGGATGGCTGTAAAAAGAGCGCCAACATGAAGACCACGAGTACAGCACGAGTATCGCGAGATTACTCGGTCCCCGCCGAGTAGCCCGAGTACAGTGATACTCGTGCGAGTACCGAGTAGTAACAAGCATACTCGCTCATCACTAGTAACGGCTAGTGATGAGCGAGTATGCTTGTTACTACTCGGTACTCGCACGAGTATCACTGTACTCGGGCTACTCGGCGGGGACCGAGTAATCTCGCGATACTCGTGCTGTACTCGTGGTTAGAGATGAGCGAACCGGTCCCGGTTCGGCTCGAGGTCGGTTCGCCGAACGGAGGTCCCGTTCGAGTTCGGCTCGTCGAACGTTCGACGAACCAAACTCGAACTGCATAGGAAACAATGGCAGGCAATCACAAACACAGAAAAACACCTAGAAAACACCCTCAAAGGTGTCCAAAAGGTGACAAACAACTCAAACACATGGGAAAGTGACAAGGACATATACTCATGCGAAAACAAAACAGCTGGACAAGGAAAAAGAGGAGGACACACAGATATAGGCATGGCACGCCCTTCTAAAATCATGTAAAACACCGCAAGGTGACTCCAAGCGTAGTCTCCCTTTTTTCCAAAAATTGTGCCCCACACACACCCACCCCTTCAGTGGCAGCACTTGTGCCCTAGTTGTACACTTCACAGCTAGATTTGCATCAAGCACATTCAAAAATACGCTATTCTTAACCGTCCCCAGGATGACACCGGGGTAGGTAGCAAAGTCTTTCCTGATCCCAGCTCTGTTCATCTTGGCTTCTTTTAAAAACACAGCAAGCAAGGGTTACTCCAAGCGGAGCCTCCCTTTTTTACAAAAATTGGGCCCCACACACACCCACCCCTTCAGTGGCAGCACTTGTGCCCTAGTTGTACACTTCACAGCTAGATTTGCATCAAGCACATTCAAAAATACGCCATTCTTATCCGTCCCCAGGATGACACCGGGGTAGGTAGCAAAGTCTTTGCTGAACCATGACTTGATCATCTTGGCTTCTTTTAAAAACAATGTAAGCAAGGGTTACTCCAAGCGAAGTCTCCCTTTTTTCCAAAAATTGTGCCCCACACACACCGACCCCTTCAGTGGCAGCACTTGTGCCCTAGTTGTACACTTCACAGCTAGATTTGCATCAAGCACATTCAAAAATACGCCATTCTTATCCGTCCCCAGGATGACACCGGGGTAGGTAGCAAAGTCTTTGCTGAACCATGACTTGATCATCTTGGCTTCTTTTAAAAACAATGTAAGCAAGGGTTACTCCAAGCGAAGTCTCCCTTTTTTCCAAAAATTGTGCCCCACACACACCCACCCCTTCAGTGGCAGAACTTGTGCCCTAGTTGTACACTTCACAGCTAGATTTGCATCAAGCACATTCAAAAATACGCCATTGTTATCCGTCCCCAGGATGACACCGGGGTAGGTAGCAAAGTCTTTGCTGAACCATGACTTGCTCATCTTGGCTTCTTTTAAAAACAATTTAAGCAAGGGTTACTCCAAGCGAAGTCTCCCTTTTTTCCAAAAATTGTGCCCCACACACACCCACCCCTTCAGTGGCAACACTTGTGCCCTAGTTGTACACTTCACAGCTAGATTTGCATCAAGCACATTCAAAAATACGCCATTCTTATCCGTCCCCAGGATGACACCGGGGTAGGTAGCAAAGTCTTTGCTGAACCATGACTTGTTCATCTTGGCTTCTTTTAAAAACAATGTAAGCAAGGGTTACTCCAAGCGAAGTCTCCCTTTTTTCCAAAAATTGTGCCCCACACACACCCACCCCTTCAGTGGCAGCACTTGTGCCCTAGTTGTACACTTCACAGCTAGATTTGCATCAAGCACATTCAAAAATACGCTATTCTTAACCGTACCCAGGATGACACCGGGGTAGGTAGCAAAGTGTTTCCTGATCCCAGCTCTGTTCATCTTGGCTTCTTTTAAAAACACAGCAAGCAAGGGTTACTCCAAGCGGAGCCTCCCTTTTTTACAAAAATTGGGCCCCACACACACCCACCCCTTCAGTGGCAGCACTTGTGCCCTAGTTGTACACTTCACAGCTAGATTTGCATCAAGCACATTCAAAAATACGCTATTCTTAACCGTACCCAGGATGACACCGGGGTAGGTAGCAAAGTCTTTCCTGATCCCAGCTCTGTTCATCTTGGCTTCTTTTAAAAACACAGCAAGCAAGGGTTACTCCAAGCGGAGCCTCCCTTTTTTACAAAAATTGGGCCCCTGTTAGGGCCAGGTGGACGGGCAGAGGGATGAACTGGCGGTAATAGTTGGCGAATCCCAGAAAGCGTTGGATTGCCTTTAGTCCAGAAGGAGGAGGCCAGTTGAGGATGGAAGAGACCTTCTTCGGATCCATCTGCAGTCCAGTATCGGAGATGACGTAACCCAGGAAGGGAAGAGAAGACTGCTCGAAGACACACTTCTCGTACTTGGCGTACAGACGATTCTCCCTCAGTCGTCGTAGTACCAGCTGCACGTTCTCTCTGTGGGTCTGGAGGTCCGGAGAAAAAACCAGGATGTCATCAAGATACACCACCACACAGATGTAGAGAAGGTCCCGGAACACGTCGTTCACCAATTCCTGAAAGACTGCTGGTGCGTTACACAGGCCGAAGGGCATCACACAGTATTCATAGTGCCCATCGCGAGTGTTGAACGCGGTCTTCCATTCGTCCCCAGAGCGGATGCGGACCAGGTTGTAGGCACCCCGAAGATCCAACTTGGTGAACACACGAGCTCCTCTAAGCCGATCAAACAATTCCGGGATGAGCGGCAGGGGGTACTTGTTTTTCACGGTGATTTGGTTTAATCCCCGGTAGTCTATGCATGGGCGTAGGTCGCCTTCTTTCTTCTTAACGAAGAAGAAGCCTGCTCCAGCAGGAGAGGAGGATCTCCAAATGAATCCCCTTGCCAGGCTCTCTGTGATGTAGGCAGACATGGCCCTTGTTTCGGCTGGAGACAGCGGATATATCCGTCCTCGAGGTGGTGTAGTTCCCGGGAGCAGGTCGATGGCACAATCGTAAGGACGATGTGGCGGAAGTACCTCTGATTCCTTTTTGTCGAAGACATCCGCGAAGGACCAATAGGCCGAAGGCAGTCCCGGTAGGGACTCTGGAACCGGAGGTCGTCGGATGGGTTGTATGGTCTTCAGACAGTTCTCATGGCAAGAAGAGCCCCATCGGGTGATTTCACCAGTGCCCCAGCTGACTGACGGTTCATGTGTCCGTAACCAGGGAAGTCCCAGCAGAATTTGATGGGACATGTGTGGAAGGACGTAGAGAGCGATGTTCTCGGTGTGCAGGGCACCGATACGCAGTTCGACCGGCCTGGTGATCCAGGAGATGGTGTCAGAGAGGGGTCTCCCATCCACAGAGGCAATCACGAGGGGTTTGTCGAGTGGAGTAACAGGTACCTGGTACTTGTCCACCGTGGCCTGCTGGATGAAATTGCCTGCTGCCCCGGAATCGAGGTACGCCTCAGCCGTGAACCGCGTTTCTCCCGTTGTCACTTGAACTGTCCACATAACCGGGTCTGAGAGAGTCCCAGCACCTAGGGTGGCCTCTCCTACCAACCCTAGGCTTTGGAGTTTCCCGGCCTCTCTGGACAGGAGCGTAGCAGGTGTGTGCCCTCTCCGCAGTAGAAGCAGAGGCCCTTGGCGAGCCGCTCTGCTCGGCGTTGTTCAGACTGCCGCACACGGTCGATCTGCATGGGCTCGTGGACGGAGACACCAGATGCCGTTGACTGAAGTACGGCGGGCTTCTGCAGAGGAGAGGAATGCCGTACCAGACGTCTTTCACGGGACACCTCTTTGGATCGCTCCTGAAAGCGAATGTCCACTCGAGTCGCTAGGGTGATCAGGGCGTCCAGGGTGGACGGTACGTCACGACCCGCCAGCTCATCTTTAATTCGACCCGAGAGTCCTTCCCAGAAGGCGGCAGTTAGAGCCTGGTTGTTCCACCCGAGTTCCGAAGCCAAGGTGCGAAAACAGATGGCGTATTGACCCACCGTCAGAGTCCCCTGACGTAACCGGAGAAGAGATGAGGCAGACGCGGCGGCGCGTCCGGGCTCGTCAAAGGTGCCACGAAATGCCTGCAGGAACTCCTGGATGTTCGTGGTCACAGGATCCTCCTTTTCCCACAAGGGGTTCATCCACGCCAGTGCCTCACCCTCTAGATGGGACATGATGAACGCGACCTTGGCTTGGTCGGAGGCAAACAAATGCGGCAGCTGCGTGAAATGGAGGGAGCATTGGTTAATGAATTCCCTGCAGGTCTTGGAATCTCCGGCGTACCGGGGTGGTGAGGCCAGACGAAGCCTGGAAGCATCCGAGGAGGCTGCCACGGGAGCTGGAGCCATGGATTGTCTAGTGGAAGCCCGAGATGCTGAAGATGTAACGGAGGCTTGTAGCGTGTTCAGGCGGGCGTCCACAGAAGACATGAATTGTAGCATACGGGTCTGAGTCTCACGCTGGCGTGTGAGTTCCTCCTGCAAGGCTGCTAGTGCTTCAGCGGGATCCATGGCCTGTTCTTACTGTTAGGGCCAGGTGGACGGGCAGACCCAGGAGGTGGATCCACTGGGCCAAACTCCTTGATGATGGTAAGGGGTCCGGTAGCTGGAGCGCTACAGGTAGCAGGACAGTCCGTGCACAAGAGTGGAATGGAGAAGTCCCTGGGACCACGGAGTCACTGATGGTAGTCCGGGTGACGGAGCTCAGGTTCGGAAGCCGAGATGGTGTCAGGCAGAGTCCGGAACCGATGGAGCGAGATGACGGGTCACCGCAGGGATCAGAGATGGAACGGACTGTCAGGATGGCAGATAGGCAGCGTTCGGGGTTCGGGATTCGGTAGGACCGGATGACGAGGCAGGATCGGCTCTAGAAGAGAGAGAGGTGAGTATCTCACAGAAACACAAGGAGACCTGACTCCTAGCTTGGGAAACACGAAGAACAGGCCCCGCCCACTTGACCACTAAACCCCTTTATACCCTGTACCTGTGTGCTTCATTTCCTGTCAGTGGACGCTGGCCCTTTAAGAAAGGGTCAATGACCGCGCGCGCGCCCTAATGCGCATGCGCGCGGCCCGGGAGCCAGAAGCCAGGGCAGGGAGCGGTGAGGAAGAAGCAGGAGAGCCGGGCTGACGGTGTGTAGCAGACGGGCGCCGGAAGCGGGGACCGGGACGCCTGGGGACCGCGGGAAAAGGAGGCTGGAGACCGGGGAGAGGAGCAGAGAAGCCGGGGAGCGTGGCAGGTGAGCCGGGGAGCAGGGCAGAGGACCCGGGGAGCGTGACAGCCCCACACACACCCACCCCTTCAGTGGCAGCACTTGTGCCCTAGTTGTACACTTCACAGCTAGATTTGCATCAAGCACATTCAAAAATACGCCATTCTTATCCGTCCCCAGGATGACACCGGGGTAGGTAGCAAAGTCTTTGCTGAACCATGACTTGTTCATCTTGGCTTCTTTTAAAAACAATGTAAGCAAGGGTTACTCCAAGCGAAGTCTCCCTTTTTTCCAAAAATTGTGCCCCACACACACCCACCCCTTCAGTGGCAGCACTTGTGCCCTAGTTGTACACTTCACAGCTAGATTTGCATCAAGCACATTCAAAAATACGCCATTCTTATCCGTCCCCAGGATGACACCGGGGTAGGTAGCAAAGTCTTTGCTGAACCATGACTTGTTCATCTTGGCTTCTTTTAAAAACAATGTAAGCAAGGGTTACTCCAAGCGAAGTCTCCCTTTTTTCCAAAAATTGTGCCCCACACACACCCACCCCTTCAGTGGCAGCACTTGTGCCCTAGTTGTACACTTCACAGCTAGATTTGCATCAAGCACATTCAAAAATACGCCATTCTTATCCGTCCCCAGGATGACACCGGGGTAGGTAGCAAAGTCTTTGCTGAACCATGACTTGTTCATCTTGGCTTCTTTTAAAAACAATGTAAGCAAGGGTTACTCCAAGCGAAGTCTCCCTTTTTTCCAAAAATTGTGCCCCACACACACCCACCCCTTCAGTGGCAGCACTTGTGCCCTAGTTGTACACTTCACAGCTAGATTTGCATCAAGCACATTCAAAAATACACCATTCTTAACCGTCCCCAGGATGACACCGGGGTAGGTAGCAAAGTCTTTGCTGAACCATGACTTGTTCATCTTGGCTTCTTTTAAAAACAATGTAAGCAAGGGTTACTCCAAGCGAAGTCTCCCTTTTTTCCAAAAATTGTGCCCCACACACACCCACCCCTTCGGTGGCAGCACTTGTGCCCTAGTTGTACACTTCACAGCTAGATTTGCATCAAGCACATTCAAAAATACGCTATTCTTAACCGTACCCAGGATGACACCGGGGTAGGTAGCAAAGTCTTTCCTGATCCCAGCTCTGTTCATCTTGGCTTCTTTTAAAAACACAGCAAGCAAGGGTTACTCCAAGCGTAGTCTCCCTTTTTTCCAAAAATTGTGCCCCACACACACCCACCCCTTCAGTGGCAGCACTTGTGCCCCAGTTGTACACTTCACAGCTAGATTTGCATCAAGCACATTCAAAAATACGCTATTCTTAACCGTACCCAGGATGACACCGGGGTAGGTAGCAAAGTCTTTCCTGATCCCAGCTCTGTTCATCTTGGCTTCTTTTAAAAACACAGCAAGCAAGGGTTACTCCAAGTGGAGCCTCCCTTTTTTACAAAAATTGGGCCCCACACACACCTACCCCTTTCAGTGGCAGCACTTGTGCCCTAGTTGCAAACAGGATGTTTTGATTTGCATCAAGCACATTCCAAATCCACAAGCATTTACTCTCCCCAGGATGACACAGGGGTAGTAAATTCCTTCTGGATCCATGACTTGTTCATTTTGATGAACGTCAGTCTGTCCACATTGTCACTGGACAGACGTGTGCGCTTATCTGTCAGCACACACCCAGCAGCACTGAAGACACGTTCAGAGACAACGCTGGCAGCTGGACACGACAAAATCTCCAAGGCGTAACTGGAGAGCTCTGGCCATTTTTCTAGATTTGAAGCCCAAAAGGAGCAAGGCTCCATTTGCAAAGTCATGGCATCGATGTTCATTTGGAGATACTCCTGTATCATCCTCTCCAGCCGTTGACTATGTGTCAGACTTGTTGTCTCTGGTGGCCTTGCAAAGGAGGGTCTAAAAAAATTATGAAAAGATTCCATAAAATTGCTGTTACCAGCACCAGATACGGTCCTACTGGTACGTGTAGACTGTTGAAGATGACGAGACCGTCCCATGTTTGTCAAGTTACAATTGGGAGATTCACTCCCTGCACCTGCACGGTTGTTTGGTGGAAAAGCGGATCTAAGATCGAGTAACAGCTTCTGCTGATACTCCTGCATACGTGCGTCCCTTTCTATGGCTGGAATTATGTCACAAAATTTGGACTTGTACCGGGGATCTAATAGTGTGGCAAGCCAGTAGTCATCATCACTTCTAATTTTGACAATACGTGGGTCATCAAAGAAACAACAAAGAGCCAGCACCAATGTGCACTAAGGCATCAAATATTCCAAACTGCATTATAAAAAATTTTTTAAAAAATTTTTTTTGAGATTTTTGGCAAAAAATTGCAATTTCTTGAGCTGCTTCGCCACGTCACGGCAAATCTCATTTGAAGCAGTCCTACACTAAAATATTTTTATAAAATGTGCCATGCGGCCTCACATATAAAAAGCAGAACTGCTCTCAGCAGCACTCACCTGGTCTATTGCAGTCCCGTACCCATGACTGAGTCATGGCTGTGGGCGGGACAGGTCCAAGCAAATGCTGCATGAAGTATATATATAGCCTGTGGACAAAGCCTGATGACCCAATGTGAACAGTCACCAAACGCCAAAATCTATACAGATGGAATACATCCCAAATTGGGGTGCATAGCAAGGTGGAGGTCAACCACCGACCAATTCAACAAAGAAACAACAAAGAGCCAGCACCAATGTGCACTAAGGCATCAAATATTCCAAACTGCATTATAAAAAATTTTTTTTTGAGATTTTTGGCAAAAAATTGCAATTTCTTGAGCTGCTTCGCCACGTCACGGCAAATCTCATTTGAAGCAGTCCTACACTAAAATATTTTTATAAAATGTGCCATGCGGCCTCACATATAAAAAGCAGAACTGCTCTCAGCAGCACTCACCTGGTCTATTGCAGTCCCGTACCCATGACTGAGTCATGGCTGTGGGCGGGACAGGTCCAAGCAAATGCTGCATGAAGTATATATATAGCCTGTGGACAAAGCCAGATGACCCAATGTGAACAGTCACCAAACGCCAAAATCTATACAGATGGAATACATCCCAAATTGGGGTGCATAGCAAGGTGGAGGTCAACCACCGACCAATTCAACAAAGAAACAACAAAGAGCCAGCACCAATGTGCACTAAGGCATCAAATATTCCAAACTGCATTATAAAAAATTTTTTTTGAGATTTTTGGCAAAAAATTGCAATTTCTTGAGCTGCTTCGCCACGTCACGGCAAATCTCATTTGAAGCAGTCCTACACTAAAATATTTTTATAAAATGTGCCATGCGGCCTCACATATAAAAAGCAGAACTGCTCTCAGCAGCACTCACCTGGTCTATTGCAGTCCCGTACCCATGACTGAGTCATGGCTGTGGGCGGGACAGGTCCAAGCAAATGCTGCATGAAGTATATATATAGCCTGTGGACAAAGCCTGATGACCCAATGTGAACAGTCACCAAACGCCAAAATCTATACAGATGGAATACATCCCAAATTGGGGTGCATAGCAAGGTGGAGGTCAACCACCGACCAATTCAACAAAGAAACAACAAAGAGCCAGCACCAATGTGCACTAAGGCATCAAATATTCCAAACTGCATTATAAAAAATTTTTTTTGAGATTTTTGGCAAAAAATTGCAATTTCTTGAGCTGCTTCGCCACGTCACGGCAAATCTCATTTGAAGCAGTCCTACACTAAAATATTTTTATAAAATGTGCCATGCGGCCTCACATATAAAAAGCAGAACTGCTCTCAGCAGCACTCACCTGGTCTATTGCAGTCCCGTACCCATGACTGAGTCATGGCTGTGGGCGGGACAGGTCCAAGCAAATGCTGCATGAAGTATATATATAGCCTGTGGACAAAGCCTGATGACCCAATGTGAACAGTCACCAAACGCCAAAATCTATACAGATGGAATACATCCCAAATTGGGGTGCATAGCAAGGTGGAGGTCAACCACCGACCAATTCAACAAAGAAACAACAAAGAGCCAGCACCAATGTGCACTAAGGCATCAAATATTCCAAACTGCATTATAAAAAATTTTTTTTGAGATTTTTGGCAAAAAATTGCAATTTCTTGAGCTGCTTCGCCACGTCACGGCAAATCTCATTTGAAGCAGTCCTACACTAAAATATTTTTATAAAATGTGCCATGCGGCCTCACATATAAAAAGCAGAACTGCTCTCAGCAGCACTCACCTGGTCTATTGCAGTCCCGTACCCATGACTGAGTCATGGCTGTGGGCGGGACAGGTCCAAGCAAATGCTGCATGAAGTATATATATAGCCTGTGGACAAAGCCTGATGACCCAATGTGAACAGTCACCAAACGCCAAAATCTATACAGATGGAATACATCCCAAATTGGGGTGCATAGCAAGGTGGAGGTCAACCACCGACCAATTCAACAAAGAAACAACAAAGAGCCAGCACCAATGTGCACTAAGGCATCAAATATTCCAAACTGCATTATAAAAAATTTTTTTTGAGATTTTTGGCAAAAAATTGCAATTTCTTGAGCTGCTTCGCCACGTCACGGCAAATCTCATTTGAAGCAGTCCTACACTAAAATATTTTTATAAAATGTGCCATGCGGCCTCACATATAAAAAGCAGAACTGCTCTCAGCAGCACTCACCTGGTCTATTGTAGTCCCGTACCCATGACTGAGTCATGGCTGTGGGCGGGACAGGTCCAAGCAAATGCTGCATGAAGTATATATATAGCCTGTGGACAAAGCCGGATATTTTAGTGTAGGACTGCTTCAAATGAGATTTGCCGTGACGTGGCGAAGCAGCTCAAGAAATTGCAATTTTTTGCCAAAAATCTCAAAATTTTTAAAATAAGTACAGTTTGGAATGTTTAGTGCTGTGGTGCACATTTGGTGCTGCTTTTTTGTTTTTTCTTCATTGAATTGGTCGGTGGTTGACCTCCACCTTGCTTTGCACCCCAATTTGGGATGTATTCCATCTGTCTAGATTTTGGCGGTTGGTGACTGTTCACATTAAGTCATCAGGCTTTGTCCACAGGCTATTTACTTCATGCAGCATTTGCTTGGACCTGTCCCGCCCACAGCCATGACTCAGTCATGGGTACGGGATTGAAATAGACCAGGTGAGTGCTGCTAAGAGCAGTTCTACTATTCATATGTGAGGCCGTATGGCACATTTTATAAAAATATTTTAGTGTAGGACTGCTTCAAATGAGATTTGCCGTGACGTGGCGAAGCAGCTCAAGAAATTGCAATTTTTTGCCAAAAATCTCAAAATTTTTAAAATAAGTACAGTTTGGAATGTTTAGTGCTGTGGTGCACATTTGGTGCTGCTTTTTTGTTTTTTCTTCATTGAATTGGTCGGTGGTTGACCTCCACCTTGCTTTGCACCCCAATTTGGGATGTATTCCATCTGTCTAGATTTTGGCGGTTGGTGACTGTTCACATTAAGTCATCAGGCTTTGTCCACAGGCTATTTACTTCATGCAGCATTTGCTTGGACCTGTCCCGCCCACAGCCATGACTCAGTCATGGGTACGGGATTGAAATAGACCAGGTGAGTGCTGCTAAGAGCAGTTCTACTATTCATATGTGAGGCCGTATGGCACATTTTATAAAAATATTTTAGTGTAGGACTGCTTCAAATGAGATTTGCCGTGACGTGGCGAAGCAGCTCAAGAAATTGCAATTTTTTGCCAAAAATCTCAAAATTTTTAAAATAAGTACAGTTTGGAATGTTTAGTGCTGTGGTGCACATTTGGTGCTGCTTTTTTGTTTTTTCTTCATTGAATTGGTCGGTGGTTGACCTCCACCTTGCTTTGCACCCCAATTTGGGATGTATTCCATCTGTCTAGATTTTGGCGGTTGGTGACTGTTCACATTAAGTCATCAGGCTTTGTCCACAGGCTATTTACTTCATGCAGCATTTGCTTGGACCTGTCCCGCCCACAGCCATGACTCAGTCATGGGTACGGGATTGAAATAGACCAGGTGAGTGCTGCTAAGAGCAGTTCTACTATTCATATGTGAGGCCGTATGGCACATTTTATAAAAATATTTTAGTGTAGGACTGCTTCAAATGAGATTTGCCGTGACGTGGCGAAGCAGCTCAAGAAATTGCAATTTTTTGCCAAAAATCTCAAAATTTTTAAAATAAGTACAGTTTGGAATGTTTAGTGCTGTGGTGCACATTTGGTGCTGCTTTTTTGTTTTTTCTTCATTGAATTGGTCGGTGGTTGACCTCCACCTTGCTTTGCACCCCAATTTGGGATGTATTCCATCTGTCTAGATTTTGGCGGTTGGTGACTGTTCACATTAAGTCATCAGGCTTTGTCCACAGGCTATTTACTTCATGCAGCATTTGCTTGGACCTGTCCCGCCCACAGCCATGACTCAGTCATGGGTACGGGATTGAAATAGACCAGGTGAGTGCTGCTAAGAGCAGTTCTACTATTCATATGTGAGGCCGTATGGCACATTTTATAAAAATATTTTAGTGTAGGACTGCTTCAAATGAGATTTGCCGTGACGTGGCGAAGCAGCTCAAGAAATTGCAATTTTTTGCCAAAAATCTCAAAATTTTTAAAATAAGTACAGTTTGGAATGTTTAGTGCTGTGGTGCACATTTGGTGCTGCTTTTTTGTTTTTTCTTCATTGAATTGGTCGGTGGTTGACCTCCACCTTGCTTTGCACCCCAATTTGGGATGTATTCCATCTGTCTAGATTTTGGCGGTTGGTGACTGTTCACATTAAGTCATCAGGCTTTGTCCACAGGCTATTTACTTCATGCAGCATTTGCTTGGACCTGTCCCGCCCACAGCCATGACTCAGTCATGGGTACGGGATTGAAATAGACCAGGTGAGTGCTGCTAAGAGCAGTTCTACTATTCATATGTGAGGCCGTATGGCACATTTTATAAAAATATTTTAGTGTAGGACTGCTTCAAATGAGATTTGCCGTGACGTGGCGAAGCAGCTCAAGAAATTGCAATTTTTTGCCAAAAATCTCAAAATTTTTAAAATAAGTACAGTTTGGAATGTTTAGTGCTGTGGTGCACATTTGGTGCTGCTTTTTTGTTTTTTCTTCATTGAATTGGTCGGTGGTTGACCTCCACCTTGCTTTGCACCCCAATTTGGGATGTATTCCATCTGTCTAGATTTTGGCGGTTGGTGACTGTTCACATTAAGTCATCAGGCTTTGTCCACAGGCTATTTACTTCATGCAGCATTTGCTTGGACCTGTCCCGCCCACAGCCATGACTCAGTCATGGGTACGGGATTGAAATAGACCAGGTGAGTGCTGCTAAGAGCAGTTCTACTATTCATATGTGAGGCCGTATGGCACATTTTATAAAAATATTTTAGTGTAGGACTGCTTCAAATGAGATTTGCCGTGACGTGGCGAAGCAGCTCAAGAAATTGCAATTTTTTGCCAAAAATCTCAAAATTTTTAAAATAAGTACAGTTTGGAATGTTTAGTGCTGTGGTGCACATTTGGTGCTGCTTTTTTGTTTTTTCTTCATTGAATTGGTCGGTGGTTGACCTCCACCTTGCTTTGCACCCCAATTTGGGATGTATTCCATCTGTCTAGATTTTGGCGGTTGGTGACTGTTCACATTAAGTCATCAGGCTTTGTCCACAGGCTATTTACTTCATGCAGCATTTGCTTGGACCTGTCCCGCCCACAGCCATGACTCAGTCATGGGTACGGGATTGAAATAGACCAGGTGAGTGCTGCTAAGAGCAGTTCTACTATTCATATGTGAGGCCGTATGGCACATTTTATAAAAATATTTTAGTGTAGGACTGCTTCAAATGAGATTTGCCGTGACGTGGCGAAGCAGCTCAAGAAATTGCAATTTTTTGCCAAAAATCTCAAAATTTTTAAAATAAGTACAGTTTGGAATGTTTAGTGCTGTGGTGCACATTTGGTGCTGCTTTTTTGTTTTTTCTTCATTGAATTGGTCGGTGGTTGACCTCCACCTTGCTTTGCACCCCAATTTGGGATGTATTCCATCTGTCTAGATTTTGGCGGTTGGTGACTGTTCACATTAAGTCATCAGGCTTTGTCCACAGGCTATTTACTTCATGCAGCATTTGCTTGGACCTGTCCCGCCCACAGCCATGACTCAGTCATGGGTACGGGATTGAAATAGACCAGGTGAGTGCTGCTAAGAGCAGTTCTACTATTCATATGTGAGGCCGTATGGCACATTTTATAAAAATATTTTAGTGTAGGACTGCTTCAAATGAGATTTGCCGTGACGTGGCGAAGCAGCTCAAGAAATTGCAATTTTTTGCCAAAAATCTCAAAATTTTTTAAAATAAGTACAGTTTGGAATGTTTAGTGCTGTGGTGCACATTTGGTGCTGCTTTTTTGTTTTTTCTTCATTGAATTGGTCGGTGGTTGACCTCCACCTTGCTTTGCACCCCAATTTGGGATGTATTCCATCTGTCTAGATTTTGGCGGTTGGTGACTGTTCACATTAAGTCATCAGGCTTTGTCCACAGGCTATTTACTTCATGCAGCATTTGCTTGGACCTGTCCCGCCCACAGCCATGACTCAGTCATGGGTACGGGATTGAAATAGACCAGGTGAGTGCTGCTAAGAGCAGTTCTACTATTCATATGTGAGGCCGTATGGCACATTTTATAAAAATATTTTAGTGTAGGACTGCTTCAAATGAGATTTGCCGTGACGTGGCGAAGCAGCTCAAGAAATTGCAATTTTTTGCCAAAAATCTCAAAAAATTTTTAAAATAAGTACAGTTTGGAATGTTTAGTGCTGTGGTGCACATTTGGTGCTGCTTTTTTGTTTTTTCTTCATTGAATTGGTCGGTGGTTGACCTCCACCTTGCTTTGCACCCCAATTTGGGATGTATTCCATCTGTCTAGATTTTGGCGGTTGGTGACTGTTCACATTAAGTCATCAGGCTTTGTCCACAGGCTATTTACTTCATGCAGCATTTGCTTGGACCTGTCCCGCCCACAGCCATGACTCAGTCATGGGTACGGGATTGAAATAGACCAGGTGAGTGCTGCTAAGAGCAGTTCTACTATTCATATGTGAGGCCGTATGGCACATTTTATAAAAATATTTTAGTGTAGGACTGCTTCAAATGAGATTTGCCGTGACGTGGCGAAGCAGCTCAAGAAATTGCAATTTTTTGCCAAAAATCTCAAAATTTTTAAAATAAGTACAGTTTGGAATGTTTAGTGCTGTGGTGCACATTTGGTGCTGCTTTTTTGTTTTTTCTTCATTGAATTGGTCGGTGGTTGACCTCCACCTTGCTTTGCACCCCAATTTGGGATGTATTCCATCTGTCTAGATTTTGGCGGTTGGTGACTGTTCACATTAAGTCATCAGGCTTTGTCCACAGGCTATTTACTTCATGCAGCATTTGCTTGGACCTGTCCCGCCCACAGCCATGACTCAGTCATGGGTACGGGATTGAAATAGACCAGGTGAGTGCTGCTAAGAGCAGTTCTACTATTCATATGTGAGGCCGTATGGCACATTTTATAAAAATATTTTAGTGTAGGACTGCTTCAAATGAGATTTGCCGTGACGTGGCGAAGCAGCTCAAGAAATTGCAATTTTTTGCCAAAAATCTCAAAATTTTTAAAATAAGTACAGTTTGGAATGTTTAGTGCTGTGGTGCACATTTGGTGCTGCTTTTTTGTTTTTTCTTCATTGAATTGGTCGGTGGTTGACCTCCACCTTGCTTTGCACCCCAATTTGGGATGTATTCCATCTGTCTAGATTTTGGCGGTTGGTGACTGTTCACATTAAGTCATCAGGCTTTGTCCACAGGCTATTTACTTCATGCAGCATTTGCTTGGACCTGTCCCGCCCACAGCCATGACTCAGTCATGGGTACGGGATTGAAATAGACCAGGTGAGTGCTGCTAAGAGCAGTTCTACTATTCATATGTGAGGCCGTATGGCACATTTTATAAAAATATTTTAGTGTAGGACTGCTTCAAATGAGATTTGCCGTGACGTGGCGAAGCAGCTCAAGAAATTGCAATTTTTTGCCAAAAATCTCAAAATTTTTAAAATAAGTACAGTTTGGAATGTTTAGTGCTGTGGTGCACATTTGGTGCTGCTTTTTTGTTTTTTAATACGTGGGTCATGTTGGAGGTAGTGCAACAAGAAGGCACTCATGTGTCTTGCGCAGCCATGCGGACCAAGTCCACGCTGTGTTTGTGGCATAGAGGTGCTAACCGTTCTTTCTTCCTCTGACATCTCCCCCCAACCTCTTTCAACTGAAATTTGACCAAGGTCTCCCTCATCTGCTGAGTCTTCCATGTCCATGGACAGTTCGTCCTCCATTTCTTCATGTCCTCCTGCACCTTCCTCAATATCTCGCCTGCTACCATGCGCCCTTGTTGATTCCTGTCCCCCATGCTCCCATGCCTGGCGCCTTGGTGATGATGAACGTCTGGACCTTGGTGATGTTGTTGTGTCTTGCGCATATGAATCCTCCTGTAGTTCATCCCCTTCCTGTTGTCCCACCCCCTGACTCCGAATAGTGTTTAGCGTGTGCTCCAGCATGTAAATGACTGGAATCGTCATGCTGATAATGGCATTGTCAGCGCTAAACATATTCGTCGCCATGTCGAAACTGTGCAGAAGGGTGCATAGGTCCTTGATCTGAGACCACTCCATCAGGGTGATCTGCCCCACCTCTGCATCTCGTTGGCCCAGGCTATACGTCATGACGTATTGCACCAGGGCACGGCGGTGCTGCCACAGTCGCTGTAACATGTGGAGAGTTGAATTCCAGCGTGTCGCCACATCGCATTTCAGGCGATGAACCGGCAGGCCGAAAGACTTCTGGAGCGATGCAAGTCGCTCAGCTGCGGCGCTTGAACGGCGGAAGTGAGCAGACAGTTTTCGTGCCCTGTTCAGAAGGCCATCTAGGCCGGGATAGTGTGTTAAAAATTGCTGCACGACAAGGTTCAACACGTGAGCCATACAAGGTACGTGTGTCACCTTGCCCAGGCGAAGGGCCGCACCCAGGTTTGCAGCATTGTCGCACACGGCCTTACCAGGCTGCAGGTTGAGTGGAGACAACCATTTATTAAACTCGGACCGCAGAGCTGACCACAACTCCTCAGCTGTGTGACTCTTATTCCCAAGACATGTCAAGCTAAAGACCGCCTGATGCCGTTGCGCTCTGCTGCCAGCATAGTAATGAGGGGTGCGTGATTCGTTCTGCGCAGTGAGAACGCTGGTGGCCTGACCAGGCAGGCTTGGGGCGGAGGTGGAGGACCCAGATGAGGTGGAGGATGCAGAAGCAGTGGCGGAACTTGGACAGACAGAGGATTGACACACAAGTCGTGGGGACGGCAAGACTTGTGCAGCAGACCCTTCACCATCTATCACCATAGTTACCCAGTGCCCAGTGAGCGACATGTAACGTCCCTGTCCATGCTTACTGGTCCAAGTATCGGTGGTGAAATGCACCCGTTCACACACAGAGTTTCTCAAGGAAGCGGTGATGTTGTGTGCGACATGCTGGTGTAGCGCGGGCACACCTTTCTTAGAGAAGTAGTGGCGACTAGGCATCTGGTACTGGGGCACAGCGACAGACATAAGGTCTCTAAAATCCTGTGTGTCCACTAGGCGGAAAGGCAGCATTTCTGTAGCCAACAGCTTACAGAGGGATAGAGTCAACCTCTTAGCTTTGTCATGGGTCGCAGGAAATGGCCTTTTATTTGTCCACATCTGAAGGACAGAGATCTGGCTGCTGTGTGTAAACGGTGTTGAGTAGGGTGTCCCTGGAAAAATGCAGGTTTGTGAGGAAAGTGCAGGCGGAGACATGATGTTGCCTTCATCCAAAGTTGGTGCTATCGATGTCTGAGAGAGCTGTACATGGAGATTAGATGAAGCCGGTCTTTTTTAGCGCTAGTAATAGATCTATTAACTCAGGTTATCTTTGTGAATAAATTATGCTTTATTTGTGACAGTCTAAGTCAGATAAAATAAAGCTCTTGTTAACACTACGCGTTTCAGCAGGAATATACTGCTTTCCTCAGGTGTCAGTTTATTCCTGCTGAAACGCGTAGTGTTAACAAGAGCTTTATTTTATCTGACTTAGACTGTCACAAATAAAGCATAATTTATTCACAAAGATAACCTGAGTTAATAGATCTATTACTAGCGCTAAAAAAGACCGGCTTCATCTAATCTCCATATACTTTCACTCCCTTATGGGATTCCGGTTCTAAAGCTGCTGATAGTAAAAGATCTAATCATTCCAAATACCTTGAGGGAAGACAAACGGCCGCAATCAGTTCCAGGATCTCATGAGTCGATGAACCTAGGAACTAGGAGCAATCATCTCCCCAGGATACTCAGCCTAACATCGGATAACACCAGCCGAGACAACCCTTATCCTCCAGAGGATTTACATGATCATCACCGAGGTTGTGCGAGGGCGCACAACCTAATCAGGTGAGAAGTTTTCATTACACTATAATTAAATTGTGCCACGGGTGCTTCTCATAGCGCTATCTTTATTTCTAGTGAGAGAGCTGTACACACTCACTTGTTTCCCCTTCCAAAACAACTGACGACCTACCAAGCAAACTGCCTGTTGCGGTTACAGTGGTGGAAGTTGTGGGTGGAAAAACAGGTGTGACAGCTGTCCCCACAGTCCTAGAAGATGACGAGCGCGCGGATGCACTGGAAGGGGCAGGCGGTGGATGGTTCACTCCGCTAGGCCGCATTGCAGCACGGTGAGCTTCCCACCGGGCCATATGATATTTATTCATGTGACGATTCAAGGAAGAAGTTGTCAAACTGCTGAGGTTTTGACCTCTACTAAGAGAACCATGACAAATTTTACAGATCACATAATTTGGGCGATCTTTTTCTATGTCAAAAAAGGACCAGGCTAGGCAAGACTTAGAGGCCATGCGACCTGTTGATCCACCCCGAATAATGCTCAGAGGCAGAGTGGTGGCTGAGGATGCAGTTGTAGACGTGCTAACAGTACTCCGACTCTGTCCAGGAAGGCGCAAGGTAACTTCGTCATCAGTTGCATCCTCCTCCACCACCTTTGTTGACCTCCTCGAGTGCCTGACTGTGGGTTGACAGTAGGTGGGATCTAGAACTTCATCATCAATTGTTGTGTTTGCACTCCCCTCACCCTCAGACCGAGCCTCTTCTTGCCCTGACCGAATATTTAAGTTGTCATCCCAATCGGGTATCTGAGTCTCATCTTCATCAGTATGTTCCTCATTGTCTATAACCACAGGTGTTACAGTTTGTGACAAAGGGTCAACATTATGCTCCGAAACCTGGTCCTCACGGCCTGAATCAGAGTCACAAAGGTTCTGGGCATCACTGCAGACCATTTCCTGTTCTGTACTCACTGTAGCTTGGGAGCAGACCTCTGATTCCCAGGCTATAGTGTGACTGAACAGCTCTGCAGACTCAGCCATCTCAGTTCCACCATACTGTGCAGGGCTGATGGAGACTTCAGAGCTGGGAGAAATCAAGTTTGATTGGGATGACAACTCAGAGGACTGGTGTTTTTTGGATGCGGTACTTGAAGTGGCTGAGAGGGCACTTGTTGGACCACTTGAGATCCATTCAAGCATTTTCCTTTTTTGGCCATCATCTACCTTTGTTCCTGTTGTTCGTGTCCGTAAAAAAGGGAGCACATCGGATTGTCCACGGTAAGTAGTAGACATCTTACTTTTGCTGGTAGATGGTCTATCTTCAGCAGATGATAATGGAGCTTTGCCACCTTCCCCACGGACAAAACCTTTTTTGCCTTTTCCACCACGCCTCTTCCCCTTTCCACCAGCATCTGTCATTTTGCCACTCATGTTGATTGCGACAAGATTGTGGACTGAAAATGTGGTAGTAAAAATTGAGAGGTGGTGTAGATTGCAGTGGTGGTCTAGCTTTATTAACAGCAGAATAATAAAGAATAAATATCCCTGACAATGCAACTACGGACCTTAAACTGGCAGCAAAAATTGCTAGTATAATGGCTTAGTTATAATGAGTTGGAGTGTGCAATGCAGGCAGAGGTGCTGCAAATGTCTTTGCACTAGTGGGACTATAGCAAAGTCCAATAGCCACGTTTAGGATGCCACTAGGTACACTGAGTGTTTACTAGTATAATGGCTTAGTTATAATGAGTTGGAGTGTGCAATGCAGGCTGAGGTGCTGCAAATGTCTTTGCACTAGTGGGACTATAGCAAAGTCCAATAGCCACGTTTAGGATGCCACTAGTTACACTGAGTGTTTGCTAGTATAATGGCTTAGTTATAATGAGTTGGAGTGTGCAATGCAGGCAGAGGTGCTGCAAATGTCTTTGCACTAGTGGGACTATAGCAAAGTCCAATAGCCACGTTTAGGATGCCACTAGGTACACTGAGTGTTTGCTAGTATAATGGCTTAGTTATAATGAATTGGAGTGTGCAATGCAGGCAGAGGTGCTCAAATGTCTTTGCACTAGTGTGACTAGACAAATGTCCAATAGCCACGTTTAGGATGCCACTAGGTACACTGAGTGTTTGCTAGTATAATGGCTTAGTTATAATGAGTTGGAGTGTGCAATGCAGGCAGAGGTGCTGGAAATGTCTTTGCACTAGTGGGACTATAGCAAAGTCCAATAGCCACGTTTAGGATGCCACTAGGTACACTGAGTGTTTGCTAGTATAATGGCTTAGTTATAATGAATTGGAGTGTGCAATGCAGGCAGAGGTGCTCCAAATGTCTTTGCACTAGTGTGACTATAGCAAAGTCCAATAGCCACGTTTAGGATGCCACTAGGTACACTGAGTGTTTGCTAGTATAATGGCTTAGTTATAATGAGTTGGAGTGTGCAATGCAGGCAGAGGTGCTCCAAATGTCTTTGCACTAGTGGGACTATAGCAAAGTCCAATAGCCACGTTTAGGATGCCACTAGGTACACTGAGTGTTTGCTAGTATAATGGCTTAGTTATAATGAATTGGAGTGTGCAATGCAGGCAGAGGTGCTCCAAATGTCTTTGCACTAGTGGGACTATAGCAAAGTCCAATAGCCACGTTTAGGATGCCACTAGGTACACTGAGTGTTTGCTAGTATAATGGCTCAGTTATAATGAGTTGGAGTGTGCAATGCAGGCAGAGGTGCTGCAAATGTCTTTGCACTAGTGGGACTATAGCAAAGTCCAATAGCCACGTTTAGGATGCCACTAGGTACACTGAGTGTTTGCTAGTATAATGGCTCAGTTATAATGAGTTGGAGTGTGCAATGCAGGCAGAGGTGCTGCAAATGTCTTTGCACTAGTGGGACTATAGCAAAGTCCAATAGCCACGTTTAGGATGCCACTAGGTACACTGAGTGTTTGCTAGTATAATGGCTTAGTTATAATGAATTGGAGTGTGCAATGCAGGCAGAGGTGCTCCAAATGTCTTTGCACTAGTGGGACTATAGCAAAGTCCAATAGCCACGTTTAGGATGCCACTAGGTACACTGAGTGTTTGCTAGTATAATGGCTTAGTTATAATGAGTTGGAGTGTGCAATGCAGGCAGAGGTGCTGCAAATGTCTTTGCACTAGTGGGTCTATAGCAAAGTCCAATAGCCACGTTTAGGATGCCACTAGGTACACTGAGTGTTTGCTAGTATAATGGCTTAGTTATAATGAATTGGAGTGTGCAATGCAGGCAGAGGTGCTCCAAATGTCTTTGCACTAGTGGGACTATAGCAAAGTCCAATAGCCACGTTTAGGATGCCACTAGGTACACTGAGTGTTTGCTAGTATAATGGCTTAGTTATAATGAGTTGGAGTCTGCAGAGGACAGGAGGGTACAGTGCCAGGATTGTGGGGCTCTGGGTAGAGGAAAGGAAGCCTGCCTTTCTATTCCCTCCTAATAGGGAAATGCAGGGAGGAAATCCCTGACCTTTGCTACACAGACGATGTCGCTGTTTTCAGGACCTGTCACCTATGGCTCTGACCCTACCGGTTTGAGCCCTTAAAAGGACTGATAGAAAGTGCTATCCCTATGCTGTCCAGCGCTGTGTATGGAGCGCAGACAGCTGTATCGGCGATAGGACAAAGGACGGAGCTGCGACAGTGATGTCTGACACCAAAGACGCAGAAGAGATAATGGCGTCCTGGAGGAAAATGTCCGGTTTTATAATGCAGGGACATGTGACATGGACATCCTATCACACATGCCGTTGCTTCTCTGGCTAAAAGTCCACTTAGCTGTGTGTGTGTCTGGGATTGGCTGACATGCTGGCCCGCCCCACAAGACGCGCGCTTAGGGAAGGAAGACAAGGAAAAAAAAAAAAAATGGTGATCGCCATTATAGAAACAGCAGTGATCTGAAGGCGCTGTTCCCGCACACTATACACTGAAATGTCATAATAGTGTGATTCACAGAGTGACTTACACTATTACAGCAGAAACCAAGCTAGGAATTAGCTGTTTTTTTGCTGCTAGAACCGTTCTCGAACGATTCTAGAACTATCGAGCTTTTGCAAAAAGCTCGAGTTCTAGTTCGATCTAGAACAGGCCCCAAAATCACTCGAGCCTAGAACTGGAGAACCTCGAACCGCGCTCAACTCTACTCGTGGTCTTCATTTCTGCATGTTGGCACTCTTTTGAGAGCCAGCCCTCATGCAGGGATTGGCTGGCAGACCACTGCAATGCCACAGCCCTGTTAGTTGTGGAATTGCGGTGATTGGCTGGCCCGCACAGCGTGACCGAGCCTTTATACCGGCCGGCGCGCTGTGCTCTGCTCACAGCCATCCAGACAGTCAGTGCAGGGAGAGTGTCGCTGCTTCAGGGAAAGGTTTTCGGCCCTTTATAGCTATTTCCGTAGCAGGGCTGCAAACAGTGTGACCAAAAGTCCTTCTCAGGACTATTCTAGTTGTATACAGGCAGGCAGGGTATAGCCAGGTCGGAGTACAGTAGCAGAGTCCTTCTCAGGACTATTGTTGCTGTATACAGGCAGGGCAGGCAGGGTATAGCCAGGTCGGAATACAGGCTAGTGACCAGAAGAGTCCTTGTCAGGACTATTGTAGCAGTATACAGGCAGGCAGGCAGGCAGGCAGGGTATATAGCCATTCCTAGTGGTGACCGTATACCAGCCTTCATCATATCTGGGGCTGGTGTACACAGTCTAAAACAGTCCAGATAGTGTCAGACTTCTCATTAATTGTCGCTCCTAAAAACCTGTTAGGTTCTTAGTGCGTCCGTGCTTGCATTTAAAAACCGCACGTGTGTGCCTGTCGGTGGCAGCGTACAGGTGCACTTGTGTGCGTTTTTACCAAACTATTATATAACGCACAAGTGTAGTGTATAATACACGTCAGTCAGCAATGGCTGAGAGTGTCAGAGTTCTCATTAATTTTTGCTCCTAAAACCTGTTAGGTTCTTAGTGCGTCCGTGCTTGCATTTAAAAACCGCACGTGTGTGCCTGTCGGTGGCAGCGTACAGGTGCACTTGTGTGCGTTTTTACCAAACTATTATATAACGCACAAGTGTAGTGTATAATACACGTCAGTCAGCAGTGGCTGATAGTGTCAGAGTTCTCATTAATTTTTGCTCCTAAAACCTGTTAGGTTCTTAGTGCGTCCGTGCTTGCATTTAAAAACCGCACGTGTGTGCCTGTCGGTGGCAGCGTACAGGTGCACTTGTGTGCGTTTTTACCAAACTATTATATAACGCACAAGTGTAGTGTATAATACACGTCAGTCAGCAGTGGCTGATAGTGTCAGAGTTCTCATTAATTTTTGCTCCTAAAACCTGTTAGGTTCTTAGTGCGTCCGTGCTTGCATTTAAAAACCGCACGTGTGTGCCTGTCGGTGGCAGCGTACAGGTGCACTTGTGTGCGTTTTTACCAAACTATTATATAACGCACAAGTGTAGTGTATAATACACGTCAGTCAGCAGTGGCTGATAGTGTCAGAGTTCTCATTAATTTTTGCTCCTAAAACCTGTTAGGTTCTTAGTGCGTCCGTGCTTGCATTTAAAAACCGCACGTGTGTGCCTGTCGGTGGCAGCGTACAGGTGCACTTGTGTGCGTTTTTACCAAACTATTATATAACGCACAAGTGTAGTGTATAATACACGTCAGTCAGCAGTGGCTGATAGTGTCAGAGTTCTCATTAATTTTTGATCCTAAAACCTGTTAGGTTCTTAGTGCGTCCGTGCTTGCATTTAAAAACCGCACGTGTGTGCCTGTCGGTGGCAGCGTACAGGTGCACTTGTGTGCGTTTTTACCAAACTATTATATAACGCACAAGTGTAATGTATAATACACGTCAGTCAGCAGTGGCTGAGAGTGTCAGAGTTCTCATTAATTTTTGCTCCTAAAACCTGTTAGGTTCTTAGTGCGTCCGTGCTTGCATTTAAAAACCGCACGTGTGTGCCTGTCGGTGGCAGCGTACAGGTGCACTTGTGTGCGTTTTTACCAAACTATTATATAACGCACAAGTGTAGTGTATAATACACGTCAGTCAGCAGTGGCTGATAGTGTCAGAGTTCTCATTAATTTTTGCTCCTAAAACCTGTTAGGTTCTTAGTGCGTCCGTGCTTGCATTTAAAAACCGCACGTGTGTGCCAGTCGGTGGCAGCGTACAGGTGCACTTGTGTGCGTTTTTACCAAACTATTATATAACGCACAAGTGTAGTGTATAATACACGTCAGTCAGCAGTGGCTGATAGTGTCAGAGTTCTCATTAATTTTTGCTCCTAAAACCTGTTAGGTTCTTAGTGCGTCCGTGCTTGCATTTAAAAACCGCACGTGTGTGCCTGTCGGTGGCAGCGTACAGGTGCACTTGTGTGCGTTTTTACCAAACTATTATATAACGCACAAGTGTAGTGTATAATACACGTCAGTCAGCAGTGGCTGATAGTGTCAGAGTTCTCATTAATTTTTGCTCCTAAAACCTGTTAGGTTCTTAGTGCGTCCGTGCTTGCATTTAAAAACCGCACGTGTGTGCCTGTCGGTGGCAGCGTACAGGTGCACTTGTGTGCGTTTTTACCAAACTATTATATAACGCACAAGTGTAGTGTATAATACACGTCAGTCAGCAGTGGCTGATAGTGTCAGAGTTCTCATTAATTTTTGATCCTAAAACCTGTTAGGTTCTTAGTGCGTCCGTGCTTGCATTTAAAAACCGCACGTGTGTGCCTGTCGGTGGCAGCGTACAGGTGCACGATTTGCACAAACTTGGATATAACGCCCAAGTCTAGTGAATACACGTCAGCACAGCATTGCAAAATGCGCAAGGGCGTTGGCAAGAAACAAGGAAGTGGACGTGATGGTGGTGCAGGCAGAGGCCGAGGTCGTGGGCAAGCTCTTATTTCGCCACAACAAAGGGCCACATCTAGTCGCTCGCACGTCCTGTCCCAAATTCTTGGGGACCGCAGCAGTACACCGCTCTTGAACCAAGTCCAGTGTCAACAGGTTGTTAGTTGGATAGCGGATAATGCTTCCAGTCAGATTGGCACCACCACAAACACTCTGTCTTCCACACGGTCAAGTGTCAGTAGCCGTGATACTGCACCGCACATTTCAGAACCTGATCCTCCTTCCTACCACAAGGCTGAGTACACGTCCTCGGACATTAATGATCCCACACTTGGACACTCGGAAGAGCTGTTCACGTTTCCATTCGCACATTCTGGCCTCTCGCCAGCTAATGTTGAAGTGGGTCATGAGGAGATCGTATGTACAGATGGCCAAATATTTGAGCAGCCACGTTCTCACGAAGTTGGCAACGTGTCTCAACAAGGGGTGGACGATGATGAGACACAATTGTCAGGAAGTCAGGAGGAGGAGCAGGGTGCGGAAGAGGAAGATGACGTGGTGGATGATCCAGTAACTGACCCAACCTGGCAGGAGGATATGCAGAGCGAGGACGAAAGTGCACAGGGGGAGGGAGGCGTAGCATCCCAACAGGCAGTAAGAAGCAGGGTGGTGGCTCCAGGCAGAAGTCAGGCAACCGTTCCCCGGAACAACAACACGACACAAAGTGCCTGTACAAATGTTAGGTCTTCCCGAGTCTGGCAGTTTTTTAAGTTGGCTCCAGATGATTCTAAAAAGGCCATTTGCAACACCTGCCGTGCCAGCATCAGCAGTGGTACCAAAACTAGCAGCCTGACCACCACCAGCATGATCAGGCACATGTCAGCCAAGCACCCGACTTTGTGGGAAGTACAACAGAGTCGAGGAGCAGTGCTTGCTGATGTCACTGCTACGTCTTCGCTGGTTGTGCATGCGAGCCAATCCCCTGTCCATGCTGCCTGCGAACAAGCCTCCTCCGGTCCTGCACCTGCAGTTGCCTACGCAGAAATAACACCATCATCAAGCACGTCCTTGTCCCAGCGCAGCGTTCAGTTATCCATTCAGCAAACCTTTGAACGCAGGCGCAAATACACTGCCAACACCCCACATGCCACAGTTCTAAATGCTAACATTTCGCGACTGCTTGCGCTGGAAATGTTGCCTTTTAGGCTGGTGGAAACAGAAGCATTCCGCGACCTGATGGCGGCAGCTGTCCCACGTTACTCGGTCCCCAGCCGCCACTATTTCTCCCGGTGTGCCGTCCCCGCGTTGCATAACCACGTGTCACAAAACATCACACGTGCCCTGAACAACGCTGTTTCACCCAAAGTCCACCTAACTACAGACACGTGGACAAGTGCTTGTGGGCAAGGCCGCTACATCTCGTTGACAGCACACTGGGTTAATATTGTGGAAGCTGGGACCCAGTCTGAGCGAGGGACGGAACACGTCCTTCCCACACCAAGGTTTGTAGGCCTTACCTCAGTCAGTGTTTCACCCACACTCTACAGCTCCGGAATGTCATGCTCTTCAGCCTCCTCCTCCTCCTGCGCATCCTCATCCACTGTACCCTCCACACCAGTCCCAAGCTGGAAGCACTGCAGCACTGCCTCGGCGAAGCGGCAACAGGCTGTGCTGAAGCTAATCTGCATAGGTGACAAACCCCACAATGCAGAAGAGGTGTGGACAGCTCTGAAACAGCAGGCAGATCACTGGCTCACACCTCTGAACCTAAAGCCAGGAAAGGTCGTGTGTGACAATGGCCGGAACCTGGTGGCGGCTTTGAGGCGAGGCCAGCTGACACATGTTCCATGCGTGGCCCATGTGCTCAACCTCGTGGTTCAGCGGTTTCTAAAGTCATACCCAGAGCTGTCTGATCTGCTGGTAAAAGTTCGCCGCCTGTCTGCACATTTTCGAAAGTCACCTACTGCTTCAGCCGGCCTTGCCGGCTTTCAGCGCCGTTTGCATCTTCCGGCTCACAGACTGGTGTGTGATGTCCCCACGCGTTGGAATTCAACTCTGCACATGTTGGTCAGGATATGTGAGCAGAAGAGGGCAGTTGTTGAGTACCTGCATCACCTAAGCCGTCGGGAAATGGGTCAAACTCCACACATAACACCTGAGGAGTGGAGATGGATGTCCGACCTATGTACCATCCTCCAAAACTTTGAGGACTCCACCAAGATGGTGAGTGGTGATGACGCCATTATTAGCGTCACCATACCGCTACTCTGCCTTCTAAAACGGTCTCTGCTCAAAACCAAACATGATGCATTGCAGGCGGAGCGCGATGAGTTTGAGCAAGAAACAGTAGTGGGTGTGGGTGATAACACACAGCCCAGCCTCGTCTCATCACAACGTGCAGTGGAGGACTATGACGAGGAGGAGGATGAAGACATGGAGCAAATCTCCGGCCAAATTGAGGATATGACATGCACACCAGTCATATCCTCGGTTCAGCGTGGCTGGCCAGAGGACAGGGTAGATGAGGAGGAGGAGGAGGAGGAGGAGGAGGAGGACAGCATGTTCACTCATCGTGTTGGTCAGGCTACTGAAGTCCTGGCTGTTAAGAGTCTGGCGCACATGGCTGACTTTATGGTAAGCTGCCTGTCTCGTGACCCTCGCGTTAAGAACATCTTGGCCGACAATCATTACTGGTTGGTAACACTGTTAGACCCACGCTACAAGGAGAACTGTATGTCTCTTATTCCCGAGGCGGAGAGGTCAACCAAAATGCAGCAGTTCCGGAAGGCCATAGTCACGGAAGTAGGCAAAGCATTCCCCTCACAAAACGCTAGCGGCATAGGTCAGGAATCAGTGGACAACCAAGGCGTACAGCCGAGAGAGGCACAAGTCCAATCCGCCAGAGGTAGGGGAACAGTCTTTAAGATGTTGGACAGTTTTCTCAGCCCCTCACGTACCACAGCCCCTGAGGTGCGGGGTAGTGCCACAGGAAATCCTAAGTTTGCCCAGATGCTCAAGGAGTACCTTGCAGATCGAACAACTGTACTCCGACATTCCTCTGTGCCTTACAATTATTGGGTATCCAAGGTGGACACGTGGCATGAATTGGCTCTCTACGCCTTGGAAGTCCTGGCCTGCCCTGCCGCTAGCGTTTTGTCAGACCGTGTTTTTAGTGCCGCAGGTGGAATCATTACAGATAAACGCACCCGCCTGTCAACTGAAAATGCTGATAGGCTGACTCTGATCAAGATGAACAAGGGTTGGATTGGGCCAGACTTCACCACACCACCAGCAAATGAGAGCGGAATTTAAAGTTTGTAACGGGAATTTTCCATGTACCTCCAGTCACCCATGGGTACACACTTCTGGACTTTGGATAATCGCTGGACTGCTCCTCCTTCTCCTCATGCGCCACCATGATGACCGTTACAAGAGTTAGGCCTTTGTTTCAGGTATACCCCCAGTGGTAAATTTTTTCGCCCATTCTTTGCAGAATGGACATTACAACGACAGGAGACCCGCTCCTTTGCAATGGGAACAATGTTTTGAGGCCCTCATGCACGTCTCTATCCAGGGACAACGTGGAGCCTCCCAATTATTGGCTGCCCTGCCAAAGGGCCATACTATAATACACCCACTTCCTGACAATGGACACTTAATGTTTTGAGGCCCTCATGCACGTCTCTATCCAGGGACAACGTGGAGCCTCCCAATTTTTGGCTGCCCTGCCAAAGGGCTATACTATAATACACCCACTTCCTGACAATGGACACTTAATGTTTTGAGGCCCTCATGCACGTCTCTATCCAGGGACAACGTGGAGCCTCCCAATTTTTGGCTGCCCTGCCTAAGGGCTATACTACAATAGACCCACTTCCTTCCAATGGGCACTTCAGGTTTACAGGCCCTCATGCACGTCTCTATCCAGGGACAACGTGGAGCCTCCCATTTTTTGGCTGCCCTGCCTAAGGGCTATACTACAATAGACCCACTTCCTTCCAATGGGCACTTCAGGTTTACAGGCCCTCATGCACGTCTCTATCCAGGGACAACGTGGAGCCTCCCAATTTTTGGCTGCCCTGCCTAAGGGCTATACTACAATAGACCCACTTCCTTACAATGGGCACTTCAGGTTTACAGGCCCTCATGCACGTCTCTATCCAGGGACAACGTGGAGCCTCCCAATTTTTGGCTGCCCTGCCTAAGGGCTATACTACAATAGACCCACTTCCTTCCAATGGGCACTTCAGGTTTACAGGCCCTCATGCACGTCTCTATCCAGGGACAACGTGGAGCCTCCCAATTTTTGGCTGCCCTGCCTAAGGGCTATACTACAATAGACCCACTTCCTTCCAATGGGCACTTCAGGTTTACAGGCCCTCATGCACGTCTCTATCCAGGGACAACGTGGAGCCTCCCAATTTTTGGCTGCCCTGCCAAAGGGCTATACTACAATAGACCCACTTCCTTCCAATAGGCACTTCAGGTTTACAGGCCCTCATGCACGTCTGTATGCAGGGTCATTGGTGAACCTCACAATTTTGGACTGCCCTGGCAAAGGAAAATACTACAAAGACTCAGTTCCTCAAAATGGGCACATTAGACTCAGAGGCCTTTATGTACGTCTCTTCTCAGGGACATCGGAGTGCCACACAATGTTTTACGTAAAATCTTTCATGTACTGATCTCAAAAAGTAACATACATTAGCTCTATCTCACTATTGGGTATGTGCCCTTAACATTTCCGCCATGAAAATTCATTTTGGTGTCATTTTGGAAGGTTTTCTGGTGAGTCCGTAAAAATGGCGTAAAACGCGGACAAAATTGTTCACAGCTGTGACTTTTGAGTGATAAATGCTTCAAGGGGTCTTCCCCATGCTGTTGCCATGTCATTTGAGCACTCTTCTGAGACTTTTGTGCCATTTTTAGGGTTTCTACATGCTGCCGGTTTTCATTTCACAAAAATACTCGGGTCTCCCATAGGATAACATTGGGCTCGGTGCTCGGGCCGAGTACACGAGTATCTTGGGATGCTCGGCCCGAGCCTCGAGCACCCGAGCTTTTTAGTACTCGCTCATCACTAGTAACGGCCTAATTTTGGATGCCCCGTGTAGAAGGGTAGTCCAACCCGTGGAGTATAGTGACTATGCAATAGTATGTCACGGAGGCTCCTCCCATGTCGTGCCGTCAATAGGGGTCGAGAGGGCAGCATATTTTTCAGACATGGTTCAATTTGTAAGACTGACCAGTGTCTACCAAGGATATGTCTGATCTGGTCCCATTGGTGATTGAAGGTCGAGATGAATCTTACCTTGGGCTCATCCACCCGTGTCCTCTCAGGGTTAAATCTGAGAAGTTGGTCACGTAGTGCTGCTTTAGTACATTGATATGCCCTTTTGACAGATCTGCTGCTATACCCTCTTTCAGCAAATCTGTCACGCAATTCTCCAGCCTAAAGCCTGCTTTACACCTTTCAATTTCGCATATGATATCGTATGCGATGTGACCCGCCCCCATCGTATGTGCGGCACATTCAATTTTTTTACCGTGCTGCACAATCGATTAAAAGCTGTCACACGTACTTACCCGTCCATACGACCTCGCTGTGGGCGGTAAATATCCACTTCCTGGAGTGGGAGGGACGTTCGGCGTCACAGCGACGTCACGTGGCAGCCGGCCAATAGAAGCGGAGGGGCGGAGATGAGCGAGACGTAAACATCCCGCCCACCTCCTTACTTCCGCATTGTCGGCGGGAGCCGCGGATGGAGGTAAGCTGTCATTCAATGTTCCCGGGGTGTCACACACTGCGATGTGTGCTGCCTCGGGAACATTGCACAACCGCGCGTTCAATTTTTGAGGAATGAAGGACGTGCATGCGATCAATGGATTTTCGTTCAATCGCAATTGCACGGAGGTTTTACATGCTACAATCATACTTATGATGCCGGATGTGCGTCACTTACGACGTGACCCCACCGACACATCGTAAGATTTATTGTAGCGTGTAAAGCCTCACATGCTTCCCCACTAGAACAAATACGTTTGAGACGTATAAATTGTCCCGTGGGAATAGCATTGATAGTGGATTTGGGATGGCTGGAGGATGTGTGTAGCAGGGAATTGACCGCAGAGGGTTTCCTATAGATGTCAGTTACTAGAGCACCATTGTCTTGGACCGAGATGGTAGGGTCCAGGAAATTCATTCTCTCCGCATCCACCCAATATGTGAGAAAGATGTTATAAGAGTTGGAGTTTAAGTGACGCACAAAATCCTCAAGCTCCGGGGCGGTTCCCCCCCCATATGACGAACGCGTCGATAAAACAGATCCAGCACTGCGCATGGGAGCTAGCGCACACACTGCCGCCGAACACCTTCCTCTCCCAGTAACCCAGGAAGAGATTAGCGTACGACGGTGTGCAAGCTGCCCCCATCACAGTACCACGACACAGGAGGTAGAACCGCTCACCGAAGGTGAAGACATTGTGCGTCAGTACAAACTCCAATAATTTGAGGATAAGCGCTTGCACCAAGGGATCCCAATTGCTCATCTCCAAGAAGTATGCTACGGCCCTAAGGCCGTGCTCATGACAGATATTGGTGTAAAGCGTCTCCACATCCATCGTCACCAGTGACACACCACTGTCCACCGTGATGCTATTCAATCTCCTGAGGATGTCAGAGGTATCCCTGACATGGGAGGACAATGTCTCACCCAAGGTTGGAGATAGTAGTCAATAAATTTGTATGTTGCATCACAAAGCCCTCCCATGCCAGAGACAATAGGATGCCCTGGAGGAGCCCTAAGGCTCTGATGTATCTTAGGCAGAAGGTAGAAGGTGGGTGTCACCAGTGACTTTGGAAGGAGACCATCAAACATCCTCTTGGAGATGATACCAGAAGACAAAGCCCTCTCTAAAATAGATATCAGTTGGATCAGATAATTATTGGTGGGATTGGAGGGGAGCAACTGGTAGAAATCCGCATTTCTAAATTGTTTGAATGCTTCGCGCTCATAAAGAGCGGTCGACCACAGTACAACGTTTCCCCCTTTATCTGCCGTTTTAATCACTACCCCTTTCAGGGTCTTAAGCTCCTCTACGGATCGCTGATGTCTGCGAGAGAGATTGTTACTGGGGTATTTTCTTGAGAGAGCTTTAAGACCTTCCATGGCTAAGGGGAACGAAGAAAGAAAAATTCAGCTCACCCGTATATGTATCCGCTCAGTTCAGATGGGATGCAGGATGTCCACCGGACAGGCAGGTCCGTAGAGGCAATAGCAAGGAGAAAGGACGGGACTCAGCACCAATTCCAGGATAGGAAAAATATAAATCCAACAAAAAATATATAAAAGTGTAGAAACTTTATTTAACAAAGTTTCTACACTTTTATATATTTTTCGTTGGATTTATATTTTTTCTATCCTGGAATTATTGCTGAGTCTCGTCCTTTATCCTTGCTCTTCCATGACTAAGTCATGAAAGATCTGGACCTGTGGACATAGTGAAAAAGGGGGAAACGTGGTAGAGCGTGGAAGAAGATGTCTTGGAAGAACGCCAGAAATCTCACCAGATGCTTGACCCTCCAACCCCTCCAAAACATGTAGGGCTTCATCCTCAAGCTCAATTGGATCCACATTTGTTGTAGGGCCCCTGGAGTGGAGTTTATGAAGGACAAGCTTCCTGAGTAAGAAGTTAAAATCCTTAGTGACTGTGAAAAGATCAAGATTGGTATCAGGCACAACACAACACGTGTAGGGACTTTCCTTCCCCACACCTACCCTGACCTTTGTAACCACTTGGTAAGCTCTGGGTATGGTTGTATTGCCCTTATAATGTGATGTACCAGGACATTGGATTTTTTTTTTCTCTCCCCCAGTTTGGTCCCTATTTGACTATTAGTAACATCCCTGTTGTAAGGCACTGTGGAATTACCATCTGGGTGTTTGTCCTTCGTACTTTGTAAGATATATTCACATGCTGGCAATAATATACCAAATATATGGCTGCACTATCTGGGTAGATGTGTGGAGCTCTTTCACCCTTATCTGTCGGTTGTCCTGTTTATTTATTAAATGTATTACATGTATTTTCCATCTCCTTGCACCTTTTTTGATATCTAATAAAAACTAGGGGGTACAGGATACTGACACTGACACTGGGGGTACATTATACTGACACTGACACTCAAGGTACAGGGTAATGACACTGACACTTGGGGTACAGGATAATTACACTGACACTGGGGTTACTGGAAAATGACACTGGGGGTACAGGATAGTGACACTGACATTGGGGGTACAGGATAAGGACACTGACACTGGAGATACAGGCTAAGACACTGTGGGTACAGGATAATGACACTGACACTGGGGGGTACAGGATAATGACACTGGGGGTACCAGATAATGACACTTGATACTCTGTACAGGATCATGACACTGACACTTGGTTCTTGTCTTCAGCACCCAGCTGTCTCTTGATATAAGAGAATAGGAAAGCTGGAAGCTGGGTATGAAATGGATATCAGAACATAGAAAAGCTGGATGATGAAGAAAAGAGTCTCTTTCTCTCGGCTCACCACCCAGCTTTCCCAATCCCATCCCATGCTCTGACTGCTGCTATCCCTCTTTCCCTAATCCCCACTGATATTTGTTCACACCCCCTGCACTTACCATATCCTGCATATCTCACACAGCCTGGCTGTACCCCAAATTACCCCTCTCTCAAACACACTGAAACCCCATATTGCACCCACCCTGTATCCCTTAGCACCCCTCTGTCACAGTCTGGATCCCCATATGCCACTCACCCTGCACCACTCCCCTCCCCCATGTGCCCCTCATTATCGGGCACATCTTCCTCATTATCTCCTTCCCGGCTCCTCCCACACGGTCACATGGGCATGAGTCATTGCAGGTCCTGGCTGATGCACCACTAGATGAATTGTCTTCTTCTAGGAAGGAGCTTGTGCTCTGCCCCTGCAGTGCTCGCAGCTCACGAGCTCTGGGTGCCTCCAGGTCAGGACCGGCCCCTCTGCCCCCCCCTGTAGCTACACTATCATCTGACTGCTACATACAGAGTCATCACCTGCGGCGGCGGCCAACAATCTAGCTAGCTGTGGCCGATGGTCATGTCAAAACACCCAGCGGGGGTCCCTGCAGGCTTCCGGGGACAGCTTACATCACATAGATTGAATACAAGGTCGGGGCTTACCGGGAGTTTCCCCACTACCCCGGCAAGCCAGACCGACACTGCCTACATCTAATTCCTAAGCCCCTTCAAACAGGCAGAACTTTGAAAGAGCATGTGTGCCGCCCTGGCAAAACCAGGGTGTCACAGAGGTCTGCATCCATCTTTCTGGTGCAGATCTCACTGTCCCTTGGACCCGCAACACACATCCGTGTAATTTGTACGTGTGCGGTACGTATTTGCACGTACCGGAGACACGTAGACACGGAGACCCATGTTAATCAATGGTAGATGGCACACACACATAAAATCGCAGGGAACGTGTGTCCGTGAGGTAAGTACGTGTGTGCACTTTTCTACATGGACAACATGTCCGTTTTTGGCCGGAAGCAGGCAGGCACGGACCCGCTTTAGTCTATGGGTCCGTGCCTGCACATACCGCACACGGAGTATGTCCGTGTTCAGCACATTTCGTGCATGTGCGTTTTTACACTAGCGATCTTATTTTTATTTTTAATTAAATTCAGTATACTTACCTTTTTTTCTGCTGTTCTCAGTCATACTTTCATTGGCGCTCGGTTCTTTTCTTCCCCCGGCTCATACCGCTCCCCGGTCAGCAGCGCGGCGAGGAACAGCTGTGCAGAGAATACGTGGCAACAATTACTTTGAAAATGCCGGCCGCTCATTAATCAATCTCGTATTCCCTGCTTTCCCCACCCACCGGCGCCTATGATTGGTTGCAGTCAGACACGCCCCCCCACGCTGAGTGACAGCCGTCTCACTGCACCCAATCACAGCAGCCGGTGGGCGTGTCTATACTGTGCAGTAAAATAAATAAATAAAAAAAACGGCGTGCGGTCCCCCCCCCCATTTTAATACCAGCCTGATAAAGCCAATACGGCTGAAGGCTGGTATTCTCAGGATGGGCAGCCCCACGCTATGGGGAGCCCCTCAGCCTAACAATATCAGTCAGCAGCCGCCCAGAATTGCTGCATACATTATATGCGACAGTTCTGGGACTGTACCCGGCTCTTCCCGATTTGCCCTGGTGCGTTGGCAAATCGGGGTAATAAAGAGTTATTGGCAGCCCATAGCTGCCAATAAGTCCTAGATTAATCATGTCAGGCGTCTCCCCGAGATACCTTCCATGATTAATCTGTAAGTGACAGTAAATAAACACACACACACCCGAAAGAATCCTTTATTAGAAATAAAAAACACAAACATATACCCTGGTTCACCACTTTAATAAGCCCGAAAAAGCCCTCCATGTCCGGAGGTGCTAACGGAAAAAACATAGTAACTATAAATGCAAACAGTTGCACACTGAAAAAAGCCAAAAATGTACTAGGAAAAATATGGCACTGCATTACTGCAAAAGAGAGATATTTAGTTTATGTATTGGCCAATGCATGTAAGCCCGGACACCAAACGGCAAGGTATATCTCTGTATTCCGGGAACCTAACTTAAATGCCACTATCTAGGTTAAAAACATCCATATCTGGGAAAAAATGCCACTATTTGGACTGCAAACCCCCATGTATGGGCAGCTAGGCTCCGGCTATAATGGTTATGAACAGCCAGGTCTTAGGGCGGAGTGCCCAGTCAGAAAAAGACTCACTAGAAATATCAAAAAACTGACCCGCACATCCAACAAATGTGAACAGGTGCTAACTGAAAAAACATAGTAACTATAAATGCAAACAGTTGCACACTGAAAAAAGCCAAAAATGTACTAGGAAAAATATGGCACTGCATTACTGCAAAAGAAAGATATTTAGTTTATGTATTGGCCAATGCATGTAAGCCCGGACACCAAACGGCAAGGTATATCTCTGTATTCCGGGAACCTAACTTAAATGCCACTATCTAGGTTAAAAACATCCATATCTGGGAAAAAATGCCACTATTTGGACTGCAAACCTCGATGTATGGGCAGCTAGGCTCTGGCTACAATGGTTATGAATAGTGATGAGCGAGTATGCTTGTTACTACTCGGTACTCGCACAAGTATCACTGTACTCGGGCTACTCGGCGGGTACCGAGTAATTTTGCGATACTCGTGCTGTACTCGTGGTCTTCATCCCTGCATGTTGGCGCTCTTTTTTGAGAGCCAGCCCTCATGCAGGGATTGGCTGGCAGACCACTGCAATGCCACAGCCCTGTTAGTTGTGGAATTGCAGTGATTGGCCGGCCTGCACAGCGTGACCGAGCCTTTATACCGGCGGGCGCGCTGTGCTCTGCACACAGCCATCTCATATTCCCTGATTTCCACGCCCACAGGTGCCTATGATTGGTTGCAGTGAGACACGCCCCCACGCTGATTGACAGGTGTCTCACTGCACCCAATCACAGCAGCCGGTGGGCGTGTCTATACTGTGCAGTAAAATAAATAAATAAATAATTTAAAAAAACGGCGTGCGGTCCCCCAATTTTAATACCAGCCAGATAAAGCCATACAGCTGAAGGCTGGTATTCTCAGGATGGGGAGCCCCATGTTATGGAGAGCCCCCCACCCTAACAATATCAGTCAGCAGCCGCCCAGAATTGCCGCATACATTAGATGCGACAGTTCTGGGACTGTACCCGGCTCTTCCCGATTTACCCTAGTGCGTTGGCAAATCGGGGTAATAAGGAGTTAATGGCAGCCCATAGCTGCCACTAAATCCTAGATTAATCATGTCAGGCGTCTCCCCGAGATTCCTTCCATGATTAATCTGTAAATTACAGTTAAAAAACACACACACCCGAAAAAATCCTTTATTAGAAATAAAAAACAATAACAAAGTCTCTCCTCACCAATTTATTAACCCCGACAAACCCTCCATGTCCGGCGTACTCCACAGTCCTCCAGCGTCGCGTCCAGCTCTGCTACATTCAGGTGACAGGAGCTGCAGAATACACCGCCGCTTCTGTCAGCTTCACACAGCAACTGAGGTGAGTAGCGCGATCAGCTGCTGTCAGTCAGGTAACTCACGGCCACCGCTGGATCCAGCGGTGCCGCGATTAACCTCAGTGACAGCAGCTGATCGCTATACTCACCTCAGTTGCTGTGTGAAGCTGACAGGAGCGGCGGTGAGTAGCGCGATCAGCTGAGCTGTCACTGAGGTTACCCGCGGCCACCGCTGCATCCACCGCTGGATCCAGGTAACCTCAGTGACAGCTCAGCTGATCGCGATACTCACCTCATTTGTTGCGTGGAGCTGACCGGAGCGGCGGTGAGTAGCGCGATCAGCTGAGCGGTCACTGAGGTTACCCGCGGCCACCGCTGGATCCAGGTAACCTCAGTGACAGCTCAGCTGATCACTATACTCACCTCAGTTGCTGTGTGAAGCTGACCGGAGCGGCGGTGTATTCTGCAGCTCCTGTCACCTTCATGCAGCACAGCTGGACGCGACGCTGGAGGTCCGTGGATTACGCCGGACATGGAGGGTTTGTCGGGGTTAATAAATTGGTGATGAGGGACTTTGTTAGTGTTTTTTATTTCTAATAAAGGATTTTTCGTGTGTGTGTGTTTTTTAACTGTAATTTACCGATTAATCATGGAAGGAATCTCGGGGAGACGCCTGACATGATTAATCTAGGATTTAGTGGCAGCTATGGGCTGCCATTAACTCCTTATTACCCCGATTTGCCAACGCACCAGGGTAAATCGGGAAGAGCCGGGTACAGTCCCAGAACTGTCGCATATAATGTATGCGGCAATTCTGGGCGGCTGCTGACTGATATTGTTAGGCTGGGGGGCTCCCCATAACGTGGAGCTCCCCATCCTGAGAATACCAGCCTTCAGCCGTATGGCTTTATCTGGCTGGTATTAAAATTGGGGGGACCGCACGCCGTTTTTTTTAATTATTTAATTATTTATTTCACTGCACAGTATAGACACGCCCACCGGCTGCTGTGATTGGGTGCAGTGAGACAGCTGTCACTCAGTGTGGGGGCGTGTCTCACTGCAACCAATCATAGGCGCTGAAAAGAAGGAAAGCAGGGAATACGAGATTGATTAATGAGCGGCCGGCTTTTTCAAAAGAGGAAAAGCCGCCGGAGTTTAGTGAACAGCAGTGCAGCGCCGCGGCAGTGATCGGGGAACGGTGAGTAAGAGAGAGGGGGGAGAATGACCGACAGACTGTGAGAGGGGGACAGACAAGACAGAGAGAGACCGACAGAGCGAGACCGACCGACGGGAGATAGAATGAAAAAAAAATGACCGACATCGCTAGTAAAAAGCACAAAACGTGCGTTTTGGACATCGGAGTGCCACACAATGTTTTACGTAAAATCTTTCATGTATTAATCTCAAAAAGTAACATACACCAGCTCTATCTCACTATTGGGTATGTGCCCTTAACATTTCCGCCATGAAAATTCATTTTGGTGTCATTTTGGAAGGTTTTCTGGTGAGTCCGTAAAAATGGCGTAAAACTCGGACAAAATTGTTCACAGCTGTTACTTTTGAGTGATAAATGCTTCAAGGGGTCTTCCCCATGCTGTTGCCATGTCATTTGAGCATTCTTCTGAGACTTTTGTGACATTTTTAGGGTTTCTACATGCTGCCGGGGGTCATTTCATAAAAATACTCGGGTCTCCCATAGGATAACATTGGGCTCGGTGCTCGGGCCGAGTACACGAATATCTTGGGATGCTCGGCCCGAGCCTCGAGCACCCGAGCTTTTTGGTACTCGCTCATCACTAGTTATGAACAGCCAGGTCTTCGGGCGGCGTGCCCAGTCAGAAAAAGACTCTCTAGAAATATCAAAAAACTAAAATAGCTGCCAATAACTCCTTATTACCCCGATTTGCCAACGCACCAGGGCAAATCGGGAAGAGCCGGGTACAGTCCCAGAACTGTCGCATATAATGTATGCGGCAATTCTGGGCGGCTGCTGACTGATATTGTTAGGCTGGGGGGCTCCCCATAGAGCGGGGCTCCTCATCCTGAGAATACCAGCCTTCAGCCGTATGGCTTTATCTGGCTGGTATTAAAATGGGGGGGGGACCGCACGCCGTTTTTTTTAAATTATTTATTTATTTATTTTCCTGCACAGTATAGACACGCCCACTGGTTGCTGTGATTGGGTGCAGTGAGACAGCTGTCACTCAGCGTGGGGGGCGTGTCTGACTGTAAACAATCATAGGCGCCGGTGGGTGGGGAAAGCAGGGAATACGAGATTGATTAATGAGTGGCCGGCATTTTCAAAGTAATTGTTGCCGCGTATTCTCTGCACAGCTGTTCCTCTCCGCGCTGGTGATTGGGGAGCGGTAGGTATGAGAGAGGGCTGCTCACTTCAGTCACTTGGGGGATTAGCGGTCACTGGTGAATCCTTCACAGGTGACCGCTAATCAGTACGCGGCACACAGACAGAGCCGCGGCATGAAGTTCACCCGAGTTCATTCTCATCGCGCAACTCTGTCTGCTGTCAGCCGACATGTATCAACGACATTGTGCAACACACAAACGGACATTCCACACGGACATTCCACGTACACATACACAGTCATTTTACACACAAACACGGACATTTTACACGTACACACGGCTCGCATACGCCATCACACGGATGCCATACTTACCGGAGAAACGCCCCAAAAAAACGGAACACGGACCCAAAAAACGTACCGTGCCACACGCACATTTTTTTTACGGAAGTGTGTTTTAGGCCTTGGGGAGTTTCCCACACCAATACACACCAGCCAATCAGGCTACACTCGCCCCCTCCTCAGGAAAATGGGAGGGGGAAAGAGGAGCTTGGAGAAAGCAGAGTTTAGTTTCAGTCAGTCTTCAGGAGGAAAGAGTTCTGGAAGCAGCCCCTGTGTGTGGGGCTAGGAGAAGTGGCAGTGAGGGCTTCAGGAATAGGCCAGCCGCTTCCTGTGTATGTAGCAGACACAGACACTAGGCAGGAGAAAAACACCCGAATTACACACGGGTGAGGGACCCGTCCTCACAGCAGCCGTGGGCACCAGTTACCAGCAATTTGGTTTACAAAAGACTCTGTGTATTTCTTCCATCTGCGTTCCTGAATCATGACCCTCCACATCAATCCAGCTTCATCCAGCACCACGATAACCAAACTGTGAGTGTACTATTCCCTGCAATCCCTGCCCCCACCACAACTCCCAATTGGGCCCCGGGACTACACCTCCCCTACCCGTGGAGGGGATTTTGTGGCGCCCCAGGACCTGGTCGCCACAACAGCATTGCCCCTCCAAAGGGTTAATGCTGAGCCTGGAGGTAATTGGGAGGTCTATTGGCCAGTAAGTTCAACATCCAACGCAGTTTCTCCCTCAGGCCAGCAGGGGGATCTCTGAACCTGGAGTTCCAGGGAGCATTCCTCAAGTCTGACCTGAGGGAGTAGTTAGTGTTCAGTCTGTGAGGAGAGAGCAGAGAGAGCAGACGCAGAGTGTGCAGTCTGGTGAACTGGGGCTGCAGCTGGTTAGCTCAGTCCAGGGAGGCCAGAGCTGCAGAGAGGCAAAGAAGTAGACTTGGACATCGGAGTCCGTGGCCACCAGGGCCTAAAATATTCCCTGGTAGCTGAATCCGAAGGGCAGGAGAGCTGCAAGCACCTGGCCCATAAACAACCTGAAGGTACAGCTGCATCACCAGGGCCCGGTGTGGACTCCAGCATAGAAGCACCAGAGAGGGCCTGCGCAACCTACCACAAAGGGAGAGGGACTTATCATCGGTCCCAGCAGCAAGAGGGCCATTGCTAATCCAGAGTGCAGGTTCCTATAACAGCAAAGAAAGAACAGGAGTAGGCCTCATACTCATCTGGCCAAAAAGATACCTCAGTTACTTCCAGGCCGGCCGGAGCCCTCGACCACCTGTAACGGTCTCCCAGGACTGGACTGTTCTCAAAGTAAAAGAGGAGAAGGTAAAGAGACTACTGTTTGTGACTGTTTCTTTCACTGCCTGTCGGCCCTGCACCGTATCATTTACACCAACATCACCAAAGACACTTACAAGCACCAACTGTTGCCCCGGGGCACCGCTCCACCTGTGGGGAGCAGTACCACCATTGCTGCCGTTCCATCACCCCGGAGGCCTCATACAGCAGTGGCGGCTTAATAGCCGCAAACCACAGGTGGAGTTGTGACGCCCTGGGCAAGCCAGGGGTCACAGGTCATCACACCACCACACCCTACACCCCAGTAGGAACACCAAAGCTACCGAAATCCTTGTTGCCTTCCTCCAGGGGCTGATGTTCACACCAGGGGGTGGGCCAGGCGGTTGGCTCTGCCCACCGTGGAGTTCACAGCCCTGGAGGCGGGAAGAACCAGGCAGTTTAGCACAGGCAGAGCTTTAGTGAGGGAGTAAGATAGAGTTTGGAGGAGTAAAGTGAAGTTAGGGAGGTGGAGGAGTAAACAGTAAGAGAGGAGCTAAGTGAAATGGAAGTGAAGTAGTGGAGAAACAGAAGAAAAGAGTAAAAGTGTCAGTAAGAAAGCCTGAAGTTGGTCCGGCTGTGTGCCTGGACAGTGTCAGCAAGGTCAGCAACGGTGGTGACAGTCTGGAGGGGGGCTGCTCGGAGGTTGCTGGAAGGACCACGGACGGGTAGTGGCCCGGCGGTCTGGAGCAGTATATGAAGAACAGTCAGCACCAGGGCAGGGGCCTCTCGGACCCCGGCAAGGCTAGGAGTCGCCGTAAATTTGCCAAATCCGTCAGTGAAGGGGACGTCTGTCTCCAAACAACCAAGTCCCGATTGAAGGCAACAGTCCAACCATTGAGGAGAGACACCGCCACCGCCAGGGCACCAGTTTCTCAGGGCCAGCGCCTGCGGGCAAAGTAGGGCTCCTTCAGTCCAGCTTGAAGCCGGGGAGCGGGTTACCGGTGGGAACCCATCGAAACCATTGTCAACTTAGGTGCAGGGCAGAGGGACCGTCACCATCACCTATTGGGGAAAGCAAGTGCAGCCGTCCGTGGGAACCGTCTTTCCAGCCGTGTGTTTTACCGAGAACTGTGTCATCGTCTCAGGCTGAGTGAGTACCACAGTGCTGCAAGGCACAGCGCTGCCCCCGCGTCCCTGCGCCCACCAAGCCCTGCATCTCCCACCTCATCACTGGGCCCCGGGATCACCAACCCCTACCCACGGAGGGGCAACACAACAACTGGCTGCTCCATACCATCCTTCCCGGGATCCCCATACAGAGCAGCGGTGGTGTCAACAAATCACCACAACCGTGGGTGGCGTCACGGACAATAAACCATCCCCACACCCAAACAACCCCTTTCACTCACGGGCGAGGAGCGCCGCTCGAGTCCCCGGGATCCGGCCCATCGTTCAAGCCACCGAGCAGCGGCAGCAGCAGGCCGCAGTGCCAGCCGGACCCGAGCAGTGGGAGAGCGCGGCGTCCTCTCCTCCGCCCGCGACAACTTGGCGTCACGAACAGGATCTTACCGCTCTGCCGTTGGGTAGAGGTGCGCCTTGTGACCGCCGGAGGTATCCGGCTGAAAAATTCCAGAAGTCGCCATCTTTGGCGCGAAAAGTTCCCGCTCGAGCGTCTTCTCGAGTAGCAGAGGCGCGAAGACCAAAACTCCGCCCCAATAGAGGAGGGGCCGGAAAGAAGCTAAGGGGGACGCGATGGCGGCTGGCTGCATGTGAGAGCAGCTATAAAAGCAGGGACGCCAGGACTCTGCGGACATATTGTTCCTGGGAGAAGCCGCCAGCAGCATATGGATGCCGTCCCCAACACCGTAGCCCCCGCGCCTGGAACCGCGGCGTGGGTGGAGATCCGGACCGCGCAGCTCTACCAACGGCTGCAGGTTAAGATGCAGCTCCTCATGGAGGAGTGGGAGACCGACATGGCGGACGTTATAGCAGCCGTGCGGAGACGCGAGGAGGAAGCGGAGGAAGGGAGGGTGAGTGACCCACGCCCCGATGCCCTGGAAGGGCCGGTAATCGCGGCTGCGGGACCCGGTCCAAGCCCTCTCCCCCCGCTGCCTCCCTCGCCACCCGTCTCGGAGGCCGTGACCCCGCCACTAGGCCTGCTACCACCGCAACCGGTAGCACTACCCAGCATGCCCGCCCAGGCGGGCCGACCTGCAGCCGGAGCCCGTAGTCGACCGGAGATGCTGCCTTGGAAGGCTCCGAAAACCGCACCGGAGGCGTCTCCAGAGAAAGTCCCCGAGCCGGAGCCGATGACCCGCTCCAAGCCGGAGGCCCAGCTGCGGAAAGTCCCTGTACCCATCCCCCACACCTCGGCTGAGGTAGCGCCGGGTTGTCGCTGCAAGGTGGCGCCCAAGGCCAAGACACCGCGGGACTTGTCGCCCAGATCCCTGACAGTGGGCAACGTCCAGAATGTCCCGCGGGGCCCGACCCGTGCGCCGGAGCTCGCAGCAGCGCCGTATTGGGACAGGGAGCCGGTACCGCTGGGCCTGGAGATCGGTGAGAGAGAGAGGAAAAAGCCGGAGCTGGTGGCCCGAGCAATTAGAGAAAAGGAGAACCTCCGGCAAGCAACATTCCGAGTCTGGGGCCCGCTGTACGAGGGGCAGGTGAGGCGGTTTGATGTCCGCCGGGTCTATGGGTTTATATATGAACCGGGCCTGGAGGCCGAAGTGTTTATAGCCCGGCGGGATGTGAATGCCCACCTGCCTGAAGAGCACCCTGGCCGTAACCTAATGCCGGGTGACGTTGTGCAGTATACCCGGCACTGTGGAGAGAGGGGGTGGTTCGCCCTGGATTCCAAACTGAGGGGCAGCCAGGAGAGCCGAGTGAGTCCTGCACCCCCTCCCTCGGATGAAGCTGAAAGTCCGGCGTAAGGGCAGCGGAGCACCGTTGTCCAGTCCCCGTTGGGACCACCACTGAGTTGTTTGTTTGAAAGATAAAAATGAAAATGATTAACCGAGAAATCATCTGATTTACTGTGATTGAACCGGCCGTTGCCGGCACCGTTGTCCCCGTGGGGACCGTTTAAAAGTTTTGCATGAGGAACTGCTCATGGACAAGCCCGTGAACTTGCAGGGCAACCACAAACGTTAGTGGCTTGTAAATAAGTTGTTTTACCGTTACCGTTTCCGCATTGCCGCCTCCGGAGAGGCAGGTTGGAGGGAGGGCCCTCAGCAGAGCAGGCTGGGGCCCAGCCACCACAGGAACCGGTGGCTACCCTCTGGAGGGGAAGGACAGATCCCGCTCGGGTGACTTGTGCTGGACTTGGGTCAAGGGGTGCTGCCTGGGTTTTAGGGGCAGCATCAGGGCCAGGTTGCTTGGGTGGGAGAGAGCGGAGACCGTAACCGTAAACCGTTAGTAACGTTTAAGAAATGAACCTCCCGCTGTGGGATGATGCCATAGGTTGTATTATGTTTACCGTTTACTTTTTATATATTTTACAGAAAATAAAACCGGTGTTGGACGGGCAGCCCGCGGACGGTCTGCATTTTGCTGAGGGGGAATGTGACGCCCTGGGCAAGCCAGGGGTCACAGGTCATCACACCACCACACCCTACACCCCAGTAGGAACACCAAAGCTACCGAAATCCTTGTTGCCTTCCTCCAGGGGCTGATGTTCACACCAGGGGGTGGGCCAGGCGGTTGGCTCTGCCCATCGAGGAGTTCACAGCCCTGGAGGCGGGAAGAACCAGGCAGTTTAGCTCAGGCAGAGCTTTAGTGAGGGAGTAAGATAGAGTTTGGAGGAGTAAAGTGAAGTTAGGGAGGTGGAGGAGTAAACAGTAAGAGAGGAGCTAAGTGAATTGGAAGTGAAGTAGTGGAGAAACAGAAGAAAAGAGTAAAAGTGTCAGTAAGAAAGCCTGAAGTTGGTCCGGCTGTGTGCCTGGACAGTGTCAGCAAGGTCAGCAACGGTGGTGACAGTCTGGAGGGGGGCTGCTCGGAGGTTGCTGGAAGGACCGCGGATGGGTAGTGGCCCGGCGGTCTGGAGCAGTATACGAAGAACAGTCAGCACCAGGGCAGGGGCCTCTCGGACCCCGGCAAGGCTAGGAGTCGCCGTAAATTTGCCAAATCCTTCAGTGAAGGGGACGTCTGTCTCCAAACAACCAAGTCCCGATTGAAGGCAACAGTCCAACCATTGAGGAGAGACACCGCCACCGCCAGGGCACCAGTTTCTCAGGGCCAGCGCCTGCGGGCAAAGTAGGGCTCCTTCAGTCCAGCTTGAAGCCGGGGAGCGGGTTACCGGTGGGAACCCATCGACACCATTGTCAACTTAGGTGCAGGACAGAGGGACCGTCACCATCACCTATTGGGGAAAGCAAGTGCAGCCGTCCGTGGGAACCGTCTTTCCAGCCGTGTGTTTTACCGAGAACTATGTCATCGTCTCAGGCTGAGTGAGTACCACAGTGCCGCAAGGCACAGCGCTGCCCCCACGTCCCTGCGCCCACCAAGCCCTGCATCTCCCACCTCATCACTGGGCCCCGGGATCACCAACCCCTACCCACGGAGGGGCAACACAACAACTGGCTGCTCCATACCATCCTTCCCGGGATCCCCATACAGAGCAGCGGTGGTGTCAACAAATCACCACAACCGTGGGTGGCGTCACAGACAATAAACCATCCCCACACCCAAACAACCCCTTTCACTCACGGGCGAGGAGCGCTGCTCGAGTCCCCGGGATCCGGCCCATCGCTCGAGCCACCGAGCAGCAGCAGGCCGCAGTGCCAGCCGGACCCGAGCAGTGGGAGAGCGCGGCGTCCCCTCCTCCGCCCGCGACAGAGTCACGAAAATTATAAACTTTAACAATCACCCCCACTGAAGCCATCTTAATTTACCCCACCAGGGTACGGAGTCGGGCCCAGCCACCACTGACTACCCCCGGACTAGTCCGGCCCGGCACCGGGTGTCCCATAGCCTTGGGGTGGGTGAGTCAACTTTGGCGTCACGAACAGGATAACGTGCCCGGCTCCCACCGGGTACTGTGCGCCTGAAAAGACTGTGTGTTTGACTGTAAAACTGCCGCCATTGAGACTGCTGAGCGCAGGAAGAAAGGGGGCGTGCCCGAAAAAGAGCGCGAAGGTAGCGCGCCATCAGAGCGGAGGTTCGTTAACCCCGCGCGACTCTGCAGAGATTTTGAAAAGTGAACGGAGCCTGGTAAGGTCCACTAAGGGGGAGGAAGATGTCCGACACAGAGGGAGAGCAGGTGGCTGCCATAGCCCGAGACGCCGCAGCACCGGCCCAAGTAGTCTCAGTCGCCGTCACCCCAGCCCCCGCTGTAGCGCCGGTAATGCCGATCACAATGCCGTACATCCCAGGAGCAGAATGGCTGCTGCAGTACTCCGGGGAGTCACATACCCTGAGCGACTTAAGAGAAAGACTGCACAGCTTGTTTAGAGTATATCCTCTGACTGAGAGCCAGAAGGTGGGCATATTAATGGGGAAGCTAGCCGGCGCGGCCCAGCGTGAAGTGAAGTCCTGGCCTGACACAGATAAAGGGACAGCAACCCAGATACTGGCTAAGTTAAAGAGTACTTTTGACACCCGCACTGCAGCAGAAATAAAGATGAGATTCTTTGGGTGCAAACAATGGGCCACAGACAGCATACGGGACTATGCCTTAAACTTGCAGGAGGCCCTGAGAGCAATTAAACAGGTGGACCCAGAGAGTGTACGTGAAGAAGACAAGCTCCTAACTGAGCAGTTTATAGAAGGGCTCCTGTCAGATGCTCACAGGACACAGCTGCGTATCATGGTCCTGCAGAACCCTGCTCTGGACTTTGCAAAGTTTAAGGACCAGGCCATCCGGGTACTGAGAGAATCTACACCGAATGACACAGTACCCCTCCGGTTTCTTGCTATCACGTACCCAGAGGTGGTGCCTGCAACACGAGCCGCTGCAAGGGCTGAGGCGCAGACCCTGGATACAGATCTCACTGCAGAGCTCAGACAGCAGGTCCAGGAACTGACCAAGTGTTGAGGAGAGCCATAAGATGAAATACTTAATTAACCTCTTGACAAGGCATTGTGGGAAATATGTTGATTTGCCTTACATAATTCAGGTTTCAGATCATATACATGACACAGATATAAAGATGGCCACCATTTCCTGTTATCTACACCTTGCTTGGAATGCAAGGAATGTCCAGATGAAAGAAGACCACCATATAAGGGAAGATCCCTGGTCAAGCTGGAAGACATCCCAGACCAAACCATCAGCATGGATGCACCAGATGACGTCCCTCCCATCGTCATGGTTTCATCCACTGGAGTCAGACCTGCCCATCAACAGCAACACGGATCTCCCCATTGGCTAGCCCATGAACTGTCCCACTAAATGGGCATATCTGAACTTGTGTACGCCCCTAGCCTATATCAGAGGACGCATGAGTCTCCTCAGTCTGTTTTGGTGCCATTTTCTACTGTGACCAAGAAGAGATTACACATCCGACTGTGTCTGGTGTGGATTCTTTTATGCATGCACTTGGCCCATATCAATTCGGCCAGTCAGTAGGCAACTAGTGATCTCTGGTTAAGAGTTCACCTTAACACAGGAACTGACCAAGACAGTGGCTGCCCTCGCAAAAACAGTTCAGTCTCTACAAGTGACCCCATCACCTGCAAGAATCGAGTTGGCCTCCAGTCCAGATGACGTCCCGTGGATGCGGCAAAGGAGGATTCCGCCGACCCGAGGAAAAGACACAGACCGGTATGATTCAACTGGACAACCGATCTGCCGCCGCTGCAGCCAGGCGGGCCACCTTGCAAGACACTGTCCTTTAAATGGGCCAAACCTGGGGCCAGGAGCCAACCCCCAGGTGTAAGGAAGCCCGGCTCAACTCCCAGTCGCAGCAAGTATGTGGGAGGACGACCGGTCCTTCCTATTGTGCTGGATGGGATCCCTTTGAATGCCCTCCTGGATACGGGGTCCCAGGTAACAACCATCCCTTATAAACTGTACAAAAGATATTGGGCTGATTCAGACATTGACCATGGCCCAGATGATGATTTAACAATTGTGGCCAGTAATGGTCAGCCCTTGCCTCAAATTGGGTATAAGGAGGTAACCATTAAAGTGGGGCGGGTAGAATTGCCATGTCAGGGGAGGATAATTGTAGATATTGATCGCAAAGAATCTAACCCACTGCTAACCATTGGTACAAATGTGATGGAAAATTGTCTTGCCGAAGTGATAATTTTGTTGCAGCAGGCATCTGAAACTGCCAGCTCCTGGCAGCAGCGTGCCCTACAGAGGGAAATCAGAGCCCTGATGAGGAGGCAGCAGGTAGAGCTGGCCAGAGGAGAAATTGGCAGTGTGAGGGTAAGTGACCCCTCCCCATTGCAATACCCCCAAGAAGTGAAATGTTGATATGGTATCGGGCAGCAATAGGCCTCAAGGGTCAGGATTACCCGGCCTTGGTAGAACCGGTGTATTCAGACAGCAGGCCTGGAGTCCTGATAGCCAGAGGGGTAGCAGACGTCCGTAAGGGAAGAGTGCCCGTCCGTGTCCTGAATTGTGGGGAGGAGGAAGCCAAATTGCCCCGGTACGCCACCGTAGCAAAACTGTACACTGTCAGTAACAATACCATCAAAGCAGTGGAACCCTTGATCCCGTCCGACCAGGCGGAAGACAATGGCTCCAAGGGACAGCTGGAGGACTGCTGCCAAAAATTACATGTGGGCACCGACTCCACCCTCTCACACCAAAAGCATGGGGTTTACCGGGTGGTACAGGAATACGAGCGGGTCTTCAGCAAACACCCCCTAGATTTTGGGCAGGTAAAAGGGGTTAAACATCAAATTCCCACTGGTGACCATCATCCCATTAAAGAGAGATACCGCCCCGTACCCCCAGCACAGTATCAGCGTGCCAAAGAAATGTTACGGGAAATGAAGGAGGCTGGGGTTATCAGAGATAGTTGTAGCCCCTGGGCAGCTCCACTAGTGCTCGTAAAGAAAAAAGATGGTACAATGAGAATGTGCGTAGATTACAGACAAATTAACCGCATTACACATAAAGATGCTTATCCACTACCCAGAATAGAAGAGTCACTAACAGCCTTAAAGGGGTGGTTCACCCATATTTTTTATTGTCTAGATCGATATTATATTGAGAAACAATGTTTCTCTCAAATACCTTATGTTGTCAATAGTGCCTGTGAGAGGCGCTATTGCAGACCGCAGCTCCCCGTCCAGTGACGTACCCGTCCAATGCTGCCACGTCACATCCGTGCGGCCGGCTACAGTCTTCCAGACTCTGAGCTGTGAGCGGTGTTTCACTGCTGTCACAGCCCATTTGCTCCCCCCTCCCTCCTCCCTCCTAGCACAGCACGACGCGTCTCCTGCTCCCCCTTCCCTCCTCCCTCCTAGCACGGCACATCTCCTGCTCCCCCCTCCCTCCTCGCAGAACGCTGCAAGCAAGAGATGTGCTGTGAGGGAGGAGGGAGGAGGAGCAGGGAGAAGATGGGCTCAGAACGCAGCCGGCCGCACGGATGTGACGTGGCAGCATTGGACGGGTACGTCACTGGACGGGGAGCAGCGGTCTGCAATAGCGCCTCTCACAGGCACTATTGACAACATAAGGTATTTGAGAGAAACATTGTTTCTCAATATAATATCGATCCAGACAATAAAAAATATGGGTGAACCACCCCTTTAAAATCAGCTAATTATTTCTCCACCCTGGATCTCACCAGTGGGTATTGGCAGGTTCCCGTGTCAGAGGCGGACAAGGAGAAGACTGCATTCACGACACCAATGGGTCTCTGCGAGTTCAATTGTATGCCGTTCGAGCTCTGCAACGTCCCAGGGACATTTCAGAAATTGATGGAGTGCTGCTTGGGCCATTACAACTTTGAAACCGTGCTATTGTACCTGGATGACGTCATAGTCTACTCCAAGACCTACGAAGACCACCTGAGGCACTTAGCAGAAGTGTTTGAGTCCTTGTCGGAGTATGGCCTGAAGATCAAGCCGTCCAAATGTCACCTCTTGAAGCCAAAGGTACAGTACCTGGGTCATGTGGTCAGCGCAGAAGGTGTGGCACCTGATCCGGACAAAGTCACAGTAATCAAGGACTGGCCAAGACCCACCATGGTAAAGGACGTGCGGCAGTTCCTTGGGCTGGTGGGCTACTGCCGAAGGTTCATTGATGGTTTCACAAAGATAGCAGCGCCTCTTCAAGATCTCCTGGTGGGCCAGCCAAAGAAGGCTAAGAAGCAAAGCCCTCCATTTGAATGGAACAGCCAAATAGAAACATCTTTTGTCTGGCTGAAAGGGGCTCTCACGGGAGAAGAAATTGTGGCCTACCCTGACTACAGCCAGCCGTTTGTACTGTACACAGACGCCAGCAACGTGGGACTGGGAGCAGTCCTGTCCCAGGTGCAGGGAGGCAGAGAGAAGGTGATAGCTTACGCCAGTAGGAAGCTTCGTCCCACAGAAAGGAATCCAGAAAACTACAGTTCCTTCAAGCTGGAGTTCCTCGCTATTGTTTGGGCAGTGACTGAACGCTTCAAGCACTATCTGGCGTCGGCCAAGTTCACCATCTTCACGGACAACAATCCGTTGACACATCTGGCAACAGCCAAGCTAGGTGCGTTGGAGCAGCGATGGATGGCCTAGCTGTCTAACTTTGACTTTACCATCAAGTACCGGGCTGGCAAGAAGAATAACAATGCTGATGCGCTGTCCAGAATGCCTCACTTACCCGAGTCTGGAGAAGACCTGGATGAACTCGAAGAGATAGAGTTACCGGCTTTCCATCACCAAGGTGTCTCCCAGTGTGAGCATGCTGTAGGAGGGAAGCACTCGAGCCAGCACGAGGTCTCGGTCAACCCATTACTCCACCATAATTGGGAAGAGACACAGAACGGTAACCCGGCCATGCGATTGGTCAAAGAAAAGCTAGCACAAGCTGAGACCCATCTCAGTCCAGATGCTCCACAAGAAGCCCAGCAGCTGTGGAAGGAGAGGGGACGACTGATCACCTACCAAGGCAAGCTATGCAAGAGATATGTCAACTGGCGAACGAATGAACTCGTCTGGCAGATAGTGGTCCCACAGAGGGATGCTCCAATGGTCCTAGCAGCTTACCATGATAAAGCAGAACACTTCGGGTGGAAGAAGTTGGAGACCCTACTCCGCGATTGGTTCTACTGGGTGCACATGAGAAAGGCAGTCGAGAAGTGGTGCCGAGACTGTGGTCCGTGTAACCTGAGGCGGAAGGATGATACCAGCCAGAGGTCTCCCCTACAGCCAATTGTCACGAAGCAGCCCCTAGAGTTACATAGTTACATAGTTACTTAGGTTGAAAAATGACCTAGGTCCATCTAGTTCAACCTTCCTCCACCAGTTCTACATTTAGTCACTAAGTCATTTATAACCAACAATGTTTTGTGTACTGAGGAAATCATCCAGCCCTTTTTTAAAAGCTGTTATAGTATCTGCCATTACTACCTCTTGTGGTAGTGTATTCCACAGTCTGACCGCTCTAACTGTAAAGAACCCTTTCCTATTTAGGTGTCGGAATCGCTTTTCTTCCACTCGCAGTGAGTGCCCCCTGGTCCTTAGTACTGTCTTTGGAAGAAATAAGTCATGTGCCAGTCCTTTATATTGACCACACATGTATTTATACATATAAATGAGATCTCCTCTGAGACGTCTTTTTTCTAAGCTAAACATATCTAACTTTTTCAACCTGTCATCATATGGGAGGCCTTCCATTCCTTGTAATAGTCTAGTTGCCCGCCTTTGAACTGACTCTAACTTCTGAATGTCCTTTTTAAAATGTGGAGCCCAAAACTGGATCCCGTATTCCAGATGTGGCCTTACAAGTGATTTATAGAGGGGTAACAATACGTTGGGATCACGGGATCTAATCTCTCTTTTTATACACCCTAAAATCTTGTTTGCTTTAGCAGCTGCTGCTTGACATTGAGTGCTGCTGCTCAGCTTATTTGTAATGAGAATACCCAAGTCCTTCTCCTGTTCTGTAGTCCCGAGTTTACTTCCATTTAATGTATACGCAGCTATAGGATTACTCCGTCCTAGGTGCATTACTTTACATTTATCAACATTAAATCTCATTTGCCAAGTATCTGCCCATCCAAATAAATCACATCAGCTGCATTAACAATATCCAGGTTTGAACTTACCCCCTCATAGAACCCCAACAGGTTGGTTAGACACGACTTATCTTTCATGAATCCATGCTGTTTGTCAGTTATCATATTATTTTCTGCAATATATTTTTGCATGTCATCCCTTATAATGCCCTCAAAAACTTTGCATACTACTGATGTCAGGCTTACTGGACGGTAGTTGCCTGGATCTACCCTCTTACCTTTCTTAAATATCGGTACCACATCAGCAATCCTCCAATCCTGAGGCACCAACCCTGTTACAAGTGAGTCTAAAAAGATGAGATACAGCGGTCTGTCGATTACGGAGCTCAATTCCCTCAATATTCGTGGATGAATGCCATCTGGCCCTGGGGATTTGTCAATGTTTAATTTACTCAGACGTAGGCGTACTTCATCTTGTGTTAAATTAATTATATCGGGTGGTGGACTTTGATTTTTCACTTGTTGAATGATCCCTGGTACAGTCAGTTCCTTGGTGAATACAGATGAGAAATGCCTATTTAATATCTCAGTCTTTTGTTTGTCCTCTATAACTAACTTGTTATTATATTTTAAGGGGCCGATACTATCCTTTGTTTTCCTTTTGGCATTAATGTATTTATAAAAGATTTTGGGATTTATTTTAATGTCATTGGCGATTTTTGTTTCAGTAGCTAATTTTGCTTGTTTGATTTCTTTTTTACATTTCCTATTGATATCTTTATACTCCTGCAATGCTATTTCTGTATTCTCAGCCTTTAAGATTTTAAATGCCCTTTGTTTTTGTTTTATTATACTTTGTACAGTCTTATTTATCCATAGTGGTTTCTTTTTATTCCTGGACATTTTATTACCAGAGGGTATACGTTTTTTACAGGACTCTAGTAGTATATCCTTAAACTTACCCCATTTATGTTCACTATCCCCAGTTACCATGACTTTGTCCCAATCTACACATTTAAGCTCTTCCCTTAATTTGTTGAAATCAGCTTTCCTAAAATTCCAGGTTTTAGCATTCCCCCTTTGAAATGTTCTATTGAATATTATGTTGAAGCTTACCATATTATGATCGCTGGTGCCCAAGTGACCTGTAGATCTGAAATTGTATCCGGTCTATTTGACAGGACCAGATCTAGCAAATTATCTCCCCTGGTCGGTTCACCTACCATCTGAGAGAGGAAATGGTCTTGAATGGTAGATAAGAACTTACAGCTTTTAGCAGAACCAGAAGATTCTATGTCCCACTGAATGTCTGGATAGTTGAAATCCCCCATAATAAGAACCCGATTATTATTATTAGCTTCCTTTTCAATTTGTTCCAGCATTTCACCCTCTATTTGTTCAGGTATGTTAGGAGGCTTATAGCAAACTCCAATTAGCATTTTTCCATTATTCCCCTCCCCATGTACATTTACCCATACTGACTCTACATTGTTGCTGTTCCCCTCAATGTCATCATACAACACAGGTTTTAGGTTAGATTTAATAAATATACACACCCCACCACCTTTTTGGCCTTTCCTGTCCTTCCTAAATGTACTATAACCCTGTATGTTTGTCACCCAGTCATGGCTTTCATCCAGCCAGGTTTCCGTAATGCCCACCACATCATAATCCATGGTTGACATAAGAGTCTCCAATTCATTCATTTTGTTTGCAAGACTTCTTGCATTTGCCAGTAGACATTTAATCCTATTAACACCTTTATTACTCCTAGCCTCCCTATGTTCCTTGTATGTCCCATCCCCCCCTAATCCTTCATTGACCCCTACCGTCTCCCTGTCTCTATCTGCTCTATCTATCCCCTTATTTGCTCCACTACCCTCCCTCCCCCCCGATCCTAGTTTAAAAGCTCCTCCATCCGTCTGACCATTTTCTCCCCCAGCACAGCTGCACCTTCCCCATTGAGGTGCAGCCCGTCCCTACCGTAGAGCCTGTAGCCGACTGAGAAGTCGGCCCAGTTCTCCATGAACCCGAACCCTTCCTTCCTGCACCAATTTCTAAGCCACATATTTATCTCCCTAAGCTCCCGCTGTCTTTCTAGTGACGCTCGTGGCACCGGTAGTATTTCTGAAAACACCACCTTGGAGGTCCTGGACTTCAGCTTCTCACCTAGTTCCCTGTAATCATTTTTAAGGACCTTCCACCAGCCTCTAACTTTGTCATTAGTACCAATGTGCACCATGACCTCTGGGTTTTCCCCAGCCCCACCCAGCAATCTGTCTATCCGATCCACAATATGCCGAACCCGAGCACCCGGCAGACAACACACTGTTCGGCATTCACGGTCTCGGCGACAGATGACCCTGTCTGTCCGCCTAATTATAGAGTCCCCTACCACCAACATCTGGCTGGGCTTTGCTGCACTCCTATTTCCCTCCTTCCTACAGCAGTTGTTTTCCTGGTTGCTAGGAGCAACATCCTGCTGTAGTGACCCTAGTCCAGGCCCTTCATTCCTAATATCAGCCAAAGAGGCATATTTACTAGGTTGTGCCAGGTCAGGACTAGGCTCCCTGACACTTTTCCCCCTACCTCTTCTTCTAACTGTTACCCAGCTACCTACCTCTGGGTCCTGATCTTCCCCACTTCCACCCTCCTCCATATCACTGGCCCCAGCCAGAGAAAGCTCAGTGAGCTCTAAACTCCTCTCCAGGTTTGCAATGCCCCTTAGTGTTGCAAGCTGCTTATTTAGATCAGTTACCTTGGCTTCCAAATACGCAACATGCTTCATCGAGTGCAGACATATTCACCCTCGAACGGCTGCTCAAGGCATGCATACATCTGACAAGATACACACCTGGTAGCATTGTCCATGGAGCACCTATCAAATGGGGATAAACAGTAAAGTAGAAAAACAAAGAGTAAAAAACGAAAAAAACCCAATGGGAAACGTATAAGGATAAATTCAAACTATGTTCTTGTGTCAAACTATGTAATTGTGTTGAAACTATGCACTTATCTTAAATTCAGCATTTTACTTCAGTTCAGCACCTCGCTCGCTCAGCACCTTGCTTCACTGGGTGGTTTATATAGATGTACAATGACTATCAGAAGCTGCTAGAAGCTTCTAGAAACAGGTGTGACTAATCCTACTAATTAAATCACAAGACTAACTTTTTTTTTTTTTTTTTCCCTTTTCACAGAATCACAAACAGACACACAATTCCCTAATGAAATTCAACAATTACAGTTATCACCACTATGTAATTGTGTTGAAACTATGCACTTATCTTAAATTCAGCACTTTACTTCAGTTCAGCACCTCGCTCGCTCAGCACCTCGCTTCACTGGGTGGTTTATATAGATGTACAATGACTATCAGAAGCTGCTAGAAGCTTCTAGAAACAGGTGTGACTAATCCTACTAATTAAATCACAAGACTAACTTTTTTTTTTTTTTCCCTTTTCACAGAATCACAAACAGACACACAATTCCCTAATGAAATTCAACAATTACAGTTATCACCACTATGTAATTGTGTTGAAACTATGCACTTATCTTAAATTCAGCACTTTACTTCAGTTCAGCACCTCGCTCGCTCAGCACCTCGCTTCACTGGGTGGTTTATATAGATGTACAATGACTATCAGAAGCTGCTAGAAGCTTCTAGAAACAGGTGTGACTAATCCTACTAATTAAATCACAAGACTAACTTTTTTTTTTTTTTCCCTTTTCACAGAATCACAAACAGACACACAATTCCCTAATGAAATTCAACAATTACAGTTATCACCACTATGTAATTGTGTTGAAACTATGCACTTATCTTAAATTCAGCACTTTACTTCAGTTCAGCACCTCGCTCGCTCAGCACCTCGCTTCACTGGGTGGTTTATATAGATGTACAATGACTATCAGAAGCTGCTAGAAGCTTCTAGAAACAGGTGTGACTAATCCTACTAATTAAATCACAAGACTAACTTTTTTTTTTTTTTTTTTCCTTTTCACAGAATCACAAACAGACACACAATTCCCTAATGAAATTCAACAATTACAGTTATCACCACTATGTAATTGTGTTGAAACTATGCACTTATCTTAAATTCAGCACTTTACTTCAGTTCAGCACCTCGCTTCACTGGGTGGTTTATATAGATGTACAATGACTATCAGAAGCTGCTAGAAGCTTCTAGAAACAGGTGTGACTAATCCTACTAATTAAATCACAAGACTAACTTTTTTTTTTTTTTCCCTTTTCACAGAATCACAAACAGACACTCAATTCCCTAATGAAATTCAACAATTACAGTTATCACCACTATGCAATTGTGTTGAAACTATGCACTTATCTTAAATTCAGCACTTTACTTCAGTTCAGCACCTCGCTCGCACCACCTGGCCCTGGACAACGTGAAGTTAACACCAAGCCGGTCAGGCTATGTTTACGCCCTCACCATTGTGGACCATTAGTCTCGTTTTCTGGTAGTAGTGCCTGTGAAAGACCAGACAGCCAGAACAGCAGCTCGAGCATTTCAGGCATACTTTTGTCGACCTCACGGATATCCTGAAAGAGTACTGACTGATCAAGGCCCTGCATTCGAGGCAGAAGTGTTCCAAGAGTTCTGTAACATGTACGGCTGTTAGAAAATAAGAACAACACCGTACCACCCTCAAACCAATGGATTATGCGAGAAGATGAACCATGTGGTAATTGATATGCTCAAGACTCTACCTCTGGAAGAAAGAAACCAATGGCCAGAGAAGTTACCAGATCTAGTGGACTTGTACAATAATATCCCAGTAAACTCGACCAACTGCAGCCCTGCTTACCTGATGCGAGCAAGACCTGGCAAGTTACCTGTAGACTTTGAGTTGGAAACTGTGTCACCTGAAGCGGTCCAAGAGATAGAGGATTGGGATACAGAGCGACAACAGCAGTACCGCAAAGTTCAGGAATGCGTAGAAAAGAGTCTGTCCCAAGCAAGAATGAGACAAGAAAAGAACTACAATCAAACAGCCCCAGCAACTCCCTTAGCACCTGGAGAACAGGTCCTCAAGAAAAAGCGGAGAGCGCATAAATTAGATGATCAGTGGGAGAATGAACCCTACACCATTATTCCCTCCAACTTTGACAATAGTAAAGTATGTCTCATAAGCAAAGATGAAGGCAAGACCTATCAAGCAGTTTCTAGAGACCGCCTGAAAGCGTGCCCTGAACGGTGCAAAATCCAAAAGGAAGTAGAGGAAGTACAAGAAAGTCCCCAAATTCAAGAAAAAGAGGAAGAGATGATCCAAACAATACTTGGAAAATTCCCCAAAACTTGGACCCGAATAAATAATGCTATAGTGGTACCAGTCTTGACGTTCCCGCAATTGGTCGAGCCAGAAACAGAAGAGGTTCCAAATCCACCTAAGGAACTGTCCGTCCCAGCACAAGATGACACGCCAGCAGTGGACCAGGAGAATCAACCCCCTGCCAGTGGTGAACCTGTCGTACCCTTGGAGAATCTCAGACCACGTAGGCAACCATCACGCATACCTATCAGGGTTAGGTCTACCAGTAGCACTGAGGTAGTGCATACACCAAGTAGTCAGGGACAAACACCAGAGCTACGCAGGTCCCAACGCAGCACTCGGGGACAGCCCCCTCCAAGGTATAGAGAGTAATAAGAAAAAGTACCTATTAGAATGTATATAGTTATTTAAAATGTCTGTATTGTTGTGTATAAAATGCTTTTTATTTAAATGATTAAGTAAATGGACAATTGGGCCACTGGACTATGGGTGGCCAACACTTTAATTGTACATAGTTAGCACCAGTGTGCTCAACACCCCTGAAGAAAAACCCGTCCGGCGTGCATAGAGTGGGGTCATCGATGCTCTGACGCACGCCCAGAGCCTACGTTGGGGGTTTTATCGCGGCGGGTCCCCCATGGAGCAGTGTAATGGACACAGGGAGGCCACACTAGACTCTTATAGTTGTTATTTAAGTTGTATTTAAGTTGTAACGTTTAAGTAATGTGCCTCCCATAATGGGATGAAATGTTCTGACATGTTATGTTTTTTTTGTTTCTTCAGTCCAGGAGTACTGAGTTTAACTAAGGGGGAGTGTGGCGCCCCAGGACCTGGTCGCCACAACAGCATTGCCCCTTCAAAGGGTTAATGCTGAGCCTGGAGGTAATTGGGAGGTCTATTGGCCAGTAAGTTCAACATCCAACGCAGTTTCTCCCTCAGGCCAGCAGGGGGAGCTCTGAACCTGGAGTTCCAGGGAGCATTCCTCAAGTCTGACCTGAGGGAGGAGTTAGTGTTCAGTCTGTGAGGAGAGAGCAGAGAGAGCAGATGCAGAGTGTGCAGTCTGGTGAACTGGGGCTGGAGCTGGTTAGCTCAGTCCAGGGAGGCCAGAGCTGCAGAGAGGCAAAGAAGTAGACTTGGACATCGGAGTCCGTGGCCACCAGGGCCTAAAATATTCTCTGGTAGCTGAATCCGAAGGGCAGGAGAGCTGCAAGCACCTGGCCCATAAACAACCTGAAGGTACAGCTGCATCACCAGGGCCCGGTGTGTACTCCAGCAGAGAAGCACCAGAGAGGGCCTGCGCAGCCTACCACACAGGGAGAGGGACGTATCATCGGTCCCAGCAGCAAGAGGGCCATTGCTAATCCATAGTGCAGGGTTCTGTAACAGCAAAGAAAGAACAGGAGTAGGCCTCATACTCATCTGGCCAAAAAGATACCTCAGTTACTTCCAGGCCGGCCGGAGCCCTCGACCACCTGTAACGGTCTCCCAGGACTGGACTGTTCTCAAAGTAAAAGAGGAGAAGGTAAAGAGACTACTGTTTGTGACTGTTTCTTTCACTGCCTGTCGGCCCTGCACCGTATCATTCACACCAATATCACCATAGACACTTACAAGCACCAACTGTTGCCCCGGGGCACCGCTCCACCTGTGGGGAGCAGTACCACCATTGCTGCCGTTCCATCACCCCGGAGGCCTCATACAGCGGCGGCGGCTTAATAGCCGCAAACCACAGGTGGCGTCATGAAAATTATAAACTTTAACAATCACCCCCACTGAAGCCATATTAATTGACCCCACCAGGGTACGGAGTCGGGCCCAGCCACCACTGACGACCCCCGGACTAGTCCGGCCCGGCACCGGGTGTCCCATAGCCCTGGGGTGGGCGAGTCAATTCCACCTTGCTGCCCCACACCACCAGTCCCGGGCACGGTCCCCAGAGGCAGCGGCGGTGCCACCATCTCATCACCGCAACCCACGGGTGGCGTCACGGACAATTTCCCCTACTTAATCCCCCTCTTATTGTGGAGCCTGGGATCACAGACCGGGTCACGCCACCGTACACCTACAAAAGTGACCCCTTGGCCTGGATCTGAGTACCCCTTATCCCTAGGCGACACACATGCTTTCTTGAAAATTTTTTATGCTAGCAATAATCTAAACATGATATATATTCTTTTTTTATACATTATTTGTATGCTAAAATGTGGCTTAGGATGATGTAAAAATTTAAAAAACAAACAGATACTCACTTACTGGACAGCACTCAGCTCTAGTGCCCTATGTCTTTTTGCTTCTATTCCCTGTAGTGTACATCACTTGGCATCCACTGATCAGCTGCAGCCTTGAGGTTCCATCCGAGCCAGATGAAAATATTTCTTCTTCTAACTTGGATGGAATATTAATGCTGCAGCTGATCAATGACCAGTAATTGAGTGAAGTGAGTAAACCTTTTAATTTGTATTTTCTGTTTGTTTTGTTTCATATAGTGCCTTGGTTACATGCAAGTAATTCAGAATCAAACAGTGAACAGTGTCTTGCAAGAGAGACAGAGGTATTTGTGGCAAAGAGAAGTGAAGTACTAAAAACATTGATGAAAGTGAATGCCTTGGAGGAAAATATTAGAAAGAACTTAACCCATGCTTTAAATACTAAGGCTACAGAACAGTATGTTAAAGATATACAGGTAATTTAACTCTTTCAAGACAGAAGAATGACACTTTTCAAAGGGATTGTCTACTACTTCTACTTTCTAAAATCACTTGAAAATGTATTAAGCTGGGTTTACACACTGCAACATCGCAAACGACATCGCTGTAACGTCACCGGTTTTGTGACGTTACAGCAACCTCCCCAGCGGCATTGCAGTGTGTGAAACCTATCAGCGACCCGGCCCCTGCTGTGAAGTTGTAATCGCTACAAATCGTTCAGGACCATTCCTAGGTCCTTTGTTTCCCGCTGTGCAGCATGCATCGCTAGAAAGTTTCAGTGTGTAAACCCAGCTTTAATTGACGAAAAGAGAGACAAAATAGATAATAAATATGTCAAAAAAGGTGTTAAAAAGGTGACAGACCATTGGCACAACAGTACATAGACATAAAATTACAGGCAGCTAAAGGTCCTCAAACAGAAGAAGCTTTACTTCTCCCTGGTTTGATGAAACTTTATACCCTCAATATGTGAAACACGCATAACCTTTGTAAGGTGGACCCCAGGCCCTTTTTATCTCAGACTATTGGCAATTTATCTTCTAAAATCATTTTGTACTATGGTTACTTTTCGGTATGTAATCCAGTTGAGCTATGTTATGTATGTCTCTGTCTGTTTACATTTTGCCTTTGGCTGCTCTGTACTTTATCTATATGACATGTAATTGCCCTTTGGCTGCCTGTAAACTTATGTCTATAGGCCCCGTCACACTAAGCAACATCGCTAGCAACATCGCTGCTAACGAACAACTTTTGTGACGTTGCTAGCAATGTTGCTGTGTGTGACATCCAGCAACAACCTGGCCCCTGCTGCGAGGTCGTTGGTTGTTGCTGAATGTCCTGGGCCATTTTTTAGTTGTTGCTGTCCTGCTGTGAAGCACAGATCGCTGTGTGTGACAGCGAGACAGCAACAACTAAATGTGCAGGCAGCAGGAGCCGGCTTCTGCGGAGGCTGGTAACCACAGTAAACATCGGGTAACCAAGAAGCCCTGTCCTTGGTTACCCGATATTTACCTTTGTTACCAGCCTCCGCCGCTCTCACTGTCAGTGCCGGCTCCTGCTCTGTGCACATGTAGCTGCAGCACACATCGGGTAATTAACCCGATGTGTGCTGTAACTAGGAGAGCAGGGAGCTGTGGCGCCCCTGACCTGGTCAGGCACCACTGAGTACTGCACCCATGCTGGGGACAGTACAACACAGGTAATCCAGAAGGCTGACAGGGGTGTGGAACACAGGCGCATAGTGATCAGGTCTCACACATGTACCCATGAGAGGACCCCTGGGGATCCCAGGAGGGGGCAAGCCTTCACCTTCACTGGAATAGTGGAGGGGGTAGAGCCTCCATCTCCTCTCAAGGGGTGTGGTGGAGAGTCTGGTTGCTAGGTGGCGTAGGCAAGAACAGGAGAGGAGGAGCAGTGAGCCAGTCCGGGGAACAAGCAAACGGCAAACAAAAGGGGGAGAGAGGCTGCAGCATCTTCCCTGGGCGACCCCCATAGGGACTAAAAGTCGGGGTCACCCCAAACCACCAAGGGCTAAGGAAGGCGAGTCAGTAGTCACCCTCATAAAGTCAGCCTGAAGGATACCTGGTTCCCATCTGGTTCATCTCAGCTACGCCCGGGCTACTCACCCTGCCATCAAATGTGAGTAAAGCCCTTGAAAGACAATTCTGCCTGTGTGGAGTTATTCTGCGCCTTGTGGTACTACAAACTTACACCGGGCCCTGGGGCTTGCCTCACTCTCAGGAGGCTATTCCAACTAACTGCACACACCATCAGCCCCAGGCGTCCCCTAACCTGCAGTGGCGGTCCCCACTGACCGCAATACTGAGAGTGGCGTCACGGTCAAAACAGAAGATTTCCTACCAGTGACGGAGATCCAGCAACGTGGAGTCCCTGAAGGTAACGCACCGACACCGACACACCACCGGCGGGGCTTCACATCTGGCGTCACGAACAGGATAAGGACTAGACCTGTCCAGACAGGTGACCATGTGCCTGGGCGGTCCGCTTGGAAAATTGGAAGCGCCGCCATATTGCCACCATGAAAAGCGCGCTGAAAAACAACAGCAGCCCGCGCTGGGAGAAGTTACCGCCCACGAAGAGGTGTGGCTACCCAGAGATCCTCTGCAGAGTCCTGACCTCGCTGATGAAGAAAGCGGAAGCGTCCAGAGACGGCGGAGCAGAAGAGAAGCCAGCAGCTTGTTAGAGAAAATGGAGTCCAGACGCGGATACCCAGAACCAGGCACTGCTGCCTGGTGGTGCCGGGAGCTTGCCATCTTCTGCGACCGGCTGGAGGCCGGGATTGTGCGACAGCTTAGGGAAGAACGCACGGAGCTCCTGGAGATGGCTGCGGCGGTGCGGACCTACGAGGAGGGAGCCGCGCGACGCATGTCAGACCGAGCGGCGACGACGCAGACCCCGATGCTGCCACAGATGGGTGAGTCGAGTGATGCCCCGGCCAGCACAAGTGCCCCGACCCCTGCTGCCACGCCCGCGGTCCCGGAAGAGGCGCCCGGCGCGGCGCCACCGAACCAGGCCGCAGCCACGCTAGATGCGGCCCGCCAAATCCAGGCCGCCGCAGCCATGCCCCGCCTGGCCCGCAAAGGTCCGACTACCACTGCGATACTGATCCGTGCCGCAGGTGTGACACTGACCCAGGCTGCCACCCTGCTGAGCCCAGTCCGCCAAGACCCCACCGCAGCAGCGACACTCGTCCGCGCCGCAAGTGAGATGCTGAACCAGGCCGCAGCCCCGCCGGGTGCGGCCCGCCAAGCTCCGATCGCTGCAGCGACGTCCAGCCCAGCCTGCACAGAGCCCCCTGCAACAGCGACACTGATCCAGGCCGCCGCCATGCCGGGCGCGGCCCGCCAAGACCAGGCCGCCGCCAGCCAGGGCGCGGCCCGCCAAGACCAGGCCGCCGCCATGCCAGGCGCGGCCCGCCAAGACCAGGCCGCCGCCATGCCAGGCGCGGCCCGCCAAGACCAGGCCGCCGCCATACAGGGCGCGGCCCGCCAAGAGATTGCATCACTATTTTCCCCGGCCTGCAAGGCCAGAGCAGACACCGCTCCCCAGTCCAGAGAGGTCCCTGCTAGGAAGACCCTGATAGGAGAGGACCCCGAATACTGGAAGCTGAAGGCTGACCTAGAGGCCCAGTTCCCGCAAGAGATGGTGGATCGGTATCTGCTCCCTCCGCATACCCCCAAGGAGATTCCGGCAACCCCTGCAGCCGCGCCAGAGAGTCCACCGCCCAGACCAGCTGAAGAAAGCCCATCCCCAGCACTGCCACAACCAGAGTGCAGCGAAGAACTAAGGGGGAGAGGAGGCCAGGAAGCTGAGGAGCTGACTCCGGAGCCACCAGCAGTGGATCTATACTCAGAACCGGAGATGTTGCCCTATTCCCACTGGGATGAAGAGGATTTGACACCGTCTGCAGACGAAGATCAGCCCAAAGACCTCACCTGGGAGCCCGCAGGCATGAACCCAGCCCGCAAGACACGGCGCAGCAGAGCAAAGTATCCTCCAACACCACAGTCTCCAGAGCAGAGAGAAGTCACAGCCAGAGACCTGCAGGAGAAAAGATTACTGAGAAGGTCTAGAGTCCAGGTCAGAGGACCCCTTTACAGAGGAGTTGTAGAGGACTTCAATTTGAAAAGCGGACACGGCTTTATTGTAGCAAGAGGAATAAAAGAGGGCATATTTGTGAATCGGAGAGATGTTCAAGCCCACCTGCCCAGAGGACATTCAGGCAGAAATTTGAAAATTGGAAACGTAGTACAGTTCACCTTGCATCAAGGAGAAAGGGGCTACTATGCCTTAGACGTAGCACCATGTCCCAAAGAAGAAAGACAAGACAGAGAAAAGGAAACAGATGAAGATCAAGAAAGGAAAGACAAAGAGCCTACAGATGAAACTACCTCAGAGGATGACAAGGAGCAAGAAAGCAGCAGGTGCCGTAGCCCAATAGGCCAAAGCCCTGGTAAAGAGGAGTAAAGTAAAGAAAGAAGTACCGAAAGTTTGACCAGTTTGACAAGTTGAAAAGTTTGCAACGTTATTGTTTAAGCATGTGCCCACAAAAACTATTGTGAGAAATAAACTTTAAGGCTATGAACTTGCTATAGCCACAAACTCTCGCAGTGTAAATAGTTACACCAGTGGCACCACCACCAGGGCCAGCCTGTTTAGGGGCTTGGCTCGTCTGCAACCAGGAGGGGCCCGTCCGTATATAGGGCCTTGGCTCACTTGCGACCAGAGAGCACGCCTGTTTATGGGGCCTTGGCTCACCACCACAAAGAGGGTACCTGGTCAGCACCAACTGTGGAGGCCGCCTCTACATCCTGCCAGAAGAGGCTGACGGCGCGGATCCACCAGGCCAGGTATACCCTGAAACCACCAGCCCATGAAAGCCGCCTCTACATCCTGCCAGAAGTGGCTGAAGTCGCGGCCAACGGGAGAGGAAGATTGGAGGAAAGGTCTGGGGAAACGGATGGCCCAGACCTGGTTACCAACAGGACCGGTGACCTGCCTCCTGAGAGGGTTTTGGGTGGGTTAACGGACTTGTGGGTGGAGGGTGGTGATGTCTGATACCTGGTGGTTTTAAAAATGTTTTACATGTTTTAATGTTTTATGCATTTTAAAATGTTGTCTTGCAGCCCGAGGACGTGCTGGTGATAACTAAGGGGGAATGTGGCGCCCCTGACCTGGTCAGGCACCACTGAGTACTGCACCCATGCTGGGGACAGTACAACACAGGTAATCCAGAAGGCTGACAGGGGTGTGGAACACAGGCGCATAGTGATCAGGTCTCACACATGTACCCATGAGAGGACCCCTGGGGATCCCAGGAGGGGGCAAGCCTTCACCTTCACTGGAATAGTGGAGGGGGTAGAGCCTCCATCTCCTCTCAAGGGGTGTGGTGGAGAGTCTGGTTGCTAGGTGGCGTAGGCAAGAACAGGAGAGGAGGAGCAGTGAGCCAGTTCAGTGTAGAGTCCAGGGAGCTCAAGTGAGGAGCAGATCCCTGGAGCTGTGCAATCTGACAGCGTCCGCGCAGTGGCTACAGACGGGGGAGAACGGTCAACTAGGAGTGCTACCTGAAAGCCAGCTTCAGCTAGGGAGTGCAACGGAGTGGGAAGTAAGGAGACTGCTAGAGAGCACCAGGCCCAACCGGGCGGCAGATCCCGAAGCGAAGATAGATCCAGCTTTCTTCTGCTAAACCTGCCGGTGTGGGGCTCTCAAAGCCCACACCACAACACCACAAAAGCCGCAGCCACGTAACCACAGTGAGGGCCCATAGGTCACAGGAGGCAAGAAGCTGGAGTGGCCTGGTCCGGGGAACAAGCAAACGGCAAACAAAAGGGGGAGAGAGGCTGCAGCATCTTCCCTGGGCGACCCCCATAGGGACTAAAAGTCGGGGTCACCCCAAACCACCAAGGGCTAAGGAAGGCGAGTCAGTAGTCACCCTCATAAAGTCAGCCTGAAGGATACCTGGTTCCCATCTGGTTCATCTCAGCTACGCCCGGGCTACTCACCCTGCCATCAAATGTGAGTAAAGCCCTTGAAAGACAATTCTGCCTGTGTGGAGTTATTCTGCGCCTTGTGGTACTACAAACTTACACCGGGCCCTGGGGCTTGCCTCACTCTCAGGAGGCTATTCCAACTAACTGCACACACCATCAGCCCCAGGCGTCCCCTAACCTGCAGTGGCGGTCCCCACTGACCGCAATACTGAGAGTGGCGTCACGATCAAAACAGAAGATTTCCTACCAGTGACGGAGATCCAGCAACGTGGAGTCCCTGAAGGTAACGCACCGACACCGACACACCACCGGCGGGGCTTCACAGAGCCAGCGCTCAGTGTGCGCTGCTCCCTGCTCTCTGCACGTGTAGCTCCGTGCGCTGGTAACCAAGGTAAATATCGGGTTGGTTACCCAATATTTACCTTAGTTACCAAGCGCAGCATCTTCCACGCGGCGCTGGGGGCTGGTCACTGGTTGCTGGTGAGCTCACCAGCAACTCGTGTAGCGACGCTCCAACGATCCCTGCCAGGTCAGGTTGCTGGTGGGATCGCTGGAGCGTCGCAGTGTGACATCTCACCAGCAACCTCCTAGCAACTTACCAGCGATCCCTATCGTTGTTGGGATCGCTGGTAAGTTTCTTAGTGTGACTGGACCTTATGCGTACTGTTGTGCCAATGGTCTGTTGCCTTTGTAACACCATTGTTGACATATGTATTATGTATTTTGTCACTCTTTTCATCAATTAATAAATCTTCAAGTGATTTTGCAATAGTTTCCACTTTTCCTCCAGTTTTTCATTTGCTACTGTGGTTTGCAAAGTTTCCCATGGGTTTCCATACAGGTTTCCCTGTGACATTATTTAATAACAATAATATTTTGTATGTAATTTGATATTATTTATATTCACTCTTATGGATATCTTTTCATGTTGACTTCTTCTTTCTGTAGACAAATATTACTTTTTTGTGAGGACAGATGGATCTTTATTGTAGTACAGTGTAACCAAAATATAACCAATATATTTAAATGTATTTTTTTTAATAGGGGGAAATTTGTAAAAAAATAAAAGAAAAATTTAGTGTAATTCAGTGCTATTTAATTTCTGAAATTTTAGTTATGTAATTTAACCATGCACATTTTATATGAGAAATACCCTTCTGTGTGTGTGTTTGCCCCAATCTACATTAGTGTTAATAAATAGGGATGAGCGAATGTATTCGCCACTATTCGGTATCCGACGGCTAATAGGGTATCCGATGTATTCGCTATCCGACGGCTAATATGGTATTCGCTCCGGTACTTTCATTTTCGTTTCTGGACTTCTTGGCGTCATTTTAAAGCCAATGAACACATCTGACGTTGCTTGCCCTCACAGTAACGCTGCAGCCATCTTTGTTGTGGTGTTACTGTGATTGGCTTAGCCGCACAGCGTCATATGGGCTATATAAGGCAGCCGCCATTTTGTGTGCACTCATTAATTCCTGAGCTGCCGGTGTAGCTAGACTGTACTGTGTGCGGTACAGCACTTTTCCAGCCAACTAGTACTAGTCCTTTTAAGGGCTGAAGCTATTTAGCATTACCTGTCAGTGACTGTATAATATTTCAAAAGACTGACCTGCACATCCTACAAGTGTGTATAGGTGCCAGCTGAAAAAACCTAGCAAATACAAAATGGATACAGCCGCACACTAAATGCCATCAATGTATAAGGGAACTCTGGTACTGCATTACTGCTATATGAAAAAATGAGATTTTTAGTTTATGAATTGGCCAATGCATGTAAGCCCGGAAACCAAACGGCAAGGTAAATCTCAATATTCCGGGTCCCTAACTAAAATGCCACTATCTAGGTTAAAAACATCCTTGTCTGGGCAGCTAGACTAAAAATCTAACTTGAAATACCACTATCTGGACTAACCTCCATGTCTGGGCAGCTAGGACTCCTGGTATAAGGATTGTGAACACAGCCTGGTTTATAGGGCGAAGTGCTCAGTCAGAAAAAAACTCACTGCAAATATTTCAAAAGACTGACCTGCACATTCTACAAGTGTGTATAGGTGTCAGCTGAAAAAACTATACCTGAAAAATATAAGGCCGAGGCCACACGGGGCACTAGTGCGATGCTCGTATGACACTCGTCTCGCGCTTGCAGCACAGCAGGAGCCGAGTGTCATGCTAGTATCGATGCGACTGAGGTCCGACTGGGAGAGTGGACCTCAGCTGCGGGGGGCGGCCGGCGCTGCGGAGGCGTGGACCAGCACGGAGGAGGGGAGGGATGGATTTCTCTCCCTCTCTCCTCCGTTGCCAGCTATTGCGATTCTCGCTCAGCATGCGTGGTACACCGGTGTACCGCGAGTGCAGTGGAATTTTTCTCTCGCCCCATTCACTTGAATGGGTGTGAGAGAAAAGAGTCTCGCATTACAATCGCAGCATGCTGCGATTGTTTTCTCGGTCCGATTAGGGCTGAGAAAATAATCGCTTATGTGCGCTGACACACAGGCTAATATTGGTCCGAGTGGAATGTGATGTTTTATCGCACTCCACTCTCACTGATTTTCTCGCCGTGTTTTTGCGAACAATCAGGGTCGCACGTAGGTGTCACACGCAACTACGTCACGCCGGATGTGCGTCACTTACGACGTGATCCCGCCGACATCTCGTAAGATATATTGTAGCGTGTAAAGCCCGCTTTAGGCATAGAAACAGGTATGGGGGCAGTGCAGTTCGTTCTATGAGATAGTGTTCCTGCTGCAGAATCCAAATTAGTCCTTTTAAGGGCTGAAGATGTGGCGCCCTGGACTAGCCAGGTCGTCACAGGTAACACTCACAGAACCCCACCCCCACTAGACAGTAACATTAGCCAAACACAAAACCCTTGTTGGCTCCCTCCAGGGTCTGATGTCCACACCAGGTGGGGCGGAGCCAAGCAGTTGGCCCCACCCACCGAGGAGTTCACAGGCCTGTAGGCGGGAAAAGCTGACAGTTAGAGTTTGGAGGTGAAAGTAAGAGGAGTCAAGTGAAGGGTGTCTGGGTTTGTGGCCCAGGCACTGACAACAAGGTTGGCAGATGTTGGTAGATCCGATAGAAGGCAACTGCCCACACCGTGAGGGTATACAGCTACCACCTAAGGCTAGAGACCCAAGGGCCAGCGCCTGCGGGCAAACGGGCTCCTACGGCATCCATACACCGGGGAGCAGACTACCATTGGGGATCCATCGTAGTCCAACAAGTACACAAAGGTGCAGGGAAAGACAGCCGCCATCACCTGTCCGGGGAGAGACACTGCAGCCGGCTGCGGGACCCATCCATCCAGCCGTTTGGTTTACCGAGGACTTTGTGCATCTCTTACTGAGTGAGTATACCCGTGCCATCCGGCACCGCGCCGCGCTGTCCCTGCAACCCTGCACCCCACCAACCCTGCCTCCCCGTCACACCACCAGGCCCCAGGACCACAGACCCCTACCCACGGAGGGGGAAAACAACATCTCAGCTGCTCCCTACCATCGCTCCCGGGATCCCCGTCACCAGCAGCAGTGGTACCCATCTTCACCACAACCCGTGGGTGGCGTCACGGACTAAATCCCCCAAACCAACCACCCCCTTTCACTCACGGGCGAGGAGCGCCGCTCGAGTCCCCGGATCCGGCCCACCACTCGAGCCACCGAGCAGCAGCAGCCGCAGCAGCGCCGGACCCGAGTGTTAGCAAGCGCGTGGCGGCGGCACCCTCCCCGCCTGCGAAAACTTGGCATCACGAACAGGATTGAACCCATCTACTTACCAGTAGAAGTGCGCCTTGTGATCTCTGCCGGCAGTGTCCGGCCGAAAATTTTGAAGCGCCGCCATCTTGGCTTGAAAATCTCCCGCTCGAGCGTCTTCCCGCAGGGAAGGCGCGAAAGCGAAGCACCGCCCCCAACAAACGGAAGTGCTGAAGAGAACCAAGGGGGGACGGGAAAAAGATGTCTGCGCCCGACGGAGCTGTTGGAGGGGTGGCGGTTGCAGCTGCCGCCGCACCCGTAGTTGGAGACGGGATAACCCCTGCTCTGGCCGCAGGAGCGGGGGGGGCCGCGGGCACAGCGGTCGCCCAGTTGATGCCGTTCTCCCTGCCCTATGTGCCCGGTGCTACCTCGCTACCGCAGTACGATGGGAAGCCTGATGCTCTGCAGGTGTTCCGGAAAAAGATTAGCTCGGTCATCGATTTATATCCCTTGGCTGATAGGCAACGGGCAGCGGTAGTGCTAGGGCAGCTAACCGGTGCAGCTGAGCAGGAGGCGGAGACCTGGACCGACGCAGACCGGGCCTCGGTGACTACCATTTTTGAGAAACTACAAATCGCTTTTGAGACCCGCACAGAAGCGGAGCTGAGGATGCAGTTTTATCAGTGCCGACAACGGCCTGCGGACAATGTAAGAGACTATTCCCTGCGCCTGCAAACAGCCCTCCGTACGCTGAAGCGGGTGGACACTATTAATGATGCGGACAGCAATAAGATGCTAGTAGAACAATTCCTGCAAGGGCTGGGGTCCGCGGAAGACTGCAAGCAGCTGCAGCTGTGGGCCCTAGAACACCCCAATCTGGACTTTGCCGTGCTGAAAGAGTGGGCCTTCAAGGTCCTGCAGGCCCCAACGCCAGATGCTCCTGAAGCGGCTTCATGGCCGGCTGAAACCGCTCCTATCACGGTGGCACCTCCGGCCCCGGCAGCGCCCGTCGGGATGATGGAGGAACTAGCAGCCCAGGTCCACCGCAAGGATGGAGACCTAGCCAAGATCCTCGCCGCACTCTAGCTTCCGACGAGAATCAAGCCCCCAGGAGGGATCCAGCTCGCCGACAGCCCGGATGACGTCCCCTGGATGCAGCGGAAAAGGACCAATGACTCACGGTATGGGCCTCCTATCTGTTACAGGTGCAGCAAGCCTGGCCACTACTCTTGGCGGTGCCCGTTAAACGAGCAACCCCTGGGGCCAAGGGCCAATCCTCAGGAGTAGACACCAACGGCCCCCCCGATTGGCGAGACCGGTACGTCGGAGCTCGCCCCATCATCCCCCTGGCGGTGGATGGCATCCCGCTCATGGCCCTCTTGGACACAGGATCACAGGTAACCACTATACCATATACACTGTACCAGCAGTATTGGGGCACTGACGAACTTGCCCCCTCTGATGATAGCCTGACCCTTATCGCAGCCAATGGACTCCCGCTAACCCAGGTGAGATACAAACAAGTGACCCTGACTGTGGGACGTGTGGAGTTAAAGAATCAAGGGATGATTGTGGAAATGAATGAACCCAGTGATCACACCCCGAAAGTAATCTTGGGGACCAACGTGATGGAGCATTGTATGAGTGAGGTGCTGAATCTGTTGCAGCAGTTGGCCGCCACAGCAGGAGGGGGCCGACAGAGGGCTGTGCAGCGTGAAATCCGGGCCCTTCTGTATCGACAGCAAGTGAGCTCGACTGGCGGAGAGATTGGTGGAGTGAGGGTGATGGATGTGGCCCCCTTAGTAGTGCCACCCCAAAGTGAAATGATGATCTGGTGCAGGGCAGCAGTAGGCCCCCAGGGGCGCGACTACCCGGCGATGGTGGAACCCACACCTTCTGAACACTGGCCCACGGTGATGGCGGCCAGAGGGGTGGTTGACGTTAAAAAGGGGAAAGTGCCTGTAAGAGTGCTGAATTGTGGAGAAGAGGAAGTCAGGCTCCCCCGTTACGCTACCCTCGCCAAGCTGCTCACCTTAGACCCTTACACCAATCACGAAGCTGTGCCTCCTACCTCAGCATCCCCTGCCAGTAACCATACACCCCCTGAACAGTTAGAGGAGTGGTGCCAGGAACTACACGTAGGTACTGAAACCACACCCACGCATCACAAAGAGGGGGTATACCGGGTAGTGCAAGAATATGAACAGGTTTTCAGCAAGCACCCATTAGATTTCGGGAGGATTAAGGGGATTCAACACCACATCCCTACAGGCCTACACCCCCCCATCAAAGAGAGGTATAGGCCCATTCCACCAACACACTATCAATGCGCTAAAGACATGTTGAGGAACATGAAGGAGGCTGTCACGCTCCCCGGGTCCTCTGCCTTGCTTCCCGGCTCCCCTGCCTCGCTCCCCGGCTCACCTGCCACGCTCCCCGGCTTCCCTGCCTCGCTCCCCGGCTCCTCTGTCAGGCGTCCCCCGCTCCACAGCCTCCAGCCCCCATCACCTGCGGTCCCCAGGCGGCTCGGTCCCCGCTCCCGGCGCCCGTCGGCAGCTCTGCTCCAGGCCGGCTCCCCTGCCTCCTGTTCACCGCTCCCTGCCCTGGCTTCTGGCACCCGGGCCTCGCGCATGCGCATTAGGGCGCGCGCGTGGTCATTGACCCTTTCTTAAAGGGCCAGTGTCCTCCAACAGGATATTGAAGGATCAGGTACTGGGTATATAGGGGGATCCTTTCCAAGTGGGCGGGGCCTGTTCTTCGTGTTTTCTAAGCTAGGAGTCAGGTCTCCTTGTGTCTGTGATATACTCACCTATCTATCTCGTAGAGCCGCTCCTGCCTCGCCATCCGGTCCTGACGATACCCGAACCCCTAACGGTGACGGCCTGCCATCCCATCAGTTCCTGCCATCTCCGATCCCTGTGGTGACCCGTCTTCTCGCTCCATTGGTTCCGGACTCTGCCTGACGACATCTCGGCCTCCGAACCTGAGCTCCGTCACCCGGACTACCATCAGAGACCCCGTGGTCCCAGGGACTTCTTTACTCCACTCCTCTAAATGGACTGTCCTGCTAGTGCTCCGGCTACCGGACACCTTGCCCTCGGTGAGGTGTTCAGCCCAGTGGATCCACCTCCTGGGTCTGCCCGTCCACCTGGCCCTAACAGAGGCGGGGGTCATTCGGGATAGTTGTAGTACCTGGGCAGCCCCACTGGTGCTGGTAAAGAAGGACGGCACCATGAGAATGTGTGTGGATTACCGGAAGATCAATCAGATCACGCATAAAGATGCCTATCCTCTCCCCCGTATCGAAGAGTCACTAGCTGCACTGAGAACTGCTAACTTCTTCTCTACCCTCGACCTCACTAGCGGGTACTGGCAGGTAGCGGTCGCGCCAGAAGACCGTGAGAAGACGGCATTCGCCACTCCCATGGGACTCTTTGAGTTTAACAGCATGCCGTTCGGGCTGTGCAATGCCCCTGGAACCTTCCAACGGCTAATGGAGTGCTGTCTGGGACATCTCAACTTCGAAACGGTCCTACTGTACCTGGACGATGTGATCGTGTATTCCCAGACGTATGAGGCCCATCTGGAACATCTGGCTGAAGTGTTCGCGTCCCTAGCCAAATATGGGATGAAATTGAAGCCCTCTAAGTGCCATCTACTGAAGCCCAGGGTACAGTACCTCAGACACGTGGTGGGCGCGGAAGGCGTCGCCCCAGATCCCGAGAAGATCACTGCCATTCAGGACTGGCCGAGGCCGACCACGGTGAGGGAAGTGAGACAGTTCCTGGGCCTGGTGGGCTACTATCGTCGTTTCATTAAGGGATACACGAAGATGGCCGCCCCCATGCAAGACCTCCTCGTGGGACAGACCAAGGGTGGCAGGCCCTCTGGAATCCCGTTGGCATGGGAAGAGAAGCACGAAGAGTCCTTTCACCAGCTGAAGAAGGCCTTGACCAGGAAAGAAATCCTGGCGTACCCCGACTATAATCTCCCATTCATCCTCTACACCGATGCCAGTAATGTAGGCTTGGGAGCAGTCCTGTCCCAGGTCCAGAACGGAAGGGAGAAAGTGATCGCCTATGCCAGCAGAAAACTCCGGCCCACGGAGAGGAACCCTGAGAATTACAGCTCGTTCAAGCTTGAGTTCCTAGTCCTGGTGTGGGCCATTACTGAGCGATTCCGCCATTACCTCGCAGCCGCTAAGTTCACCGCCTATAAGGACAATAATCCGTTAACCCATCTGGACACGGCCAAGCTGGGCGCGTTGGAGCAGTGGTGGGTGGCCAGGCTGTCTAATTATGACTTCACGATCAAGTTCCGAGCCGGCTGCAAGAACACCAACGCGGACACGCTATCCCGGATGCCCCACCTATCGGATGAAGGGCCGAAAGGCGATGATCTCTAAGAAATCGAGTTGCCTGCATTTCACCGGCCACCAGTCAAGCAGTTGCATGTCAAGCAGCAACAGGCGAACCTGGACTCGCTGCCCAGTCAGGGATGGCAAGAAGCCCAAGACCAAGCGCCTGCCGTCCAAGTGGTCAAGACCATGATTGAACAAGGTTCCACTAGACTGGATCCTGCTGCTCCGCCTGGGGCCCAACGCCTGTGGAAAGAACGAGCCCGGCTGCATCTGGACCAGGGGAAACTGTATCGGGAATTGATCAACCCGAAGATCCATGAGAAGGTCCGTCAGCTGGTGGTTCCTCAGGCTAGTGTGCCCACAGTTATCCGGGCTTACCATGACGGTGCCGGGCACTTTGGGTGGAAGAAGCTAAAGATGCGGTTGAGAGAGCAGTTCTATTGGAGTGGGATGCGGGAGTCCGTGGAGGCCGTGCCGACAATGTGGTCCCTGTGCACTGAGAAGAAGGGATGAGGCTAGCCAGAAGGCCCCTCTACGCCCAATCATCACTCATCAGCCACTAGAGTTGGTCGTCCTGGACTAGAGTTGAGCGCGGTTCGCAGTTCGAGGTTCTGCAGTTCGCGGCTCGAGTGATTTTGGGGGCTGTTCTAGATCGAACTAGAACTCGAACTTTTTGCTAAAGCTCGATAGTTCTAGATACGTTCGAGAACGGTTCTAACAGCAAAAAGACAAGCTAATAATTACTAGCTGGCTTTCCGCTGTAATAGTGTAAGTCACTCTGTGACTCACACTATTATGAAATTTCAGTGAATAGTGTGCGGGAACAGCGCATTCAGATCACTGCTGTATGGATAATGGCGATCGCCATTTTTTTTTTTTTCCTTCTCTTCCTTCCCTAAGCGCGTGCGTGTAGTGGGGTGGGCCAGCATGTCAGCCAATCCCAGACAAACACACAGCTAAGTGGACTTTTAGCCAGAGAAGCAACGGCATGTGTGATAGGATGTCCATGTCACATGTCCCTGCATTATAAAAACGGACATTTTCCTCCAGCACGCCATTATCAACCTTCTGCGTCTGGGTGTCAGTCACCGCTGGCGTAGCTCCTGTCTCCGATACTGCTGTGTACGCTCTATACACAGCGCTATGCAGAATAGGGATAGAAGTTTCTATTAGTCCTTTTAAGGGCTAATACCAGCAGGGTCAGAGCCATAGGTGACAGTCAGGTCCATGAAAACAGATTTTAACAGCTACACAAGATGACAGCGTCTGTGTAGCTAAGGTCAGGGATTTCCTCGCTGCATCTCCCCATTAGGAGGGATAGAAAGGCAGGCTTTCTTTCCTCTACCCAGACCCACAACCCTGCCACTGTACCCTCCTGCCCTTTGCACACTCAAGCTCATTGTTACAAAGCCATTATACTAGCAAACACTGAGTAAACTTAGTGGCATCCTAAAAGTGGCTGTTGGACTTCCATTAGTGTCCCACTGGTGCAAATCTATGTGCAGCACCTCTGCATTGCACACTCAAACTCATTGTTACTAAGCCATTATACTAGCAAACACTGAGTAAACTTAGTGGCATCCTAAAAGTGGCTGTTGGACTTCCATTAGTGTCCCACTGGTGCAAAGCTATTTGCAGTACCACTGCATTACACCCTCCTGCTCTGTTTTTAATAAGCTATAATAATAGCAAAAAATCCTGCCATTCAGTGGCATACAAAAAGTGGCTGTTGGACTTCCATTAGTGTCAAACTGGTGCAAAGCTATTTCCAGTACCACTGCATTACACCTTCCTGCTCTGTTTTTAATAAGCTATAATAATAGCAAAAAATGCTCCAGCTTAAAGGCATACAAAAAGTGGCTGTTGGACTTCCATTAGTGTCCCACTGGTGCAAAGCTATTTGCAGTACCACTGCATTACACCCTCCTGCTCTGTTTTTAATAAGCTATAATAATAGCAAAAAATGCTGCCATTCAGTGGCATTCTAAAAGTGGCTGTTGGACTTCCATTAGTGTCCCACTGGTGCAAAGCTATTTGCAGTACCACTGCATTACACCCTCCTGCTCTGTTTTTAATAAGCTATAATAATAGCAAAAAATGCTGCCATTCAGTGGCATCTTAAAAGTGGCTGTTGGACTTCCATTAGTGTCCCACTGGTGCAAAGCTATTTGCAGTACCACTGCATTACACCCTCCTGCTCTGTTTTTAATAAGCTATAATAATAGCAAAAAATGCTGCCATTCAGTGGCATCCTAAAAGTGGCTGTTGGACTTCCATTTGTGCCCCACAGGTGCCAAGCTATTTACAGCACCTCTGCATTACACCCTCCTGCTCTGTTTTTAAAAGCTATAATAATAGCAAAAAATGCTGCAACTTAGTGGCATACAAAAAGTGGCTGTTGTACTCCATTTGTGCCCCACAGGTGCCAAGCTATTTACAGCACCCCTACATTACACCCCCCTGCTCTGTTTTTAAAAGCTATAATAATAGCAAAAAATGCTGCAACTTAGTGGCATACAAAAAGTGGCTGTTGGACTTCCATTAGTGTCCCACTGGTGCAAAGCTATTTGCAGTACCACTGCATTACACCCTCCTGCTCTGTTTTTAATAAGCTATAATAGCAAAAAATGCTGAAACTTAGTGGCATACAAAAAGTGTCTGTTGGACTTCCATTAGTGTCCCACTGGTGCAAAGCTATTTGCAGTACCACTGCATTACACCCTTCTGCTCTGTTTTTAATAAGCTATAATAATAGCAAAAAATGCTGCCATTCAGTGGCATCCAAAAAGTTGCTGTTGGACTTCCATTAGTGTCCCACTGGTGCAAAGCTACTTGCAGTACCACTGCATTACACCCTCCTGCTCTGTTTTTAATAAGCTATAATAATAGCAAAAAATGCTGCCATTCAGTGGCATACAAAAAGTGGCTGTTGTACTCCATTTGTGCCCCACAGGTGCCAAGCTATTTACAGCACCTCTGCATCACACCCTCCTGCTCTGTTTTTAAAAGCTATAATAATAGCAAAAAATGCTGCAACTTAGTGGCATACAAAAAGTGGCTGTTGTACTTCATTTGTGCTCCACAGGTGCCAAGCTATTTACAGCACCTCTGCATTACACCCTCCTGCTTTGTTTTTAAAAGCTATAATAATAGCAAAAAATGCTGCAACTTAGTGGCATACAAAAAGTGGCTGTTGGACTTCCATTAGTGTCCGACTGGTGCAAAGCTATTTGCAGTACCACTGCATTACACCCTCCTGCTCTGTTTTTAATAAGCTATAATAATAGCACAAAAAATGCTGCAACTTAGTGGCATACAAAAAGTGGCTGTTGGATTTCCATTAGTGTCCCACTGGTGCAAAGATATTTGGAGTACCACTGTATTACACCCTGCTGCTCTGTTTCTAATAAGCTATAATAATAGCAAAAAATGCTGCCATTCAGTGGAATCCTAAAAGTGGCTGTTGGACTTCCATTAGTGTCCCATTGGTGCCAAGCTATTTGCAGTACCACTGCATTACACCCTCCTGCTCTGTTTTTAATAAGCTATAATAATAGCAAAAAATGCTGCCATTCAGTGGCATCCCAAAAGTGGCTGTTGGACTTCCATTAGTGTCCCACTGGTGCAAAGCTATTTGCAGTACCACTGCATTACACCCTCCTGCCCTGTTTTTAATAAGCTATAATAATAGCAAAAAATGCTGCAGCTTAGTGGCATACAAAAAGTGGCTGTTGGACTTCCATTAGTGTCCCACTGGTGCAAAGATATTTGGAGTACCACTGCATTACACCCTCCTGCTCTGTTTTTAATAAGCTATAATAATAGCAAAAAATGCTGCCATTCAGTGGCATCCTAAAAGTGGCTGTTGGACTTCCATTTGAGTCCCACTGGTGCAAAGCTATTTGCAGTACCACTGCATTACACCCTCCTGCTCTGTTTTTAATAAGCTATAATAATAGCAAAAAATGCTGCCATTCAGTGGCATACAAAAAGTGGCTGTTGTACTCCATTTGTGCCCCACAGGTGCCAAGTTATTTACAGCACCTCTGCATTACACCCTCCTGCTCTGTTTTTAAAAGCTATAATAATAGCAAAAAATGCTGCAACTTAGTGGCATCCTAAAAGTGGCTGTTGGACATCCATTAGTGTCCCACTGGTGTAAAGCTATTTGCAGTAAAACTGCATTACACCCTCCTGCTCTGTTTTTAATAAGCTATAATAATAGCAAAAAATGCTGCCATTCAGTGGCATCTAAAAGTGGCTGTTGCACTTCCATTAGTGTCCCACAGGTGCAAAGCTATTTGCAGTACCACTGCATTACACCCTCCTGCTCTGTTTTTAATAAGCTATAATAATAGCAAAAAATGCTGCAACTTAGTGGCATACAAAAAGTGGCTGTTGGACTTCCATTAGTGTCCCACTGGTGCAAAGATATTTGGAGTACCACTGCATTACACCCTCCTGCTCTGTTTCTAATAAGCTATAATAATAGCAAAAAATGCTGCCATTCAGTGGCATCCTAAAAGTGGCTGTTGGACTTCCATTAGTGTCCCACTGGTGCAAATCTATTTGCAGTATCACTGCATTACACCCTCCTGCTCTGTTTTTAATAAGCTATAATAATAGCAAAAAATGCTGCCATTCAGTGGCATACAGAAAGTGGCTGTTGTACTCTATTTGTGCCCCACAGGTGCCAAGCTATTTACAGCACCTCTGCATTACACCCTCCTGCTCTGTTTTTAAAAGCTATAATAATAGCAAAAAATGCTGCAACTTAGTGGCATACAAAAAGTGGCTGTTGGACTTCCATTAGTGTCCCACTGGTGCAAAGATATTTGGAGTACCACTGCATTACACCCTCCTGCTCTGTTTTTAATAAGCTATAATAATAGCAAAAAATGTTGCCATTCAGTGGCATACAAAAAGTGGCTGTTGTACTCCATTTGTGCCCCACAGGTGCCAAGCTATTTAAAGCACCTCTGCATTACACCCTCCTGCTCTGTTTTTAAAAGCTATAATAATAGCAAAAAATGCTGCAACTTAGTGGGATACAAAAAGTGGCTGTTGTACTCCATTTGTGCCCCACAGGTGCCAAGCTATTTACAGCACCTCTGCATCACACCCTCCTGCTCTGTTTTTAAAAGCTATAATAATAGCAAAAAATGCTGCAACTTAGTGGCATACAATAAGTGGCTGTTGGACTTCCATTAGTGTCCCACTGGTGCAAAGCTATTTGCAGTACCACTGCATTACACTCTCCTGCTCTGTTTTTAATAAGCTATAATAATAGCAAAAAATGATGCAACTTAGTGGCATACAATAAGTGGCTGTTGGACTTCCATTAGTGTCCCACTGGTGCAAAGCTATTTGCAGTACCACTGCATTACACCCTCCTGCTCTGTTTTTAATAAGCTATAATAATAGCAAAAAATGCTGCCATTCAGTGGAATCCTAAAAGTGGCTGTTGGACTTCCATTAGTGTCCCACTGGTGCAAAGCTATTTGCAGTACCACTGCATTACACCCTCCTGCCCTGTTTTTAATAAGCTATAATAATAGCAAAAAATGCTGCAGCTTAGTGGCATACAAAAAGTGGCTGTTGGACTTCCATTAGTGTCCCACTGGTGCAAAGATATTTGGAGTACCACTGCATTACACCCTCCTGCTCTGTTTTTAATAAGCTATAATAATAGCAAAAAATGCTGCCATTCAGTGGCATACAAAAAGTGGCTGTTGTACTCCATTTGTGCCCCACAGGTGCCAAGCTATTTACAGCACCTCTGCATCACACCCTCCTGCTCTGTTTTTAAAAGCTATAATAATAGCAAAAAATGCTGCAACTTAGTGGCATACAAAAAGTGGCTGTTGTACTCCATTTGTGCTCCACAGGTGCCAAGCTATTTACAGCACCTCTGCATTACACCCTCCTGCTCTGTTTTTAAAAGCTATAATAATAGCAAAAAATGCTGCATCTTAGTGGCATACATAAAGTGGCTGTTGGACTTCCATTAGTGTCCCACTGGTGCAAAGCTATTTGCAGTACCACTGCATTACACCCTCCTGCTCTGTTTTGAATAAGTTATAATAATAGCAAAAAATGCTGCAGCTTAGTGGCATACAAAAAGTGGCTGTTGTACTTCATTTGTGCTCCACAGGTGCCAAGCTATTTACAGCACATCTGCATTACACCCTCCTGCTCTGTTTTTAAAAGCTATAATAATAGCAAAAAATGCTGCCATTCAGTGGAATCCTAAAAGTGGCTGTTGGACTTCCATTAGTGTCCCATTGGTGCAAAGCTATTTGCAGTACCACTGCATTACACCCTCCTGCTCTGTTTTTAATAAGCTATAATAATAGCAAAAAATGCTGCCATTCAGTGGCATCCTAAAAGTGGCTGTTGGACTTCCATTAGTGTCCCACTGGTGCAAAGCTATTTGCAGTACCACTGCATTACACCCTCCTGCCCTGTTTTTAATAAGCTATAATAATAGCAAAAAATGCTGCAGCTTAGTGGCATACAAAAAGTGGTGTTGGACTTCCATTAGTGTCCCACTGGTGCAAAGATATTTGGAGTACCACTGCATTACACCCTCCTGCTCTGTTTTTAATAAGCTATAATAATAGCAAAAAATGCTGCCATTCAGTGGCATCCTAAAAGTGGCTGTTGGACTTCCATTTGAGTCCCACTGGTGCAAAGCTATTTGCAGTACCACTGCATTACACCCTCCTGCTCTGTTTTTAATAAGCTATAATAATAGCAAAAAATGCTGCCATTCAGTGGCATACAAAAAGTGGCTGTTGTACTCCATTTGTGCCCCACAGGTGCCAAGTTATTTACAGCACCTCTGCATTACACCCTCCTGCTCTGTTTTTAAAAGCTATAATAATAGCAAAAAATGCTGCAACTTAGTGGCATACAAAAAGTGGCTGTTGGACTTCCATTAATGTCCCACTGGTGTAAAGCTATTTGCAGTACCACTGCATTACACCCTCCTGCTCTGTTTTTAATAAGCTATAATAATAGCAAAAAATGCTGCCATTCAGTGGCATCCTAAAAGTGGCTGTTGGACTTCCATTAGTGTCCCACTGGTGCAAATCTATTTGCAGTATCACTGCATTACACCCTCCTGCTCTGTTTTTAATAAGCTATAATAATAGCAAAAAATGCTGCCATTCAGTGGCATACAGAAAGTGGCTGTTGTACTCTATTTGTGCCCCACAGGTGCCAAGCTATTTACAGCACCTCTGCATTACACCCTCCTGCTCTGTTTTTAAAAGCTATAATAATAGCAAAAAATGCTGCATCTTAGTGGCATACATAAAGTGGCTGTTGGACTTCCATTAGTGTCCCACTGGTGCAAAGCTATTTGCAGTACCACTGCATTACACCCTCCTGCTCTGTTTTGAATAAGTTATAATAATAGCAAAAAATGCTGCAGCTTAGTGGCATACAAAAAGTGGCTGTTGTACTTCATTTGTGCTCCACAGGTGCCAAGCTATTTACAGCACATCTGCATTACACCCTCCTGCTCTGTTTTTAAAAGCTATAATAATAGCAAAAAATGCTGCCATTCAGTGGAATCCTAAAAGTGGCTGTTGGACTTCCATTAGTGTCCCATTGGTGCAAAGCTATTTGCAGTACCACTGCATTACACCCTCCTGCTCTGTTTTTAATAAGCTATAATAATAGCAAAAAATGCTGCCATTCAGTGGCATCCTAAAAGTGGCTGTTGGACTTCCATTAGTGTCCCACTGGTGCAAAGCTATTTGCAGTACCACTGCATTACACCCTCCTGCCCTGTTTTTAATAAGCTATAATAATAGCAAAAAATGCTGCAGCTTAGTGGCATACAAAAAGTGGTGTTGGACTTCCATTAGTGTCCCACTGGTGCAAAGATATTTGGAGTACCACTGCATTACACCCTCCTGCTCTGTTTTTAATAAGCTATAATAATAGCAAAAAATGCTGCCATTCAGTGGCATCCTAAAAGTGGCTGTTGGACTTCCATTTGAGTCCCACTGGTGCAAAGCTATTTGCAGTACCACTGCATTACACCCTCCTGCTCTGTTTTTAATAAGCTATAATAATAGCAAAAAATGCTGCCATTCAGTGGCATACAAAAAGTGGCTGTTGTACTCCATTTGTGCCCCACAGGTGCCAAGTTATTTACAGCACCTCTGCATTACACCCTCCTGCTCTGTTTTTAAAAGCTATAATAATAGCAAAAAATGCTGCAACTTAGTGGCATACAAAAAGTGGCTGTTGGACTTCCATTAATGTCCCACTGGTGTAAAGCTATTTGCAGTACCACTGCATTACACCCTCCTGCTCTGTTTTTAATAAGCTATAATAATAGCAAAAAATGCTGCCATTCAGTGGCATCCTAAAAGTGGCTGTTGGACTTCCATTAGTGTCCCACTGGTGCAAATCTATTTGCAGTATCACTGCATTACACCCTCCTGCTCTGTTTTTAATAAGCTATAATAATAGCAAAAAATGCTGCCATTCAGTGGCATACAGAAAGTGGCTGTTGTACTCTATTTGTGCCCCACAGGTGCCAAGCTATTTACAGCACCTCTGCATTACACCCTCCTGCTCTGTTTTTAAAAGCTATAATAATAGCAAAAAATGCTGCAACTTAGTGGCATACAAAAAGTGGCTGTTGGACTTCCATTAGTGTCCCACTGGTGCAAAGATATTTGGAGTACCACTGCATTACACCCTCCTGCTCTGTTTTTAATAAGCTATAATAATAGCAAAAAATGTTGCCATTCAGTGGCATACAAAAAGTGGCTGTTGTACTCCATTTGTGCCCCACAGGTGCCAAGCTATTTAAAGCACCTCTGCATTACACCCTCCTGCTCTGTTTTTAAAAGCTATAATAATAGCAAAAAATGCTGCAACTTAGTGGGATACAAAAAGTGGCTGTTGTACTCCATTTGTGCCCCACAGGTGCCAAGCTATTTACAGCACCTCTGCATCACACCCTCCTGCTCTGTTTTTAAAAGCTATAATAATAGCAAAAAATGCTGCAACTTAGTGGCATACAATAAGTGGCTGTTGGACTTCCATTAGTGTCCCACTGGTGCAAAGCTATTTGCAGTACCACTGCATTACACTCTCCTGCTCTGTTTTTAATAAGCTATAATAATAGCAAAAAATGATGCAACTTAGTGGCATACAAAAAGTGGCTGTTGGACTTCCATTAGTGTCCCACTGGTGCAAAGCTATTTGCAGTACCACTGCATTACACCTTTCTGCTCTTTTTTTAATAAGCTATAATAATAGCAAAAAATTCTGCCATTCAGTGGCATCCAAAAAGTTGCTGTTGGACTTCCATTAGTGTCCCACTGGTGCAAAGCTATTTGCAGTACCACTGCATTACACCCTCCTGCTCTGTTTTTAATAAGCTATAATAATCGCAAAAAATGCTGCCATTCAGTGGCATACAAAAAGTGGCTGTTGGACTCCATTTGTGCTCCACAGGTGCCAAGCTATTTACAGCACCTCTGCATTACACCCTCCTGCTCTGTTTTTAAAAGCTATAATAATAGCAAAAAATGCTGCAACTTAGTGGCATACAAAAAGTGGCTGTTGGACTTCCATTAGTGTCCCAATGGTGCAAAGATATTTGGAGTAAAACTGCATTACACCCTCCTGCTCTGTTTTTAATAAGCTATAATAATAGCAAAAAATGCTGCCATTCAGTGGCATCCTAAAAGTGGCTGTTGGACTTCCATTAGTGTCCCACTGGTGCAAAGCTATTTGCAGTACCACTGCATTACACCCTCCTGCTCTGTTTTTAATAAGCTATAATAATAGCAAAACATGCTGCCATTCAGTGGCATCGTAAAAGTGGCTGTTGGACTTCCATTAGTGTCCCACTGGTGCAAAGCTATTTGCAGTACCACTGCATTACACCCTCCTTCTCTGTTTTTAATAAGCTATAGTAATAGCAAAAAATGCTGCTATTTAGTGGCATACAAGAAGTGGCTGTTGGACTTCCATTAGTGCCCCACTGGTGAAAAGCTATTTGCAGCACCTCTGCATGACACCCTCATGCACATTTTGCTACGCTAATTTTATATCAAACTCAGGGAATTCCTTGCTGCATTTGGTCATTCGGAGGGATAGAAAGTGAGGCTTCCTTTACTGTCCTGGTACCCACAGAACACGGCCACTGTACCCACCTGTCCACTTTTGCCACGCTATTTAATTTACCCAAAGAGCTGACTCTTTTTCTGCTTTCCTAAAATTGTCTGTAATTCTAAGTTAGTATTCCTTTGCTGCCAAGCAAGGTACAACACATGTGCATTCTACACTCCTTTCCATTTCTGGAATACAATTATTAACTGCAGGTAGTCCAGCCAATCTGTGACGAAGGTGCAGGTGTGGATATAATTTAGCCTGCATCCAATGTTGGTTTTCTCGATCTCTGACAGCTCAACAATACCTTCTGTTTCCACTTCCAAAACAAGTGATGACCTGCCAGTCACACTCCCTGGTGCGTGTAAAGGGGTGGAAGTTCAGTGTGAAAAACCATGTGAGACTGCTGTCCCCACAGTCACAGAGGATGAAGAGCACGCAGATGCACTTGATGGGGCAGGCGGTGGTTGCACAGGCACGCTAGGCCGCATTGTAGCACAGTGAAATTCACATTGTGACTTATGCTTCATTTTAAGTCGTGTACAGGGTGGGCTCCCCAGTATGCAGCAAAACCAGGCAACAGGAAAAGGACTCTAGTCAGTTGGGTTGATAAATGATTGTTTAACTTTACCAAAACAAACAATAAGAACCATGCATACAATTTAAATAATTGAACAATCTATTCTGTTGCCTACTACCTGCTAATCCCTCTGCGTAGCAGTAATTGTGTGTTTGTGCGTGTGTGTGTGTGTGTGTGTGTGCGAACATGACTTAAAGTGGCGCATCACAAGAGCTTCCCAGTTATCTACCTAAACATAGACAAAACACATTACCCCCCCTGAATACCCTTGTTTGCTGAAGCCTCACAGATAAGGCAGATGATAACAGTGTGAATGCAAACCACACAGCTCTGCAACACAGTCATGGAAATCTTGAAAAGCAACAGTCAATGCAAACATGTGTCGCTGTCCCTCTATGATTTAAACTGTACGTGACAATTTGACAGTGCAGAGGCAGCAAGTCTTATTGTCTATAAATAGTCGGCCTACCCAGAACAGATATGTGTTTTGCTAATAAAACAAAGTGTTGCGTGCCCGCATTATTGTCTGGGCACAGCCTACCGTACCCGGGTACTGTGATGTCCAGTTGCCAGAAATACAGATTTTACGCTCCTCTCACGGTAAGCAGTATAGACAGCACCGTAAGAATGTTGGTCTGTGGCACAGGATGCTGCTCACTGGCGTTACGGTACTCCTCACCAAACTCCAAAATGACTCCCCTCACAATTGAACGAAGTGTTTCCGCGGTGGCTTCCTTGCTGTAACACACACCTTTAGCTTTTCCTTCTGTTCATAGACAGCATCTCCAAGTCCACACCCGAAGAGCAATTTCTCCTCCACGTCTAAGTGTAGAGAGGCAGCTAGTGCGCATGCGTGTGCCGATTTACCCCAGCCGCAGCCTAACTACAGTGTTTCGCCTAGTGAGTATGCTCAGCCTGACTGTGCCATTCCTGAGGCTAAGTCTTCATTTTGGGATACAGCGCATGCTCCCACACTTAGTGCGAAAAGCCTCTTTGCACAGGTACTTGCACTCCGTGCCGGGTCTAAGTCCTGTTTTGTGCCTAGACACCATGCTAAAGCTGATAGTCTTTTTTCAGAGACTGTATTTCATGCTACTGAGCATCCTCAGACACAATGTTACGGGGGGCTGTCTGATAATAACCTAAAGGAGTATCAGACAGTCAGGGTCCACCGTGCAAAGACTTTGCTGCAGACTATGGCAGAGTGCAATACCTCTGTTAACTCACAGAAGGATATAATAAGTAAGTAAAGCAATTCCTCCCTTACTTGGAGGGTGTGTGGAATGATCTCTGTTAATAATCACAGAGACAAAGGCAATGTGTGCGAAATACACCTACCTAGGTCCGCTCTTCTCGTGGTGCAAAAGAGACGAACAGCAGCGTAAGCCGCACAAAGCTCCTACCTGCGTTCGCCCCACTAGTGTGCGAGGACACGAACCACTAGATATGGCACCTGCCTAGGTCCGCTCTTCTAGTGGTGCAAAAGAGACGAACAGCAGCGTAAGCCGCACAAAGCTCCTACCTCTGTTCGCTCCCCTAGTGTGCGAGGATACGAACAACTGCCAGACGCAATATAAGGAACGTTACCCTAGCGGCAACGTCCACCTACGAGTCGAATCACAAGGCCCAGCCAGACCATGTGCCTCAGGCACCTGCCTATGTCCGCTCCCCTAAGAGGTAAGGATACGGACAGCAGCCAAAGCTGTAAGGTATAAGAACGCTACCCTGCCGGTAGCGCTCACCTAGCATAGACAGAGGAATGCCTAGAGGAACGCGCACAGAGCGTCTACTCTTATGCATGAACCAAGAGGACTAATGGAGTCAGACAACATAGTTCCATTAACAACACGGACAGGAATAGGCGCCTCTAACATGATAGAGGGAATATTATGTCCCTTTACAAATCCTGAGGACACAAAAGTCCCGTCAGCTCCGGAATCCACAAAAGCCATAATAGGCCATGTATTCTCAGATAACGAGAGCTGACCTGGGATACAACACTTAGAGGGTGCAGAAGACGTCTCTAGTAACCCCCCTCTAATGGTTACTAGGCCAGGGAGTTTCCCTGACGACTAGGACACTTGTTGGCATAGTGCCCAGCCTGACGACATACGTAACATATAGGAGGACCAGACTTGCGTAGTCTGGAGGACGTATGACCTAACTCCATAGGAGTGGGAGATGTTTCAGATGCTGAGGAAGATGGTAGTGGACCCTCAACAACTGGAATAGCCCGATGCTTAGGGCGTGAGGAAGAGACCTCGAGTCTACGTTCCTTATGGCGTACATCGATCCTCGTTGCTACTGTGATCAAGTCCTCCAGAGAAGCAGGGACCTCACGAGTAGCAAGAGCATCCTTGACATAGCCTGCCAACCCTCTCCAGAAGATAGGAATCAACACCTTCTCTGGCCAATCTAGTTCTGCCACCAGAGTTCTAAAAGCAATGGCATAAGAACTAGTGGATAACGAACCCTGAGATAGATCTAACAGTCTCAGGGCCGCATCATGGGTAAACTGCGGACCCATGAATACCACCTTAAGAGCATCAAGAAAGTCTTGATGTCTCAGAGTAACCACATCAGAGCGCTCCCATAGGGGAGTCGCCCATTCTAAGGCTTTGTCCTGAAGTAAGGAGATGATAAAGCCTACTCTGGACCTCTCCATAGAGAAGCGAGAAGAGTTGACCTCTAGGTGTATCTGACACTGACTAATGAAACCACGACATGATCTGGCATCGCCAGAATATCTGTTTGGCAGAGCAAGTCGAGGATCATGTGCAGCTGTCACCATGGTCTGAGGTTTATCCTCTATACTCTTGAGCCGTGACTCAAGTACTTGTATGTAACGGTGTAACTGCTGATATTCTGCCATAACTGCCAGACCCTTGGCTCAGTCCTAATGTTACGGGGGGCTGTCTGATAATAACTTAAAGGAGTATCAGACAGTCAGGGTCCACCGTGCAAAGACTTTGCTGCAGACTATGGCAGAGTGCAATACCTCTGTTAACTCATAGAAGGATATAATAAGTAAGTAAAGCAATTCCTCCCTTACTTGGAGGGTGTGTGGAATGATCTCTGTTAATAATCACAGAGACAAAGGCAATGTGTGCGAAATAGCACCTACCTAGGTCCGCTCTTCTAGTGGTGCAAAAGAGACGAACAGCAGCGTAAGCCGCACAAAGCTCCTACCTCTGTTCGCTCCCCTAGTGTGCGAGGATACGAACAACTGCCAGACGCAGTATAAGGAACGTTACCCTAGCGGCAACATCCACCTACGAGTCGAATCACAAGGCCCAGCCAGACCATGTGCCTCAGGCACCTGCCTATGTCCGCTCCCCTAAGAGGTAAGGATACGGACAGCAGCCGAAGCTGTAAGGTATAAGAACGCTACCCTGCCGGTAGCGCTCACCTAGCATAGACAGAGGAATGCCTAGAGGAACGCGCACAGAGCGTCTACTCTTATGCATGAACCAAGAGGACTGAGCGCCATGCGGCGTGTGTCAGGGTCTTATATAGACTCTGTGCCTCATCCAAGATGGAGGACACCAGAGCCAATCCGCTGCCAGAACGACAGGAGTGACGTCATGCTGGCCTATCACCGAGCAAGGCGTCACAAGCACATGACCAGCGACCAATCGGCATAGAAGGTGTCAGAGACATGTGACCTCGTGTCAGCGATGATGTCACCCGCACATGTGCAATGGCTCCAAGATAGGACTTAGTCTTTGGCGCTCGCACATGTGCAGTAGCAAGAAATCTGGACATAGTCTCCAGTGCTCGCAGCAACCGTAACAGTACCTCCCCCTCAAGGGTCCCCCTCCCGGCGACGCAGGTAATCGGCAACTAAGTCGGGAGCATGGACAGCCTCCTCAGGCTCCTAAGAGCGATGTTCCAGGCCATAGCCCTCCCAATCTATCAAGAAGAACCTGCGCCCTCTAACCATCTTAGAACCAACTATGGCTCGTACCTCATAGCTAGAGCGAGAGGAATCAGAGGCAGGAGAGTGCACTTCACGAGCGTGAGGTAAAATCGCCGGCTTTACCAGTGAGACATGGAATTTGTCATGAATCCTAAGATGGACGGGTAACTTCATTTGGTAGACTACAGGATTTACCTGTCGAAGAACCTCATAAGGACCCAGGAAGCGAGGAGCAAATTTGACAGAGATCACTCTAAGTCTCATGTGTTTTGCAGAGAGCCACACAAAATCCCCTGGAGAAAAGACAGGAGCCGGGCGACGAAACCGATCGGACACCGTCTTCATACGGTCCTTAGCTGCTTGGATCGACTCTTGAGTCCGATCCCAAACCTCTCTGGCATTAGTTGCCCAGTCGGCCACAAGAGGAGGAGGTGCCGCAGCGGGAAACGGTACCGGTACCCTAGGGTGTTGCCCATTATTGAGTACGAACGGTGTCTGCCCAGTGGCCTCAGCCAGCGAATTGTTAAGGGCAAATTCTGCCCAGGGTAGGAGGGAGCACCAGTTATCGTGGTTCTCAGCAACAAAGTGTCGAAGGTATATAATCATAGATTGATTGGTACGCTTAACCAAACCATTGGTCTCCGGATGGTATGCCGAAGAGAGTTTCAACTCAATTTGCAGAAGGCTACAAAGATCTCACCAGAAACGGGAAGCAAATTGCGGGCCTCTATCACAAATGATACGATCTGGCATCCCGTGAAGCCTAAAGACATGCTTGAGGAATAGTTTGGCTAGTACCCTGGAAGATGGGATTCTCGATAAGGGTACGAGATGAACCATCCGGGAGAAATGGTCCGTAATGACCCACACAAATCTATGTCCCTGTGAACATGGAAGATCACCCACAAAGTCCATGCCTACCACCTCCCATGGTCTATCTGGCACTGGTAAAGGATGCAAGAGCCCAGCCGGTCTCTGCCGTAATGGACGGTTGCGAGCACACGAGTAGCAGGAACCGACATATCTCTTGACGTGGCTGGCTAAGTGTGGCCACCAATACCACCTCTCCAGTAACTCTCGTGTCCGCCTAATACCAAAATGCCCACCCACCTTTGAGGTGTGGGCCCATGACAGTATATCATTCTGTCAATCAGGTGGAACAAAGGTCTTGCCCGGTGGGATTGGTCTAACGTCACAGGGGAGAGCGTATGAAAAACCCTGGAGGGAAGGATAAGACGAGGTTCGTCAATCTCTTCCTGGGTAGAAAGCATAGAGCGAGACAGGGCGTCTGCCTTGTTATTCTTACTCCCAGACAGATAGTTGATGGAGAAGTGAAAGCGGGAGAAAAACAAGGACCAGCGGGCTTGGCGAGGATTCAGACGCTGAGCGGTTTGTAAGTACGTCAGATTCTTATGGTCTGTATAGACCTGGAAAGGATGTTTCGCTCCTTCCAGCAAGTGACGCCACTCCTCCAAGGCTAATCTCAAGGCGAGCAGTTCCCTATCCCCAATGGTGTAGTTTCTCTCTGCCGGTGAAAAGGTTTTAGCAAAGAAGAAACACGGCCTTTTTCTACCTGCACCGTTCTTTTGATACAAGACCGCACCAGCACCCACTGAAGAGGCATCAACCTCTAAGAGGAAGGGCTTACTCTCATCGGGTCTTTGAAGAACGGGAGCAGTTGAAAAGTGTCTTTTTACTGCCTCAAAAGCCTGAGATGTCTCAGTAGACCAGGCTTTGGGATTAGCACCTTTCTTAGTCAAGGCCACCAAAGGGGCCACCAAAGTAGAAAAATGGGGTATGAACTGCCTGTAATAATTTATGAATCCTAAGAAGCGTTGCACCGCCTTCAAGGAATGAGGTTCGGACCATTGCAGGACAGCAGAGAGCTTCGCAGGATCCATAGCCAGGCCCTCTTGTGAGATAATGTAACCCAAAAAAGGCAATGAGGACTGCTCGAATACACATTTCTCGAGTTTAGCAAACAATGAGTGCTCCCTTAAACGGGAAAGGACACGAACGACATCCTGACGATGAGTCTCCAGATCAGGAGAAAAAATCAGGATGTCGTCCAGATACACCACTACTGAGGATAACCGTAAATCCCTGAACACATCGTTTACGAAGTCCTGAAATACTGCGGGTGCATTACATAACCCAAAAGGCATGACAAGGTATTCATAGTGACCGTCTCGGGTGTTAACAGCGGTCTTCCATTCGTCACCCTTTTGAATTCGTACCAAGTTATACGCACCCCGCAGATCCAACTTCGGAAAAACTTGAGCTCCTCTCAGTCTGTCAAAGAGCTCCGAAATTAAAGGTAATGGATATTTGTTCTTTATTGTGATTGCGTTGAGACCCCTGTAATCTATGCAGGGACGCAAATCACCCTCTTTCTTCCGAACAAAGAAAAACCCAGCTCCCGCGGGAGAGACAGACTTACGAATGAACCCCTTCTCTAAACTCTCTCTTATATAGGTCAACATGGCCTCCGACTCAGGTATCGACAGGGGGTAAACCCTGCCTTTAGGTGGAACCGAACCTGGGATAAGGTCTATGGCACAGTCATACGGCCTATGGGGTGGAAGAACCTCAGCACCCTGTTTGGAGAACACGTCAGCGAAATCCAAATAGGGTGTAGGTATGGGAGAGAGATCAGTTGATGCAACCGCAACGACCTTAGGTGGTAAGGGAAGACATCGGGACTGACATTTCGAACCCCAACTAATAATGCTGTCAGACTCCCAGTCAATGTGAGGAGCATGAGTCCGAAGCCATGGAAGACCCAGAAGGACGTCGTCTATACCCTCAGGCAAAACAAGAAAAGAAATCTCCTTTATGTGACCCTGAGACAGGGAAAGGCGCAAGGGAACTGTCCTCAATGTAATGGAGTCAGACAACATAGTTCCATTAACAACACGGACAGGAATAGGCGCCTCTAACATGATAGAGGGAATATTATGTCCTTTTACAAATCCTGAGGACACAAAAGTCCCGTCAGCTCCGGAATCCACAAAAGCCATAATAGGCCATGTATTCTCAGATAACGAGAGCTGACCTGGGATACAACACTTAGAGGGTGCAGAAGACGTCTCTAGTAACCCCCCTCTAATGGTTTCTAGGCCAGGGAGTTTCCCTGACGACTAGGACACTTGTTGGCATAGTGCCCAGCCTGACGACATACGTAACATATAGGAGGACCAGACTTGCGTAGTCTGGAGGACGTATGACCTAACTCCATAGGAGTGGGAGATGTTTCAGATGCTGAGGAAGATGGTAGTGGACCCTCAACAACTGGAATAGCCCGATGCTTAGGGCGTGAGGAACAGACCTCAAGTCTACGTTCCTTATGGCTTACATCGATCCTCGTTGCTACTGTGATCATAGTTTTTAAGGTTGAAGGGAGACTCTAAGTCCATCTAGTTCAACCCGTAGCCTAACATGTTGATCCAGAGGAAGGCAAAAAACCCCAATGTGGCAAACAAGTTCCAATGGGGAAAAAATTTCCTTCCTGACTCCACATCCGGCAATCAGACTAGTTCCCTGGATCAATACCCTGTCATAAAATCTAATATACATAACTGGTTATATTAAATTTTTCAAGAAAGGTGTCACAAACCACCGGGGGGGTCACTCAGAAATCCCCCGCGCTGGCTACCAGTACGTCACAATCGGGGGGTAACAAGTGGGGGTCACCCCTCCTTTATACCTCCCGACCGACAGACAGAGCACGTGACGCGCTCTCTAGCGCCCCTCTTATAGTCAGGCCAATTATGGAATTGCCCGACAATAAGCAAGGAGGCCGCTATACTACTTATGCCGATTATTGAAGGGTCCCCGGTGAGAGTAGGGTATATATTCCCCCGACCTCCGCGGGCGGAATATATAAAATCTCCCCGAATCTCACTGGCCTCCCCACAATAGTCCTTGGCACAATTCGCTGCCACCAACCGATTTACGGTAACTATTAGCCGAACACACAGACGTGGGATTCAAGATCGAGATAACAGAACAGCCCAAGATTAATTATATAATTTAATCAGCCTAAAGCACACTAGAAACTACAATATATACAATAGGGAATCTACAGAATATACATATGTCAGAGTACAGTTACAGATAAAGCATGGTTTTCAAACAGGTATGCAATTCAATCAGTTACCTTGTGCGTCTGGCCACAGGGGGGCGCTGTAGACCAGGTTTCCAGGAACTCCCACAGATGTTTCCTACACGTGCCCCCAGCGAAAGAACCACTGGAAAATGGCCGAAGTAGGGTTATCAACCTGGGCAGATCCAGGTCCCCTCCTACCTTAGTGACCTCACAGGGAAGCACTGCTCCACCCCTGGCTTGAGTTATGGACAATATCCCAACATGGAATATGGGCCATAACTTTGCCTGGGAGCGTCGTAGGCTGACGCCAACGCTCTCATTGTGACAGTTATGAATTTAGCTACAGAACGAGGGGACTCATGACCTGTCTGCCAGTTCCCCATTGGCTGATATCACGCCTGGGGCATTTCCCAATGTCCTGCTCCCATAAAAAGGGTGTGCCGGCATCGTCCGCATGCAGAGACACCATTTTTATGGTTGCCATATTTATCGGAAATATGGCTTGCGAGATATGAACCATTTTTTACTGGAGTCGTTCTGTCTGGCTATTTCCATAGCCTTGCTAACTAGCTAGCAGCTCCTACTACAGGGTGACGGCAGGGAGTCATCCTGTGTCCATTGTTCCCACACCACCTCATTTCCATATCACAGGACATGGCCATGGAGGTGTAAGTGGAACACTGAGAACAAGAAGGGAGGGGGCACTGCCAGGGAGTGATGAGGGATTATGACTGGAGTCATAATTCATCTTCATATCCCGGGATTTGCCTCACACCTCCCCCCTTTTGAGGGCGCTAGGGGGCAGCACACTCCGGTGTTCCCCCGTGCGCCCGTCCGCGACCTCTCCTTGTCGGGACAGCCCGTCTGCGTTACCGTGGTCACGGCCCCTTTTGTGGCGAATGGTGAAGTTGTATTGCTGGAGCGCAAGGCTCCAGCGCAACAATCGCCCATTCGTCCCAGAGACGGTGTGCAACCAGCTGAGGGGATTGTGGTCCGTCTCCACGATGAAGTGGCGCCCGTATAGATAGGGTTGCAGACGCTGCAGGGCCCACACTATGGCCAGGCACTCCTTCTCCATCGTGGAATAGGCAACTTCCCTTGGTAACAGCTTCCTGCTCAGGTACAAGACTGGGTGCTCTTGGCTCGCAGAGTCCACCTGGCTGAGCACCGCACCGAGGCCGAAGTCACTGGCGTCGGTCTGTACTACAAACGGCCGCGTGAAGTCGGCTGCCTGTAGCACGGGCGGGCTGGACAGGGCGTCCTTTAGGGCCCGGAAGGCTGTCTCGCAGTCCATTGTCCAATCGACTGCAGAGGGCAGCTTCTTCTTGGTGAGGTCCGTCAAGGGCTTTGCCAGGCTACTATAGCATGGAACAAACCTCCTATAGTACCCAGCGGTCCCCAAGAAGGACATCACCTGCTTCTTGGTCCTGGGGGTGGGCCAGGATGCGATGGCTTCCACTTTCTCAGGCTCGGGCTTCAGTGTTCTCCCACCTACCCGGTGACCGAGGTACTGGACCTCGCTCATGGCCAGCTGACACTTTCCCGGCTTGATGGTCAAACCTGCCCGGTGGATCCGCCTGAGCACCTGTGCTAGATGCTCTAGGTGGTCCTCCCAGGTGGGACTGAAGACGGCAATGTCATCCAGGTACGCGGCCGCGTACCCTTCAAGTCCCTTGGGCAGGGTGTTGACCATCCGCTGGAAAGTGGCAGGGGCATTCCTCATCCCGAATGGCATCACCGTGGACTCGTACAGTCCAAATGGGGTAATAAAGGCAGAGCGTTCCCTGGCCTTGCGAGTCAGGGGGATCTGCCAATATCCCCGGCTCAGATCCATGATGGTCAGGTACTGAGCCCCGGCCAACTGATCGAGCAGGTCATCGATGCGTGGCATTGGGTACGCATCGGCGACCGTGACCGCATTGAGCCCCCTGTAGTCCACGCAGAACCGAGTGGTTCGGTCCTTCTTAGGGACGAGGACTACAGGCGAGGCCCAAGCGCTGTTGGATGCCTGGATCACCCCCAGCTTCAGCATCTCGTCAATCTCCTGGCGCATGTGTTGCTGCACCTCCAGGGAGACCCGATATGCTGAACGCCGGATCGGGGGATGATCCCCAGTGTCCACGTGATGGACAGCCAAGTCAGTCCTTCCGGGCTGGTTGGTAAACAACCCCCGGAAGGGGTGTAGGGTGGCCCACAGCTGGGACCGTTGGTCCTCCAAGAGCTGGTGGCCAACCTCCACATCCTCAATGGATCCGCCTGCCCTAACCTGGGCTAGCATATCCAAGAGGGTTTCCGCTTCTCCCTCCTCGGGCAGGTTGCACACGGGGAGCGCACATGCCTCCCGCTCATGATGTGCCTTCATCATGTTCACATGGAAGGGCTTCCGCCTTCCACGGGCAGGGTCCAGGGTGACCAGGTACGTCACAGGGTTGAGCTGCTGGTACACGAGGTATGGGCCTTCCCAGGCTGCCTGAAGCTTGTCCTGTGGTACGGGGACCAGTACCCACACCTTTTGACCCACTTGGTAGGTCCTCTCACAAGCGTTCTGGTCGTACCAACGCTTCTGATCGGCCTGGGCTTGAGCCATATTGTCGTGTACCAGTTGCGTCAAGGCCTGCATTTTGTCCCGGAAGCGCATGACATACTCGATAACCGACACTCCAGCGGTGGCCAAATCCCCTTCCCAAGCCTCTTTCACCAGAGCCAGGGGGCCCCGCACACGTCGCCCGTACAGGAGCTCAAACGGTGAGAATCCTGTTGAGGCCTGTGGAACCTCCCGGTAAGCAAATAACAGGTGTGGGAGATACCGCTCCCAGTCACGCCCATGGGAGTCGACCAACATCTTAAGCATCTGCTTTAAGGTGCCATTGAACCGCTCGCACAGGCCATTAGTCTGTGGATGGTACGGGCTGGCCACCAGATGTCGCACCTGGACCTGCTTACAGAGGGCCTCCATCAGCTGGGACATGAATTGGGTCCCCCGGTCAGTGAGCATTTCCTGGGGAAAACCCACTCGGGAGAAAATCTCCAGCAATGCGGTGGCCACCTTGTCAGCCCGAATGGACGACAAGGCCACTGCTTCTGGGTACCGGGTGGCATAGTCCACTACCGTCAGTATGAAGCGTTTCCCGGAGCTGCTGGGGATGGCCAGCGGGCCGACCAGATCCACAGCCACCCTCCTGAAAGGCTCATCGATGATTGGCAGAGATACTAGTGGGGCTTTGGGGTGTGGCCCCGCCTTCCCCACTCTCTGACAGGTTTCACACGAACGGCAGTAGGCAGCCACATCGGCCCCCATTTTTGGCCAGTAGAAATGCTGGTTTAACCTGGCCTTGGTCTTAGCGATCCCTAGGTGTCCGGCCATCGGAATCTCATGTGCGATCCGCAACAACTCCGTCCGGAACGGATAGGGTACCACCAACTGTCGGTCCCTGGGCCACGCCTCCGGTGAACCCTGCTGGACCGTGGCCCGGTACAGCCGTCCTTGGTCCCAGACCACTCGCTCCGGGTCCGAGTCCGAGGGAGGCTGTGCCGCCTGCTCCTTAAGAGCTTTCAGGCTGTCGTCAGCTTCTAACGCTGCCTGAAACCCCTGACTAGATGTGGCCAGAATCGACGAGACTGTCACATCTTCAGTCAGTACCCCGGGACCTGTGTCCTGGCCTCCACCTGACTCGGCTGCCACTTGGTCAGAAGGGGAAGAGCTATCGGACCTCCGGGAGGCCCCTTGGCTTCCAGCACTCCCACTGCGGGTGACAGCGGCCACAGCCGCTGCGACCGTGGGTCGTGCCTGCTCCTCCTCCGTTCCTGACCAAGTCGCCGGTTCAGGCAGACCTACCTGGCTTCCTGACACCCCGGTTGTGGGGGAACCATGCACCGAGATCTTACCTGGGAGCACTTCCGCTCCTGGACCGGCCCCAATCTCACCTGCCTGTTCCCCTCCTGCAGCAACAGAACCCCGCTGTGAAATCTCTGGGGACCCCAAATTTGCTGTGGTAGCCCCCACCCCACACACTGGTCCTCCCCCTGCAGCACCCTGCTCTCTGCTTATCCCTGCAGAGGGCAACAGATCCCAGCTCACAGGCTGGTTACTTGTAGAGGCATTGTCACACCTTTCTCTGACCCCCTCCCCTGTCACAGCTGCAGCTGAGTGTGTGTCTATGGTGTCTATGCAAGCAGACATATCAGAGTTCACTCCCTCCTCCCTTACATCATTCATAGATAACACATTAACATTGTTAGGAGTCATGTCAGTACGGGCTGAAGGTTCAGCCCTTGGGGGGGGCCCAAACTGGGAGGTTATCTGCCCCAAATCTGTCCCAAGTAGCACGTTTGCAGGGATCCGATCAGTTACCCCCACCTCCCTCACCCCCCGCCCTGCGCCCCAGTCCACATAAATGTCAGCAACAGGCAGCGCCGGGTCAGTGCCTCCAATCCCGGAGACAGCGAGGGTTTTTCCAGGGATCAAGTCTTGGGGGGACACCATCTCAGGCCGCACCAGAGTCACCTCCGAGGCGCTGTCTCGCAGTCCTATGGTCACAGACCGGCCGACGGTGACAGGTTGGAAGCTGTCCAGGGACCTACCACCACCCCCACCCACACAATACACCTTGGGCGGCCCTTGGGACGGGGACGGAGCCGGGGCCTTGGGACGCTGAGGGCACATGGCCTTGAAGTGTCCAGGTAGGTTGCACTGGTGGCACCGTCTTGGCTCTGCCACGGGCCTGGAGAGGGGAGTTGAGGGGGACACCCCCTGCAGTCTAGGGGCAGGTGGGGCAGTCGCAGAGTTCATCTTACCCCCTCTCCAGGTGCTGCTGGTGGCTGCTCTCCTGGCCTCAGGAGCACGATTGTTGGTGTAGTCATCGGCCAGGGCAGCTGTAGCCGTGGACCCCTTTGGCTTCTGGTCTCGGATGAACTGGCGGAGATCCTCAGGGCAGTTCCACAAGAGTTGCTCCGTGATGAACAAGTCCAGGATCTCCGGTCCGGTGGAAAGCTGCAGGCCTTGGGTCCAGTGGTCGGCAGCTCGGGCAAGTGCCCGCCTGTGGTCAGCCCAGGAGTCCTTTGGTCCCTTCTGTAGGCTCCGGAACTTCTTGCGGTAGGACTCCGGGGTGAGGTTGTACTGTTGGATCAGGGCCCGCTTGATGGTGTCGTAGCCCTGATCTGCCTCAGCAGGCAAGTCCCCAAGGATATCCAGGGCCTTACCCCTTAAACGGGGGGTCAGGTATTTGGCCCACTGGTCCTTGTTCAGATGGTGCTGCAAGCAAGTCCGTTCAAAAGCAGTCAAGAAAGAGTCCAAGTCTCCATCCTTCTCCAGCACTGGGAAGTCCTCAACACGGACCTTTGGAAGTTTGGTGTCTCGAAGGTCACATGTGGCTGATGAGGGCCGGAGCTGAGCTAGCTGCAGCTGGTAGTCACGGTCTGCCTGGCGCTCTTCACGCGCTGCCTGCCGCTCCGCAGCCTCAGCCTCACGCGCTGCTTGCCGCTCTGCCCTGCGCTCTGCCAGGAGTCCCTTGTAGCCCTCCTGGTCTCCAGCCTGGAGAAGGGCCATAGCCATTTGAAGAAGGCTATCCGAGCCTCCCAGGCTCGGTGGAATGGCACGTGGTGATCTGCGGCCCGCTGCGGAGCCTGGTGATTCACTGTCCATTGCAGAGCGGAGGGCTGGCATCTGGCTCGTTGAGGACCCTTGGGTGAGCTGCTCCTCATCTTGTCCATAATTGCCAGCTTGTGCGCTGTCCTCTGCAGAGCTGTTCTCTGGCGTCGGGCTCTTGGAGGACTCGTGGACAACCTCCTCATTACTGTCCACAGCACCGTCCTCCCTCTCTTCGGCTCCTGCCTTAGCATTGGCCAGTTGCATAGCTCTGCTCCTGGTGCCATCAGCCATTCTTGCAGACTTTTGGTCACTGACACAGAACTGACACCTGATGCCTCCACACACCTTACAGTATCTGCACTCTGACACTCTAGTGTTGAGCTGGTCTGAAGACCCCAGCAGCCACAGCTGCTGCAGGCAGTCTTTAGTGTCTGGGAGTATGGGTCTCACACTCACACACACTATTATCTCGATCCCACCGCTATGCCACCAATATGTCACAAACCACCGGGGGGGTCACTCAGAAATCCCCCGCGCTGGCTACCAGTACGTCACAATCGGGGGGTAACAAGTGGGGGTCACCCCTCCTTTATACCTCCCGACCGACAGACAGAGCACGTGACGCGCTCTCTAGCGCCCCTCTTATAGTCAGGCCAATTATGGAATTGCCCGACAATAAGCAAGGAGGCCGCTATACTACTTATGCCGATTATTGAAGGGTCCCCGGTGAGAGTAGGGTATATATTCCCCCGACCTCCGCGGGCGGAATATATAAAATCTCCCCGAATCTCACTGGCCTCCCCACAATAGTCCTTGGCACAATTCGCTGCCACCAACCGATTTACGGTAACTATTAGCCGAACACACAGACGTGGGATTCAAGATCGAGATAACAGAACAGCCCAAGATTAATTATATAATTTAATCAGCCTAAAGCACACTAGAAACTACAATATATACAATAGGGAATCTACAGAATATACATATGTCAGAGTACAGTTACAGATAAAGCATGGTTTTCAAACAGGTATGCAATTCAATCAGTTACCTTGTGCGTCTGGCCACAGGGGGGCGCTGTAGACCAGGTTTCCAGGAACTCCCACAGATGTTTCCTACACGTGCCCCCAGCGAAAGAACCACTGGAAAATGGCCGAAGTAGGGTTATCAACCTGGGCAGATCCAGGTCCCCTCCTACCTTAGTGACCTCACAGGGAAGCACTGCTCCACCCCTGGCTTGAGTTATGGACAATATCCCAACATGGAATATGGGCCATAACTTTGCCTGGGAGCGTCGTAGGCTGACGCCAACGCTCTCATTGTGACAGTTATGAATTTAGCTACAGAACGAGGGGACTCATGACCTGTCTGCCAGTTCCCCATTGGCTGATATCACGCCTGGGGCATTTCCCAATGTCCTGCTCCCATAAAAAGGGTGTGCCGGCATCGTCCGCATGCAGAGACACCATTTTTATGGTTGCCATATTTATCGGAAATATGGCTTGCGAGATATGAACCATTTTTTACTGGAGTCGTTCTGTCTGGCTATTTCCATAGCCTTGCTAACTAGCTAGCAGCTCCTACTACAGGGTGACGGCAGGGAGTCATCCTGTGTCCATTGTTCCCACACCACCTCATTTCCATATCACAGGACATGGCCATGGAGGTGTAAGTGGAACACTGAGAACAAGAAGGGAGGGGGCACTGCCAGGGAGTGATGAGGGATTATGACTGGAGTCATAATTCATCTTCATATCCCGGGATTTGCCTCACAAAAGGCATCCAGGCTCTGCTTAAATGTTAGTAGTGAATCACTCATTACAACATCATGCGGCAGAGAGTTCCATAGTCTCACTGCTCGTACAGTAAAGAATCCTCGTCTGTGATTATGATTAAACCTTCTTTCCTCAAGACGTAGCGGATGCCCCCGTGTTCCAGTCGCAGGCCTAGGTGTAAATAGATCTTTGGAAAGGTCTCTGTACTGTCCCCTCATATATTTATACATTGTGATTAGATCTCCCCTAAGCCTTCGTTTTTCCAGACTAAATAACCCCAAGTTTAATAACCTGTCTTCGTATTGCAGCCCCCCCATTCCTCTAATAATCTTGGTCGCTCTTCTTTGCACCCTCTCCAGTTCAGCTATGTCCTTCTTATATATCGGTGACCAGAATTGTACACAGTATTCTAAGTGCGGTCGCACTAGTGACTTGTACAGAGGTAGAACTATATTTTTTTCATGAACACTTATACCTCTTTTAATACATCCCATTATTTTATTAGCCCTGGCAGCAGCTGCCTGACACTGTCCACTAAAGTGAAGTTTACCATCCACCCATACACCCAAGTCTTTTTCTGTGTCTGTTTTACCCAGTGTTCTACAATTAAGTACATAATCATAAATGTTATTTCCTCTACCCAAGTGCATGACCTTACATTTATCTACATTAAACTTCAATTGCCACTTCTCAGCCCAATCCTCCAATTTACATAAATCTCCCTGTAATATAAAATTATCCTCCTCTGTATTGATTACCCTGCAGAGTTTAGTATCATCTGCAAATATTGAAATTCTACTCCGCATGCCCCCAACAAGGTCATTTATAAATATGTTGAAAAGAAGCGGGCCCAATACTGACCCCTGTGGTACCCCACTATGAACTGAGACCCAGTCCGAGTACGTACCATTAATAACCACCCTTTGTTTCCTATCACTGAGCCAGTTTTTAACCCAGTTACACATATTTTCCCCTATCCCCATTATTCTCATTTTATGTACCAACCTTTTGTGTGGCACCGTATCAAAAGCTTTTGAAAAGTCCATATACACAACATCCACTGCATTTCCCTGGTCCAGGCTTGAACTTACCTCTTCATAGAAGCTGATCAAATTAGTTTGACAGGATCGATCCCTCATAAACCCATGTTGATACTCTGTCATAAGGTTATTTTTCTTGAGATACTCCAGTATAGCATCTCTCAAGAAACCCTCAAGGATTTTTTTTCTCAAGTCCTCCAGAGAAGCAGGGACCTCACGAGTAGCAAGAGCATCCTTGACATAGCCTGCCAACCCTCTCCAGAAGATAGGAATCAACACCTTCTTTGGCCAATCTAGTTCTGCCACCAGAGTTCTAAAAGCAATGGCATAAGAACTAGTGGATAACGAACCCTGAGATAGATCTAACAGTCTCAGGGCCGCATCATGGGTAACCTGCGGACCCATGAATACCGCCTTAAGAGCATCAAGAAAGTCTTGATGTCTCAGAGTAACCACATCAGAGCGCTCCCATAGGGGAGTCGCCCATTCTAAGGCTTTGTCCTGAAGTAAGGAGATGATAAAGCCTACTCTGAACCTCTCCGTAGAGAAGCGAGAAGAGTTGACCTCTAGTTGTATCTGACACTGACTAATGAAACCACGACATGATCTGGCATCGCCAGAATATCTGTTTGGCAGAGCAAGTCGAGGATCATGTGCAGCAGAATGCAGCTGTCACCATGGTCTGAGGTTTATCCTCTATACTCTTGAGCCGTGACTCAAGTACTTGTATGTAACGGTGTAACTGCTGATATTCTGCCATAACTGCCAGACCCTTGGCTCAGTCCTAATGTTACGGGGGGCTGTCTGATAATAACTTAAAGGAGTATCAGACAGTCAGGGTCCACCGTGCAAAGACTTTGCTGCAGACTATGGCAGAGTGCAATACCTCTGTTAACTCATAGAAGGATATAATAAGTAAGTAAAGCAATTCCTCCCTTACTTGGAGGGTGTGTGGAATGATCTCTGTTAATAATCACAGAGACAAAGGCAATGTGTGCGAAATGGCACCTACCTAGGTCCGCTCTTCTAGTGGTGCAAAAGAGACGAACAGCAGCGTAAGCCGCACAAAGCTCCTACCTGCGTTCGCTCCACTAGTGTGCGAGGACACGAACCACTAGATATGGCACCTGCCTAGGTCCGCTCTTCTAGTGGTGCAAAAGAGACGAACAGCAGCGTAAGCCGCACAAAGCTCCTACCTCTGTTCGCTCCCCTAGTGTGCGAGGATACGAACAACTGCCAGACGCAGTATAAGGAACGTTACCCTAGCGGCAACATCCACCTACGAGTCGAATCACAAGGCCCAGCCAGACCATGTGCCTCAGGCACCTGCCTATGTCCGCTCCCCTAAGAGGTAAGGATACGGACAGCAGCCGAAGCTGTAAGGTATAAGAACGCTACCCTGCCGGTAGCGCTCACCTAGCATAGACAGAGGAATGCCTAGAGGCACGCGCACAGAGCGTCTACTCTTATGCATGAACCAAGAGGACTGAGCGCCATGCGGCGTGTGTCAGGGTCTTATATAGACTCTGTGCCTCATCCAAGATGGAGGACACCAGAGCCAATCCGCTGCCAGAACGACAGGAGTGACGTCATGCTGGCCTATCACCGAGCAAGGCGTCACAAGCACATGACCAGCGACCAATCGGCATAGAAGGTGTCAGAGACATGTGACCTTGTGTCAGCGATGATGTCACCCGCACATGTGCAATGGCTCCAAGATAGGACTTAGTCTCCGGCGCTCGCACATGTGCAGTAGCAAGAAATCTGGACTTAGTCTCCAGCGCTCGCACATGTGCAGTAGCAAGAAATCTGGACTTAGTCTCCAGCGCTCGCACATGTGCAGTAGCAAGAAATCTGGACATAGTCTCCAGTGCTCGCAGCAACCGTAACACACTTACTGCATCAGAGACTAGGTCCGTTAATGAACTCTTTGGCCCTGCCCCTGATGTGGGGGGCCCATATAGACCACAGGGCATCAGGTGTCCTGACGATGTGGCCAGGCCACTCCCAAATGGCTTGCAGAGGCCCGCCCTTATGACTTGTCACCTCATTATTGATGGTCAGACGATGACTGGTGAGGTGTTTGTGTCGAGGCAGCCATGAGGTCATTATTGAAGTTGCGGTTCCAAATAGGACGCTAGTTATGCCACTCATGACGTGTCACTCTGCTTTTGTCTCCAGGAGGTGCATTGTTGTCCACCCTGGTTTGGGGCGGCCCCAGTTTATAAAACGGGCTGGAGCCAACAAGGAGGTGCGCAGTCTTCTAATATGCTTCGAAAGAGCACACCTCCATGTGTTGAACCCATTGCGGCTTTAGGCCAGAGGTAGGCAGGGATAGGTCGTCGATGCAGGCCGCCACCACAGTTGGTAACGCAGAACGGCTAAGACCAGCTCCTGTCCTACCAGTCCTGCTTGTGCAGCCCTGTGGCATTAACAGGCCTGCTGCTGCTGATGCGCCTGCTGTCCACAGGTGTAGCCCCAATGCACATGGTCAGCGTACTCAATGGCCCCTGTGATGTTAACAGGGAGTTCCTGAGCTGGGTGGGCGTGTTGACCCTGTGACGCTAACAGGGCTCCCAGTCTCCAGATCTGAGTGGCGTCTAACTCGGTTCAGGCTACTATTAATTTCATAGCCACACAGCTCTGTATCCTCCACTTAACCTTCCAGTTGCCAACCTCTCCTTTTCCATCTGGGAGCACGGTGGACACTGACTGCTGATGGGGATATATACCTTTCTCTTTCTTTTCTTATTAATTTTCGTTATATAGCGGTAACATAGTATATACCACCTTATCCAAATCTGCCAGTCCCACCGTAACAGATGGTGTTTCTTCAGCAAATGTTACTTTTGCTTAACCACCAAACCCACGGACAAAAACTTTTTTCCCCTTTCCAACACACCTGTTCCCCTTTCCACCAGCATCTGTCCTTTTTCGACTCATTTTGTATATGACAAAAGTGCAACTCTGCAGAGACACCGTACTCAATGCCATCTCAGCACAGCAGCCAGCCCTCGGTCCCTCAGATGTGGACAAGTAAAAGACCATTTCCTCCTATCCATGACAAAGCGTTGAGATTCACTCTGTGCAGCACTGGTGTTTAGTGGAAAAGCAGATCTAAGATTGCGTACCACCTTCTGCAGATACTCCTGTATACCTGCATCCCTTTCTATGGCAGGAATTATTTCGCCAAATTTTGTCTTGTACCGGGGATCTAACAGTGTGGCAACCCAATAGTTAGCATTACTTCGAATTCGTACAATCCGAGGGTCATGTTGTAGGTAGTGCAGCAAGAAGGCGCTCATGTGTCTTGTGCATCCAGGAGGACCAAGTCCTTGGTGTATTGGTGGCAGAGAGGTGAGAATCGTGCCTCCTTCCTCTGCCCTCTCCCCCCAACCTCGCACAACTGAAATGTGAGCAAGCTCTCACTCATCTGCTGAGTCTTCCATGCCCATCGCCAGTTCATCCTCCATTTCTTCATGGGCTCCTGCACCTTCCTCAACACTTTTTGCTGATACTATGCGCCCTTGTTAATCCCTCTCCCCCACCATGACTGCCGCCTAGGTGCCGCTGACCATCTGGACCTCGTAGATCTTGTTATCCCCTCCGCATATGACTCCTCCTGTACTTCCTCCCCTTCCTCTTGTCCCAACACCTGACTCCGAATAATGCTTACAGTGGGCTCCATCATGTAGATGACAAGAATTGTCACGCTGAGAATGGCATTGTCAGTGCTAAACATCTTCGTCGACATTTGTAAATTGTGTAGAAGGGTGCATAGGTCCTTGATCTGATACCACTACAGCAGCATGATCTGCACCACCTCTGGATCAAGTTAGGCCAGGCTATATGTCATAACGTATTGCAGCAAGGTTCGGCGGTGCTGCCACAAACGCTGCAACATGTGCAGATTCAAATTCCTGCGTGTCGGCACATCGCATTTCAGGCGTTTAACCACCAGACCTAAAGACTTCTGGAGCGAGGAAAGTTGTTGAGCTGCTGTGTGCGAACGATGGAAGTGAGCACATAGCGAGCGTACCCGCTGCACAAGGCCATGTAGGCCGGGATGGTGTTTTAAAATTGCTGAAGAATTAGATTCAACACGTGAGCCACATTGTCACGGCGAAGGGCCGCACCCATGTTTGCATCATTGTCACACCCGGCCTTCCCTGGCTGCTGGTTGAGTGGAGACAACCATTGATGAAACTTGGTCTCCAGAGCTAACCGTCCACAACTTCTCAGCGGTGTGACTCACATTTCCCATACATTTAAAGTAAACATTTGACCGCATGATGGCATTGAGCTCTGCTGCCAGCATAGTAAGGAGGTGTGTGGTTTTCCTTGTGCGCAGTTACAAGGAAGGGTGCCCTGACCACACAGGGTTTGGGCTGAGGTGAAGGACCCACACGAGGTTGAGGAGGCAGAAGCAGTGTATTAACTTCTACATACAGAGGAAGGATTGATACAACTCGTGGGGACAGCAAGACTTGTACAGCAGACCCTTCTCCATCTCTCCCCATAGTAACCCATTGCCCAGTCAGCAACATGTAACGCCCCTGTCCATACTTACTGGGCCAAGTATCTGTGGTGAAATGCACCCTGTCACACAGTTTCTCAAAGAAGCGGTGATGTTTGGTGCGACATGCTGGTGTAGCGCGTGGACGCCTTTGTTGGAGAAGGAGTGGCGCCTGGGCATCGGCTCTTGGGGCACTGCGATGGGCATAAGGTCTCGAAAATCCTCGGTTAAAAAGGTTGGCAAGGCAGCATTTTGGTAGCCAACAGTTTGCAGATGCAGAAAGTCAACCTCTAAGCCATGTCATGCCCTTCTAAAAGCATGTAAAACACAGCAAGGGGACTCCAACCACAGTCTCCCTTGTTTCCACTAATTGGGCCACACACACCCCACTTGACTGGCATCAGTTGACCCCCCTTTTGAAAAAGAAAAAGATGCTTTGCATGAAGCACTCTCAAAAATACGCGTGCCTTTCGCCTCCCCTGGCTGACCCAGGGGAAGAAAAGTCCTCTGAGAGCCATGACTTGTTCATCTTGGTTCTTTTGAAACACAGCGAGGGGACTCCAACCACAGTCTCCCTCGTTGCCACTAATTGGGCCACACACACCCCACTTGACTGGCATCAGTTGGCCCCCCTTTTGAAAAAGAAAAAGATGTTTTGCATGAAGCACTCTCAAAAATATGTGTGCCTTTCGCCTCCCCTGGCTGACCCAGGGGAAGAAAAGTCCTCTGAGAGCCATGACTTGTTCATCTTGGTTCTTTTTTCAAAAGCGAGGGGACTCCAACCACAGTCTCCCTCGTTTCCACTAATTGGGCCACACAGACCCCACTTGACTGGCATCAGTTGACCCCCTTTTGAAAAAGAAAAAGATGCTTTGCATGAAGCACTCTCAAAAATACGCGTGCCTTTCGCCTCCCCTGGCTGACCTAGGGGAAGAAAAGTCCTCTAAGAGCCATGACTTGTTCATCTTGGTTCTTTTTTCAAAAGCGAGGGGACTCCAACCACAGTCTCTCTCGCTTCCACTAATTGGGCCACACAGACCCCACTCGACTGGCATCAGTTGACCCCCTTTTGAAAAAGAAAAAGATGCTTTGCATGAAGCACTCTCAAAAATACGCGTGCCTTTCGCCTCCCCTGGCTGACCCAGGGGAAGAAAAGTCCTCTGAGAGCCATGACTTGTTCATCTTGGTTCTTTTTGAAACACAGCGAGGGGACTCCAACCACAGTCTCCCTCGTTTCCACTAATTGGGCCACACACACCCCACTTGACTGGCATCAGTTGACCCCCTTTTGAAAAAGAAAAAGATGCTTTGCATGAAGCACTCTCAAAAATACACGTGCCTTTCGCCTCCCCTGGCTGACCCAGGGGAAGAAAAGTCCTCTGAGAGCCATGACTTGTTCATCTTGGTTCTTTTTTCAAAAGCGAGGGGACTCCAACCACAATCTCCCTCGTTTCCACTAATTGGGCCACACACACCCCACTTGACTGGCATCAGTTGACCCCCTTTTGAAAAAGAAAAAGATGCTTTGCATGAAGCACTCTCAAAAATACGCGTGCCTTTCGCCTCCCCTGGCTGACCCAGAGGAAGAAAAGTCCTCTGAGAGCCATGACTTGTTCATCTTGGTTCTTTTTTCAAAAGCGAGGGGACTCCAACCACAGTCTCCCTCGTTTCCACTAATTGGGCCACACACACCCCACTTGACTGGCATCAGTTGACCCCCTTTTGAAAAAGAAAAAGATGCTTTGCATGAAGCACTCTCAAAAATACGCGTGCCTTTCGCCTCCCCTGGCTGACCCAGGGGAAGAAAAGTCCTCTGAGAGCCATGACTTGTTCATCTTGGTTCTTTTTTCAAAAGCGAGGGGACTCCAACCACAGTCTCCCTCGTTTCCACTAATTGGGTCACACACACCCCACTTGACTGGCATCAGTTGACCCCCTTTTGAAAAAGAAAAAGATGCTTTGCATGAAGCACTCTCAAAAATACGCGTGCCTTTCGCCTCCCCTGGCTGACCCAGGGGAAGAAAAGTCCTCTGAGAGCCATGACTTGTTCATCTTGGTTCTTTTTTCAAAAGCGAGGGACTCCAACCACAGTCTCCCTCGTTTCCACTAATTGGGCCACACACACCCCACTTGACTGGCATCAGTTGACCCCCCTTTTGAAAAAGAAAAGAAGGGAATTTTGTTACTTACCGTAAATTCCTTTTCTTCTAGCTCTTATTGGGAGACCCAGACGATTGGGGTATAGCTACTGCCTCCGGAGGCCACACAAAGCACTACACTAAAAAGTGCTAGGCCCCTCCCCTTCTGGCTATACCCCCCCGTGGTATCACGGGTTCTCCAGTTTTAGTGCCAAAGCAAGAAGGAGGAAAGCCAATAACTGGTTTAAACAAATTAACTCCGAGTAACATCGGAGAACTGAAAAACCGTTCAACATGAACAACATGTGTACCCGCAAACAACAAAAAAATCCCGAAGGACAACAGGGCGGGTGCTGGGTCTCCCAATAAGAGCTAGAAGAAAAGGAATTTACGGTAAGTAACAAAATTCCCTTCTTCTTCAGCGCTCTATTGGGAGACCCAGACGATTGGGACGTCCAAAAGCTGTCCCTGGGTGGGTAAAGAAATACCGCATGTTAGAGCTGCAAAACAGCCCTCCCTTACGGGGGTGTCACTGCCGCCTGCAGGACTCTTCTACCTAAGCTGGCGTCCGCCGAAGCATAGGTATGCACCTGATAATGCTTGGTGAAAGTGTGCAGACTGGACCAGGTAGCTGCCTGGCACACTTGTTGAGCCGAAGCCTGGTGTCGTAATGCCCAGGACGCACCCACGGCTCTGGGTGAGTGGGCTTTTAGCCCTGAAGGAACCGGAAGCCCCGCAGAACGGTAGGCCTCTAGAATTGGTTCTTTGATCCATCGAGCCAGGGTGGCTTTAGAAGCCTGCAACCCCTTGCGCGGACCAGCGACAAGGACAAAAAATGCATCGGAACGGCGCATGGGCGCCGTGCGGGAAAAGTAGATTCTGAGTGCTCTCACCAGATCTAACAAACGTAAGTCCTTTCCATACCGGTGAACCGGATGAGGACAAAAGGAAGGCAAGGATATATCCTGATTAAGATGAAATGAAGATACGACCTTAGGGAGAAACTCCGGAATGGTGCGCAGCACTACCTTGTCCTGGTGGAACACCAGGAAGGGAGCCTTGGATGACAGAGCTGCCAGCTCAGACACTCGCCGAAGCGATGTGATCGCAACGAGAAACGCCACCTTCTGTGACAGGCGAGAAAATGAAACTTCCTTCAGAGGCTCGAAAGACGGCTTCTGGAGAGCAACTAGTACCCTGTTGAGATCCCATGGATCTAACGGCCGCTTGTACGGGGGTACGATATGACAGACCCCCTGTAGGAACGTGCGCACCTTAGAAAGACGTGCTAGACGCTTCCGAAAAAAACACGGATAGTGCCGAGACTTGCCCCTTAAGGGAGCCGAGCGACAAGCCCTTTTCTAACCCCGATTGCAGGAAGGAAAGAAAAGTAGGCAATGCAAATGGCCAGGGAGACCCTCCCTGAGCCGAGCACCAAGTTAAGAAAATCTTCCACGTTCTGTGGTAGATCTTAGCAGAAGTGGACTTCCTAGCCTGTTTCATGGTGGCAACGACCCCTTGGGATAATCCTGAAGACGCTAGGATCCAGGACTCAATGGCCACACAGTCAGGTTCAGGGCCGCAGAATTCCGATGGAAAAACGGCCCTTGGGACAGTAAGTCTGGCCGGCCTGGTAGTGACCACGGTCGGCCGACCGTGAGATGCCACAGATCCGGGTACCACGATCTCCTCGGCCAGTCTGTAGCGACGAGTATGACGCGGCTGCAATCGGATCTGATTTTTGCGCAGTACTCTGGGCAAGATTGCCAGAGGTGGAAACACACATGGGAGCTGGAACTGCGACCAATCTTGCACTAAGGCGTCTGCCGCCAGAGCTCTGTGATCGCGCGATCGTGCCATAAATGCCGGGACCTTGTTGTTGTGCCGAGACGCCATTAGGTCGACGTCCGGCACCCCCCAGCGGCGACAGATTTCCTGAAACACGTCCGGGTGAAGGGACCATTCCCCTGCGTCCATACCCTGGCGACTGAGGAAGTCTGCTTCCCAGTTTTCTACGCCCGGGATGTGAACTGCGGATATGGTGGATGCTGTGTCCTCCACCCACATGAGGATTCGCCGGACTTCCTGGAAGGCTTGCCGACTGCGCGTCTCTCCTTGGTGGTTGATGTATGCCACCACTGTGGAGTTGTCCGACTGGAGTCGGATCTGCGCTCTTTCTAGCCACTGCTGGAAAGCTAGTAGGGCAAGATACCCTGCCCTGATTTCCAGAACATTGATCTGAAGGGTGGACTCCTGCTGAGTCCACGTCCCCTGAGCCCTGTGGCGGAGACAAACTGCTCCCCACCCTGACAGACTCGTATCTGTCGTGACTACCGCCCAGGATGGGGGTAGGAAGGATCTTCACTGTGACAATGAGGTGGAAATACGCCACCATTGCAGAGAGTCCTTGGCCGTCTGGGAAAAGGAGACGTTCCTGTCCAGGGGGGTTGACTGCCCGTCCCATTGGCGGAGAATGTCCCATTGAAGTTGGCGCAGATGAAACTGCGCAAAGGGAACTGCCTCCATGGCTGCCACCATCTTCCATAGGAAGTGCATGAGGCGCCTTAAGGGGTGCGACTGGCCTTGAAGGAGAGACTGCACCTCTGTCTGCAGTGAACGCTGCTTGTTCAGCGGAAGCTTCACTATCGCTGATAGAGTGTGAAACTCCATGCCGAGATACGTTAGTGATTGAGTCGGTGACAGATTTGACCTTGCCAAATTGATGATCCACCCGAAAGTCTGGAGAGTCTCCAGCGTAACATTCAGGCTGCGTTGGCATGCCTCGAGGGATGGTGCTTTGACGAGTAGATCGTCCAAGTAAGGGATCACCGAGTGTCCCTGAGAGTGCAAGACTGCTACCACTGCTGCCATGATCTTGGTGAACACCCGTGGGGCTGTCGCCAGACCGAATGGCAGAGCTACGAACTGAAGATGGTCGTCTCCTATCACAAAACGTAGAAAACGTTGGTGCTCCGTAGCAATTGGCACGTGGAGATAGGCATCTTTGATGTCTGTTGAGGCAAGGAAGTCTCCTCGAGACATTGAGGTAATGACGGATCGGAGGGATTCCATCCGGAACCGCCTGGCGTGCACATGATTGTTGAGCAGTTTTAGGTCCAGAACAGGACGGAAGGAGCCGTCCTGTTTTGGATCCACAAAGAGATTGGAGTACAAACCCTCGCCCTCGTTCCTGAGGGGGGACAGGGATCACCACTCCTTCTGCTCTTAGAGCGTCCACCGCCTGCAGCAGGGCATCTGCTCGGTGGGGAGGTGGGGCCGTTCTGAATAATGGAGTCGGAGGACGAGAACAGAACACTGTCCTGTGCACGTGAGCACAATGTCCGTCACCCACCGGTCTGTGACCTGTGGCAGCTAAATGTCGCCAAAGGCGGGGGAGTCTGCCATCAACCGCGGATGCGGAGAGAGAGAGAGAGCTGAGAGTCATGAGGAGACCGCCTTGGTAGCGGTTCCTCCGGCTGCCTTCCTTGGGCGTGATTGAGCCCGGCCGGAATCTGAGCCCGTCTGAGGTTTTGTAGCCCTTTTGCACGAGGACAATTGGGACCTGCCCGAGCTTGGGAAGGACCGAAACCTCGACTGTACTTTTAGGACAGTTTTAATAGGGTAAGTCGCAGTGCAGACATTGCGGGGTTACGGACGCCTCTGCGGTACAGATGTACATGTGCTCAAGGCCAGCTGCGCAAGAACAGCTGAACAGGTTAGGTTGCCTATACGGCTGTGAATGCCGTGGCAACCGACACGCCGATAGCCTCCTAGACAGATTTCAACCAGAGTCCATCTGTCTGTGAATGGCAACTTTAAGTGAAGCCCCATCTCCAGTGCAACTATGTCTCTAGACGCAAGCCTGGAGATTGGAGAATCCACCTTTGGACCCTGGGTCCAGCGCTTGACCACGTCAGGGGAAAAGGCATAACGTGTATCTTTAAAAAACGTTTGGAGAAAACGCTTATCTGGTAAGCGTGGTGTTTCTGGACTGCTTCTCTGAAGTCAGCGTGGCCAGAAAAATACTCCATATCCGTTTGAGATACTGAAAAGGGACTTCTCCTGCTGTGAAGCTGACTCCTCCACTGGGGGAGCTGAGGGAGAAAGATCCAACCTTCCATTGATGGACGCTATAGGATCATTCCGTATGGCGTTACCATCCGGTGTATCCGGATTGAGAGCGATGTCAGGATCAAAGTCCTGGAGAGCTGCCTTATCATACAGAGAGTCCTCCTGGGACCCCCCGTTCCAAATGAGGTTGGTCAGGAAGATTGCCCATGGCCTGTCTGGACTGCAAGTCTCTATCTTATGACAATATATCTGTCGAAACTGCAACTCCGTCCCTGTCCTTGGACAGGGTTGACAGGAGGTTTCTTTGGCCACGACTAGTAGAGACCCCGGCAGACGAAGTGCTAGAGACCCCGGCAGACGAAGTGCTACAGGGGAGCATGCACACAATGGGACGGTGTCATGAATAGCATCCCATGTAGTAAAAACAGCACTGAAAATCTGTGTTGCTTTTTTGCCGCTGCCGACTAGCCATCTAGAAGTATATAGCCAAGAATGGTGACCGTACAGTGCAATGTATAGCATACAAGCATAAAGTACAAATGAACACTGCAGCACAAGCAATACAAGCAGCATAGAAGCCTATGCCCTGGCACCCCTGCTCTTCTGCTGCTGTAGACTAGTCATCTAGGGGAATATAGCCCAGAAGAGTGACCATACAGTGCGATGCATAGCATACAAGCACAAGTACAAATGCACACTGCAGCCCATGCAATACAAGCAGCATAGAAAAAAACCTGTGCCCCAGCACCCTTGGTTTTCTGCTGCTGTAGTCTAGCCATTCCAGGAGAATATAGCTAAGACTAGCGACTGTACAGTGCAATGTATAGCATACAAGCATAAACACAAATGAACACTTCAGTACGTGCAATACAAGCAGCATAGAAAGCCTGTGCCTTAGCACACCTGCTTTCCTGCTGCTGATGTGTCGCTCTCCAAGCGGGCATATAGCGACCTATGCAGTTAAAATACACATGTACACACTGCAGTATATATTGGGGTCAGCACTATGTGTGCCGCTTACCGCCCGCCTATAAGCGGGTGTATGGTCGCCATAGTCCCCGAAAGTCCGAGCTCGTACTGCAGTAATGGCTGCCGGCGTCTTCCCCAGCTCGTGGGAGGAGGGGCGGGCCGTGGGCGTGCCCCAAGTCAGAGCGGGAATCCGGCGTCCGACAGTGTGCAGTGAGAGGGCTGGAGCATGTAAAAAGGCTCCAGCCCTCGGCGCTGCTGATTGCTCAGCGCCTGTCCCCTTCCCTGAGTGACAGGGAGGGGGCGGGAACGAAGCGGCACTAGGCCGCAGAAGCCGGGGACTGGATTTATAAGCGCCGCCGCCGTAAAAGCGCGGTCGGCGCCCAGTCCCCGGCGAACTACAAGTCCCAGCCGCGCCGCCGCTCCCGGAGCGTCCGGCGCGGTAGTTCCCAATACACAAAGTCACTCAGCAAAGCTGCAGTGACTGTAACCCTTTACTGTCCCCGGCGCACTAGCACACCCAGCAAGTCTGGAGTGTGCTGTGTCTGTGTGTCCGGGGACACAGAGTACCTGTAATGGTGCAGGGCCATGTCCCTGAACGGTACTCCAGCTCCGTATCCAGCAGGTTCAAATGGGTCTGTGGATGGAGCCCGGCGTCAGAGCTTTGAGGCCGGCAGGATCCCACTTCCTCAGAGCCCCTCAGGGGGATGTGGAAGGAAAGCAGCATGTGGGCTCCAGCCGCCGTACCAGCAATAGGTACCTCAACCTTACAACACCATCAACGGGTGAGAAGGGAGCATGCTGGGGGCCCTATATGGGCCCTCTTTTCTTCCATCCGAAATAGTCAGCAGCTACTGCTGACTAAAATCTGTGGAGCTATGCATGGATGTCTGACCTCCTTCGCACAAAGCTTGAAAACTGGAGAACCCGTGATACCACGGGGGGGTATAGCCAGAAGGGGAGGGGCCTAGCACTTTTTAGTGTAGTGCTTTGTGTGGCCTCCGGAGGCAGTAGCTATACCCCAATCGTCTGGGTCTCCCAATAGAGCGCTGAAGAAAGATGCTTTGCATGAAGCACTCTCAAAAATACGCGTGCCTTTCGCCTCCCCTGGCTGACCCAGGGGAAGAAAAGTCCTCTGAGAGCCATGACTTGTTCATCTTGGTTCTTTTTTCAAAAGCGAGGGGACTCCAACCACAGTCTCCCTCGTTTCCACTAATTGGGCCACACACACCCCACTTGACTGGCATCAGTTGACCCCCTTTTGAAAAAGAAAAAGATGCTTTGCATGAAGCACTCTCAAAAATACGCGTGCCTTTCGCCTCCCCTGGCTGACCCAGGGGAAGAAAAGTCCTCTGAGAGCCATGACTTGTTCATCTTGGTTCTTTTTTCAAAAGCGAGGGGACTCCAACCACAGTCTCCCTCGTTTCCACTAATTGGGCCACACACACCCCACTTGACTGGCATCAGTTGACCCCCCTTTTGAAAAAGAAAAAGATGCTTTGCATGAAGCACTCTCAAAAATACGCGTGCCTTTCACCTCCCCTGGCTGACCCAGGGGAAGAAAAGTCCTCTGAGAGCCATGTCCACATTGTCAGTGGACAGACACGTGTGCTTATCTGCCAGCAGACCCCCAGCAACACTGAAGACAGGTTCCGAGAGAACGCTGGCTGCAGGACACGACAAGATCCCCAAGGCGTACGTGGCAAGCTCAGGCAATTTATCCAGATTGGAAGCCTAAAATGAGCAGGGCTCAAGTTGCACAGTAATGGCATCGATGTTTCCTTGCATATACTCATATATCTGTGTCTCCTCCTCTTTTTCCTTGTCCAGCTCTTTTGTTTTCGCATGAGTATATGTCCTTGTCACTTTCTCATGTGTTTGTGTTGTGAGTTGTTTGTCACCTTTTGGACACCTTTGAGGGTGTTTTCTAGGTGTTTTTATGTGTTTGTGATTGCCTGCCATTGTTTCCTATGCGGTTCGAGTTCGGTTCGTCGAACGTTCGCCGAACCGAACTCGAACGAGACGCCCGTTCGGCGATCCGAACTCGAGCCGAACCGCGACCGGTTCGCTCATCTCTACCCTGGACCACGTTACACTCACCCCTAGCCGAAGTGGGTACACCTACGCCCTGACCATCGTAGACCACTACTCGAGATTCATGGTGGTTGTACCAGTCAAGGACCTGACCGGCTGTACCGCCGCTATAGCATTCCAGGCCTATTTTTGCCGACCGCACGGGTACCCGGAGAGGGTGCTTACCGATCGGGGTCCGGCTTTTGAAGCGGAGGTGTTTCAAGAATTCTGCCAGTTGTACGGCTGCAAGAAGATTTGGACCACGCCTTACCATGCCCAGACTAATGGCATGTGTGAAAAGATGAACCATATGATCCTGGGTCTCCACAAGACGTTACCGTTAGAAGAGCGGAACCTGTGGCCAGAAAAGCTGCCTGACCTGGTCGATATGTACAATAACATCCTCTCTAGCTCTACCAAATGTACACCAGCGTATTTGATGAGAGCTCGGCCAGGCTGGTTGCCGGTGGACCTAGAAATGGGCTTGGAAGCTCCAGAAGCCCTCCCTTCAACTGCTGGATGGGACACTCGGCGGAGAGCGCAGTACCGACAGGTCCAAGAGTACGTAGAAAGGAACCTGTGTCGGAGCCGGGAACAGCAGGAACAGTACTTCAACAAGTGGGCTCAAGCTGACCCCTTTAAACCTGGGGATGTGGTGCTGAAACAAAAAAGAAGAACCCATAAGCTTGATGACCAGTGGGAAAAGACCCCGTATGTCGTACAACCTACTGAATGGGAGAATGAGAAGGCCTACCAGATTAGTCGTGATCAGGGGAAGACTTCTGCCACCTGAAGAGGTGCCCATCTCCGTTGAAGGTGGCAGCTGAAGTCCCAGCCCCCAGACCAACCGGGGAGAAAGAAAAAGAGGTGATCCATATAGTGATGGGTGATTTCCCAGCGGACTGGCCTACACAGAACGGCGCGGAGCTTATTCCGGTAATAATGTTCCCACAACCCGCGGAGGAAAAGGAAACGGAAGTAACCGCCAGTGAACCAGTGCCCAGGGCTACACCTGTACATAGTCCCCCTGAGTCTCCGCCGGCCCCACACAGTAGATGGGAAGAGGAACTGACTGTCTCTTCTGTCCCCTTGCCCTCCACTGATAGCATTGGGCCCAGAAGGTCCACACACCCCAACCTAGGCCAACCCCCACTTAGGTACCGGGAAACTACCATCTAGGGGTGTCATATGTTAAGTGTGTAAATATGTGAATGAATAACCAAAAATCAACCGAAGATTATCTGATTAGCGACAGTGACTATCCCGGCTGTTGCCGGCAAGTTGTCCTCGGAGGGACTCTGTGTGTTTTCACCACCCACATGAGGAACTACTCATGAACATGGCCGAGAACTGGCAGGCCACCCACGAACTGGTGGGCTTGTAAATAGTTTTGTGGGATGGAAACCGTTGCCGCCTCCGGAGAGGCAGATTGGAGGAAGGGCCTGCAGCAGAGCAGGCTGGGGCCCGGCCACCACCAGGACCGGTGGCCATCCTCCGGGGGGTCAGGGGTCCCCCTGGATGTGGGGTCCCCTGAAGTGACAGCCGAGTGCGAGTAACCGTACCCGTTCCCGCTCGGGCAGCCTGAACCTGGACTGGGGTCAAGGGGTGCTGCCCACTTCTTAGGGGCAGCATCAGGGCTAGGTTGCTTGGGTGGGAGAGCAGAAGACATCCGTCCGTCCGTTATTATTAAAAATGTGTTTTATATGTGCAACGTTAAGTGACCTAACAAAAATGCTTATGTTTGAAATGTTTAGGCTATGTTCACACTAGAAAAATGATTTTTCTTAAGAAATTTCTTAAGAGTGAAGGATTAGTGCACCTGCGTTAAAAAACGCATCAAAAACGCACCTGCGTTTTTGCCGCGTTTTCGGTGCGTTTTTGGTGCGTTTTTGGTGCGTTTTTACCGCTGGTTGCTCCCTGCGTTATTGTGCCAATTATCTATGGCAAAAAACGCAGTTAGCTGCAGAAAAGAAGTGACATGCTCATTCTTTTTCTTAAGAAAATCTACTGAAAGAATTTTCTTAAGAAAAAAACGCAGTGTGTGCACAGCTAATTTTTTTTGCCATAGGTTTTGCTGGGGAATGTCTGCAGAAAGGTTACAAGAATTTCTCAAGAAATTTCTGCAGCAAAAACGGACCCAAAACGCAGGTAAAAAACGCAGTGTGTGAACATAGCCTTACATGTTAATTTATATTTTTACAGTTTTTGGAAAAAAATTAATAAATAAAACCGGTGATGGACGGGCAGCCCGCGGACGGTCTGCATTTCATCAAGGGGGAATGTGGCGCCCTGGACTAGCCAGGTCATCACAGGTAACACTCACACACCCCCACCCCCACTAGACAGTAACATTAGCCAAACACAAAACCCTTGTTGCCTCCCTCCAGGGTCTGATGTCCACACCAGGTGGGGCGGAGCCAAGCGGTTGGCCCCACCCACCGAGGAGTTAACATTCCTGGAGGCGGGAAAAGCTGACAGTTAGAGTTTGGAGGTGAAAGTGAGAGGAGTCAAGTGAAGGGTGTCTGGGTTTGTGGCCCAGGCACTGACAACAAGGTTGGCAGACGGTGGTGGCTGTCTGCAGGAGTGGTGAAGCAACGCGGAACCGTAGGACTGGGGTCGGGCGTTGGCCCGCCGGTACCGACCGGGGAGAGAAGTGAAGCCAGCACACACAGGCAGGGCCATCGGACCCCGACCAGGCTTGGAGCCGCCAACAATAGTCAAATCCGAGTGTGACCGGAACCCCAGTGGTTTCCTAACAGCCAAAGACCCGATTGAAGGCAACCGCCCACACCGTGACAGTATACAGCTACCGCCTAAGGCTAGAGACCCAAGGGTCAGCGCCTGCGGGCAAACAGGCTCCTCCGGCATCCATACACCGGGGAGCGGACTACCGTTGGGGATCCATCGTAGTCAAACAAGTACACAAAGGTGCAGGGAAAGACAGCCACCATCACCTGTCTGGGAAGAGACACTGCAGCCGGCTGCGGGACCCATCCATCCAGCCGTTTGGTTTACTTTGTGCATCTCTTACTGAGTGAGTACACCCGTGCCATCCGGCACCGCGCCGCGATGTCCCTGCAACCCTGCACCTCACCAACCCTGCCTCCCCGTCACACCACCGGGCCCCGGGCCACCGACCCCTACCCACTGAGGGGGAAAACAACATCCCAGCTGCTCCCTACCATCGCTCCTGGGATCCCCGTCACCAGCAGCGGTGGTGCCCATCTTCACCACAACCCGTGGGTGGCGTCACGGACTAAATCCCCCAAACCAACCACCCCCTTTCACTCACGGGCGAGGAGCGCCGCTCGAGTCCCCGGATCCGGCCCACCGGTCAAGCCACCGAGCAGCAGCAGCCGCAGCAGCGCCGGACCCGAGCGTTAGCGAGCACGCGGCGGCGGCGCCCTCCCCGCCCGCGACAAAGACAGTGTCCACTGTGCTAGCAGCTGTGTAAATCATAGAACTGCTGCTGCTGCAAAAAAAATCCTCTTAGTGCTGCATACGGTCTGTTCCTGCAGTGTGTGATATAGGGACAGCTAGGGACATCTTACTCACAGGCAGGGAGAGATTTAAATCTGTCCTGACATCTGCTACTAATAATCAACAATCTTAGCACTGCTACATCCCTTGTGTCTGTTATACTAGCAATAGGTATTACAACTTGCAAAAAAAGGTCCCAAAATTGTAAAAACAAGGGGTTCAGGTGTAGTGTAGTGCCTGTCAGCCACCATCTCAATTCACAGTCTGAGGGGTACTTTGCACACTACGACATCGCAGGTGCGATGTCGGTGGGGTCAAATCGAAAGTGACTCACATCCGGCGTCGCTGTCGACATCGGAGTATGTGAATCGTTTTTACTACGATTAACGAGTGCAAAGCGTCGAAATCGTATGATCAGTGTAGCATCGGTCATTTCCATAATTTCGGAAAGACCGATGTTACGATGTTGTTCCTCGTTCCTGCAGCTCCACACATCGCTGTGTGTGAAGCCGCAGGAGCGAGGAACATCGCCTTACCTGCGTCCCGGCTGCAATGAGGAAAGAAGGAGGTGGACGGGATGTTTACGTCCCGCTCATCTCCGCCCCCTGCTTCTATTGGCCGCCTGCTGTGTGACGTCGCTGTGACGCCGCACGACCCGCCCCCTTAGGAAGGAGGCGGTTCGCCGGCCAGAGCGACGTCGCAGGGCAGGTAAGTGCATGTGAAGCTGCCGTAGCGATAATTTTCACTACGGCAGCTATCACAAGATATCGCAGCTGCGACGGGGACGGGGACTATCGCGCTCGGCATCGCTACCATCGGCTTGTGATGTCGTAGTGTGCAAAGTACCCCTGAAAGTTACCCAATTTGTATTAATATTTGTTGTTAGGGTTAGTAATTGTGCCTCAAGGCCAGTACCTTCCTACCAGCCACCTAGCATATTTTGGTGGGGCTTCATATCTTACAGCACCTACATAGTGGCTTTCTGCAACTAACACACAGTCTCAGTGTTACCCAATTTTTATTAATACTTGCTGTCAGGGTCAGTAATTATGCCTCAAGGCCAGTACCTTCCTACCAGCCACCTAGCATATTTTGGGGGGCTTCATATCTTACAGCACCTACTTAGTGACTTTCTGCAACTGTGATGCCCTGGGCAAGCCAGGGGTCACAGGTCATAACACCACCACACTCTACACCCCGGATAGGTACACCAAAGCTACACAAAAATCCTTGTTGCCTTCCTCCAGGGGCTGATGTCCACACCAGGGGGCGGGCCAGGCGGTTGGCTCCGCCCACCGAGGAGTTCACAGCCCTGGAGGCGGGAAAACCAGGCAGATCAGTTTAGGAAGAGAGAGGAGATAGAGTTTGAGGAGTGAAGTTGAAGGAAGTGGTAGAGGAGCAAGTGAGAGTAGTTGTCACGCTCTCCGATCCCCGTGCTGCGCTCCCCGGCCCTCGTGCTGCGCTTCCCGGTCCTCGTACTGCGCTCCCCGGTCCCCGTGCTGCGCTCCCCGGTTCCCGTGCTATGCTCCCCGGGTCCCGACGGCGCGCTCCGCTCACCGCTCCCGCTCCCGGTTCTCCTGCTCCTTCTCCCTCGCCTGGATCCTCCAGGCGTTCCCGCTCCAGGCGTCCCTCTGCATCACAGGACATCCTGCCCGGTACTCCTGCTTCCTCAGCGCTGCTTCCTTCCCTGGTATCTGGCACCCAGGCCTCGCGCATGCGCGTTAGGGCGCGCGCGCCGTCATTCACCCTTTCTTAAAGGGCCAGCACCCAGAAACAGGATATTGGCTTGCAGGTACAGGGTATAAGAGGATTCTTATTCCAGGTGGGCGGGACCTGTTCTACGTGTTTGTTAGACTAGGAGTTCAGGTCCCCGTATTGCTTTGCTCTGTCTTAACCCTGTCCTGTCTCGTAGAGCCTGTCCTGCCACGCCAGCTGCTCCGAACCACGTCCATTACAGTGTCCTGACGGTGACTTCGGCGGATGTTCCACCACCTCTGCAGCTCCGCCAGTCTCCAGTCCCTGGCTCCGTTGGGTGACCCGTCCCATCGCTCAGCAGGTTCCGGATCCCGCCTGACCCTTCAACCCGGCCTCGGACCCTGAGCCTCGTCACCCGGACTACCGTCCAGAACTCCGTGTGTTCAGCATCATCCACCTTTCCAGCTCCCCTACGGACTGTCTGGCTACCAATAGTGCTTCGGCTACCGTGCATCAAGACCCTCTGGCGGGGTGACCGGCCTGGCTGCCTCCTCAAGGGAAACTGGTGTACGGTCCAGAGTTTCCACCACCCGGACGTAACAGCTAGAACAGGCCATGGATCCCGCCGAAGCACTAGCGGCCTTGCAGCAGGAACTCGTACGACAGCGCGAGACCCAGTCCCGCATGCTGTCCTTCATGTCTTCTGTGGATACCCGCCTGAACACGCTACAAGCAACGGCCACATCCTTGGCATCTCAGGTTTCCACTGCACGATCCACGGCCGCAGCTCCTGTGGCAGCCTCCTCAGATGCTTCCAAACTCCGTTTGGCTTCACCACCCCGGTACGCCGGAGATCCCAAGACCTGCAGGGGATTCATAAATCAATGCTCCCTTCATTTCAAGCTGCTGCCGCACCTTTTTGCCTCTGACCAAGCCAAGGTCGCGTTCATGATGTCCCATCTAGAGGGAGAGGCACTGGCTTGGATGAACCCCTTGTGGGAGAAGGAGGATCCGGTCACCACCGACATCCAGGAGTTCCTGCAGGCTTTTCGTAGCACCTTTGACGAGCCCGGACGCGCCTCCGCGTCTGCCTCCTCTCTCCGGCTACGTCAGGGGACTCTGACGGTGGGCCAATATGCGATTCGTTTTCGTACCTTGGCCTCGGAACTAGGCTGGAACAATGAGGCCCTAACCGCCGCCTTCTGGGAGGGACTCTCGGGTCGTATTAAAGATGAGCTGGCTGGTCGTGACGTGCCTTCCACCCTGGATGCCCTGATTGCTCTAGCGACTCGAGTGGATCTTCGCTTTCAGGAACGGTCCAAAGAGGTGTCCCGCGAGAGGCGTCCGATAAGGCACTCCTCTCCTCCCAAGAGGTCCATCGCTCCCCAGTTGGCGTCACCTGGCGCGTCTACCTACGAGCCCATGCAGATTGACCGCCTGAGGCAGTCTGAGCAACGCAGAGCAGAACGACTAGCAAAGGGTCTATGCTTCTACTGCGGTGATGGCACACACCTGCTACGCTCTTGTCCCGAGAAGCCGGGAAACTCCAAAGCCTAGGCTTGGTAGGAGAGGCCACCCTAGGTGCTGGGACTCTCTCAGACTCCGTTACCTGGACTATTCAAGTCACTACAGAAGAGACCCGGTTCATGGCAGAGGCATATCTCGATTCCGGAGCAGCAGGCAACTTCATCCAGCAGGCCACGGTGGATAAGTACCAGGTGCCTGTCCTCCCACTAGAAAAACCGCTGGTGATCGCCTCTGTAGATGGGAGACCCCTCTCTGACACCGTCTCACTGATCACCAAGCCTGTGGAAGTACGGATCGGTGCCCTGCACACCGAGAAGATCGCCTTCTACGTCCTCCCGTGCATGTCTCATCAGGTCCTGCTGGGACTCCCATGGTTACGGGCACACGAACCCTCGGTCAGCTGGAGTACAGGTGACATTACCCGATGGGGCTCCTCGTGTCACGAGAGATGTCTGAAATCCATCCAGCCCATCCAACGACCTCCGGTTCCAGAGTCTCTACCAGGACTACCTGGTCCTTCTCGGACGTTTTCGATAAAAAGGAGTCAGAGGTACTACCGCCTCATCGTCCCTACGACTGTGCCATCGATCTACTGCCAGGAACTACGCCTCCTAGAGGAAGGATATACCCCTTGTCCCCTGCTGAAACACGGGCCATGTCTGCCTATATCACCGAGAGCCTGGCTAAGGGGTTCATTCGGAGATCTTCGTCCCCTGCCGGAGCAGGTTTTTTCTTTGTCAAGAAGAAGGAAGGTGATCTGCGCCCTTGCATTGACTACCGGGGATTAAACCAGATCACCGTAAAAAACAAATACCCTCTGCCACTTATCCCCGAACTGTTCGATCGGCTCCGAGGAGCTCGTGTATTCACCAAGTTGGACCTCCGTGGGGCCTATAACCTGGTTCGCATTCGCTCTGGAGACGAATGGAAGACCGCATTCAACACTCGGGATGGGCACTACGAGTATTGTGTCATGCCCTTTGGGCTGTGTAATGCTCTGGCAGTCTTCCAAGAATTGGTGAACGACGTGTTCAGAGATCTCCTCTATGTCTGTGTCGTGGTATATCTGGATGACATCCTGGTCTTCTCTCCGGACCTACAGACCCACAGAGAGAACGTGCAGCTAGTACTCCAAAGGCTTAGAGAGAACCGTCTGTACGCCAAGTATGAGAAGTGCGTCTTTGAATAATCGTCTCTTCCCTTCCTGGGTTATGTAATCTCGGACACTGGCCTGCAGATGGACCCAGAGAAAGTGTCTGCCATCATCAACTGGCCTCCTCCTTCCGGACTGAAGGCTATCCAACGCTTTCTCGGCTTTGTGAACTATTATCGTCAATTCATCCCGCACTTCTCTGCCTTGACCGCGCCTCTCTCTGCCTTGACTAAGAAAGGAGCTAATCCTAAGGACTGGCCACCGGCGGCCGATGCCGCGTTCTGCTCCTTGAAACAGGCGTTTGCTTCTTCCCCGATTCTCCATCGCCCTGTATTGAACCGACAGTTCACCTTAGAGGTAGATGCCTCCTCCTCAGGAGCCGGGGCAGTGTTGATGCAGAACTCCCCCTCCGGAAAGATGGTCACTTGTGGATTCTTCTCCAAGAGCTTCTCGACACCCGAACACAACTACACCATCGGAGATCAGGAACTACTGGCCGTTAAGCTGGCCTTGGAGGAATGGCGCTACCTCTTGGAGGGAGCGGTATACCCTGTGATCATATACACGGACCAGAAGAATCTGGAGTACCTGCGGTCAGCCCAAAGACTGAACCCGCGACAAGCCCGCTGGTCCTTGTTTTTTGCTCGATTTGATTTTCAACTCCATTTTCGGCCTGCGGATAAGAACGTGCAGGCAGACGCTTTGTCCAGGTCCTTCGTGCCCGTGGAGTTGGAGGAGGAGACGTTCCAGCCCATCATCAACCCCAGTAAAGTCATTCCGGTGACTCCTGTCGCACTAACTCAGATACCCCCTGGGAAAACCTATGTCTCAGATACTGACAGACAGAGAGTCCTGCACTGGGGCCATGCCTCGAAGATCGCCGGCCATGCTGGTCAGAAGAAGACTTGGAGTACGATTGGCCGTCACTACTGGTGGCCGTCCCTCCGTAAAGACGTCGCAACCTACGTCTCAGCCTGTCCGTTCTGTGCCCGGAACAAGACACCCAAGCACCTACCTTATGGACGTCTTCTACCTCTGCCCATTCCTTCCGTTCCGTGGCAACATATTGCAATGGACTTCATTACGGACTTACCCTTATCCTCCGGACACACGGTCATATGGGTTGTGGTGGATCGCTTCTCAAAGATGGCTCACTTCGTTCCCATGGCCGGGCTGCCCTCTGCCCAGGAGCTAGCTGACTCCTTCATACAGCACATATTCCGATTGCATGGCTTCCCCGCACACATTGTGTCCGACAGAGGAACTCAGTTTACCTCGCGCTTCTGGAGGGCTCTCTGCAAACATCTGGGAGTATCCTTGGACTTTTCTTCGGCCTATCATCCTCAGTCGAATGGCCAAGTGGAACGGGTCAATCAGATCCTGACCTCCTTCCTGCGCCACTACGTCAACATCCATCATGACGATTGGTCCACGCTCCTACCTTGGGCTGAATTCTCCCACAACCAACACATCAGCGAGTCCACCTCCAGCTCTCCCTTCCAGGTCGTTTATGGACTTCAGCCTTCTGTTCCGTTGCCAGTATCCTCGGCTTCCGATGTCCCCGCAGCAGATGCTCTGGTTCGGGACTTCTCAGCCATATGGAACTTTGTCAAGTTTTCCCTAGAACGTGCTTCTTTGCGCATGAAGAGACATGCGGACAAGAGGCGCCTGGATCCCCCGTGTTTCTCCCCAGGTGATCTGGTCTGGCTTGCATCCAGATATGTCCGATTGAAGTTACCATCGTACAAGTTGGGTCCTCGTTACATCGGGCCGTTTAAAGTCATCAGCAAGATTAATGCAGTCTCCTACAAGCTGCAGCTCCCGGCCACGATGCGGATACCCAACTCCTTCCATCAAAAATAGCAACAAAAAGAGGAGCTAAAAACTCCCCCAAAAATGTATTATAAAATGTACTCACAGCAAAAAAGGGCAACCAGTCCAGTTAGCCCAGGCCAACACATCTAATGCACAAACAGGATGCAGACAAGCCTCTCAACATGATGGACACTTCACAGGTGCAAGGTAAATTGCACACCAGTGGCGCGCATAGGGCACTGTTCACACTTGTATGCGCATGGTGTCCAGCCAGCAACCTATTACCACGCCCTTACTATTAGATTAGGCGGGTTACCCGGACACTACTCACTGCAGCACGTAAGGGACAGCTTCCATGTCTCCTTGCTCAAGCCTGTTGTCCTTGGTCCCTTCTCCGCTGGTCTCGGTACTTCTCCTCCTCCCATCGCTGACGATGACATCTATGCGGTAAGGGATATCGTGGCCATGAAGACCATGCGAGGTCGACAATACTTCCTGGTGGACTGGGCGGGTTATAGTCCCGAGGATAGGTCCTGGGAGCCCCGGGAGAATGTTGGCCCTCCTCTGATTCGTGCCTTCCTGTCCCGGTTGCGGGGAGGGAGGCGTGGGGGAGGGGGTACTGTCACGCTCTCCGATCCCCGTGCTGCGCTCCCCGGCCCTCGTGCTGCGCTTCCCGGTCCTCGTACTGCGCTCCCCGGTCCCCGTGCTGCGCTCCCCGGTTCCCGTGCTATGCTCCCCGGTTCCCGACGGCGCGCTCCGCTCACCGCTCCCGCTCCCAGTTCTCCTGCTCCTTCTCCCTCGCCAGGATCCTCCAGGCGTTCCCGCTCCAGGCGTCCCTCTGCATCACAGGACATCCTGCCCGGCACTCCTGCTTCCTCAGCGCTGCTTCCTTCCCTGGTATCTGGCACTCAGGCCTCGCGCATGCGCGTTAGGGCGCGCGCGCGGTCATTCACCCTTTCTTAAAGGGCCAGCACCCAGAAACAGGATATTGGCTTGCAGGTACAGGGTATAAGAGGATTCTTATTCCAGGTGGGCGGGGCCTGTTCTACGTGTTTGTTAGACTAGGAGTTCAGGTCCCCGTATTGCTTTGCTCTGTCTTAACCCTGTCCTGTCTCGTAGAGCCTGTCCTGCCACGCCAGCTGCTCCGAACCACGTCCATTACAGTGTCCTGACGGTGACTTCGGCGGATGTTCCACCACCTCTGCAGCTCCGCCAGTCTCCAGTCCCTGGCTCCGTTGGGTGACCCGTCCCATCGCTCAGCAGGTTCCGGATCCCGCCTGACCCTTCAACCCAGCCTCGGACCCTGAGCCTCCGAGCCTTTCGGATCCCGGCAAGGCTCGGAGTCACCGTCAATTTGCCAAATCCGTCAGTGAAGGGGACCTCTGGGTCTCCCAACAACCAAGTCCCGATTGAAGGCAACAGTCCAACCGTTAGAGAGACACACCGCCACCGCCAGGGCACCAGTTTCTCAGGGCCAGCGCCTGCGGGCAAAGAGGGGCTCCTCCGGCACATATCCAAGCCGGGGAGCGGGTTACCGGTGGGAACCCATCGCTACCAACATAGACTTAGGTGCAGGAAAAGGGACCGTCACCGTCAACTACCGGGGAAAAGCAACAGCAGCCGTCCGTGGGAACCGTCTTTCCAGCCGTGTGTTTTACCGAGAACTGTGTCACCGTCTCAGGCTGAGTGAGTACCACAGTGCCGTGAGGCACAGCGCTGCCCCCGCATCCCTGCACCCCACCAAGCCCTGCACCGGCCCTGCCATCCAGCATCCCCCACCTCATCACTGGGCCCCGGGACAACCACCCCCTACCCACGGAGGGGAGAACCAACAACTTTGCTGCTCCCCGTCATCGCTCCCGGGATCCCCATACAGAGCAGCGGTGGTGTCCATACAATCACCACAACCGTGGGTGGCGTCACAGACAATAAACTATCCCAAAAATCAAACCCCTTTCACTCACGGGCGAGGAGCGCCGCTCGAGTCCCCGGGATCCGGCCCATCGCTCGAGCCACCGAGCAGCAGCAGGCCGCAGCGGCAGCCGGACCCGAGCAGTGGGAGAGCGCAGCGTCCCCTCCTCCGCCCGCGACAACTTGGCGTCACGAACAGGATCTTACCGCTCTGCCGTTGGGTAGAGGTGCGCCTTGTGACCGCCGGAGGTGTCCGGCCGGAAAATTTCAGAAGTCGCCATCTTTGGCGCGAAGAGTTCCCGCTCGAGCGTCTTCTCGAGTAGCAGAGGCGCGAAGGCCAAAACCCCGCCCCGATAGAGGAGGGGCCGGAAAGAGGCTAAGGGGGACGGAAACAAGATGTCTGCGCCCGATGGAGCCGCTGGAGGAGCGGTGGTCGCAGCCGCAGTGGCACCCGTAGATGGGAATGGGCCTGCCCAGGTCCCGGCCGTGCTGGCAGGAGGTGCCGCGGCCCCCGCTCTCGCTCAGGTGATGCCGTTCTCCTTGCCCTATGTGCCCGGAGCTACCTGGCTACCGCAGTATGATGGGAAACTTGATGCTTTACAGGTCTTCCGGAAAAAGCTTAATCCGCTTTTGGAATTGTACCCCCTTACTGATAAGCAACGTGCAGCGGTAGTGCTGGGCCAGCTAACCGGCGCGGCTGAGCAGGAAGCGGAGACCTGGGCCGAGTGGGATCGGTTCTCTGTAGCCACCATCTTTGAGAAGCTACAGACTGCCTTTGAGACCCGTACCGAAGCTGAGCTGAGGATGCAGTTTTACCAGTGCCGGCAACGGTCTGTGGATAGCATTCGGGAGTACGCTTTACGTCTTGTGAGGTAGCGTGGTCGGCTGTGCAGCAGAAGACACGGGATCCAGGCATCAAAGTTCACAGCATCCGGTTTAATAGTCAAACAAAAGTCCACAACAGTACACATATGCCTCTCCGGCAGAAAACTCAGGGAGTTGTGTTCACTCCCTCACACTAGGCTCCCACGCCCATCTTCCTGTTTCCTTTTAACCCTGTAGGGAAACAGCATTAACCCCGGAGTGGAGTTACTTTCTATCATGGAGTGAGCACAACCGGGGTGAGACGTACCGGCCGTCATAGATAATCCCGGTCACAGTCTCACATACCCCCCCCTCAGTTCAAGCGAGCGGGGTTGAACTCCTGCCAGCAAACACGGGCCGCGGGACAAGGCATCGGCGTTGCCCTGCAACCTACCGGCCCGGTGTACAACCGTAAACCGGAAGTTCTGCAGAGAAAGGAACCACCGGGTAACCCGGGCATTCCGTTCCTTGGCGGACCTCATCCAGACCAGTGGAGAGTGATCCGTCACCAAGCGAAACTGCCGTCCCAGCAGGTAATAGCGTAGGGACTCCAAGGCCCACTTGATCGCCAGGCACTCCTTCTCCACTACGCTATAATTCCGCTCGGGAGGGGTGAGCTTCCTACTTAGGAAGGTGACGGGGTGTTCCTCCCCCTGAACCACCTGAGACAGCACTGCCCCCAGGCCGACCTCCGAGGCGTCAGTCTGTACTATGAACTCCTTCCGGAAATCAGGGTTTACAAGAACGGGCTGTCCGCACAGGATCCCTTTTAGGGCCCGGAAGGAGTCCTCGGCCTGCGAAGTCCAGCGCACCATGACGGACTTCTTGCCTTTGAGAAGGTCCGTCAAGGGGGCTGATAGTCCCGCAAAATCTTTTACAAACCTCCTGTAGTACCCCACGATACCCAGGAAGGCCCTAACCTGCTTCGTGGTCAGGGGTCTAGGCCACTTCTGGATCGCCTCAACCTTGTTAATTTGGGGCTTAATCACTCCTTGGCCTATCACGTAGCCCAAGTAGCGGGCTTCCGTGAGTCCCAACGCACATTTCTTGGGATTGGCTGTCAATCCGGCTGTTCGAAGCGCGTCGACCACCGCTTGTACTTGTTCCAAGTGGGTCTGCCACTCGGAGCTGTAAATGATGATGTCATCAAGGTACGCTGAAGCATATGCCTGGTGGGGTTCCAGCACCAAGTCCATCAACCTCTGGAACGTGGCCGGAGCGCCATGTAACCCAAAAGGCAAGACAACATAGTGGAAGAGACCCTCCGGCGTAACAAAAGCGGTTTTCTCCTTGGCGGACTCAGTCAGTGGCACCTGCCAGTACCCCTTGGTCAGGTCGAGCGTGGTAAAATATCGCGCCTGTCCCAGCCTATCAATCAGCTCATCCACCCGCGGCATGGGGTAGAGATCGAACTTGGATATTTCGTTCAATCTCCTAAAGTCATTGCAGAATCTTAAGGAGCCATCGGGTTTTGGTATTAGGACAATGGGACTAGCCCATTCACTCCGGGATTTTTCGATGACCCCCAGGCATAGCATGGACTTCACTTCCTCTGATATGGCTTGTCTTCGAGCCTCCGGCACGCGGTATGACTTCAGGTGTACCTTCAGGTGGGGCTCGGTGACAATGTCATGTCGTATTAGACTGGTCCTACCCGGCAACTCAGAGAAGACATCGGGGTTCTGCTGAACCAGCCATCTGGCCTCTCGCCTCTGTTGCTTGGTGAGGGCTTCTCCAATCCTTACTTCCGGTTCGTCCTCTCCGGAGGTTGCTGGAGCCGGGTTTGAACGACCCGAGGAGGAGGGAGATGGGGAAAAATCAACCATCAGGCTTTCCCGTTCCTGCCACGGTTTTAATAGGTTGACATGGTATATTTGTTCAGGTTTCCGCCTACCGGGCTGCAATACTTTATAGTTGACCACCCCGACTCTTTCCTTTATCTCGTAGGGGCCTTGCCACTGAGCCAGGAATTTACTCTCCGCCGTGGGGATCAATACCAACACCCGATCCCCGGGTTTAAAGATCCGCACGGTGGCTTGTCTATTATAGCGGCCGCTTTGCGCGGCCTGAGCCTCCTGTAAATGCTCCTTCACAATTGGCATGACCGCGCTTATGCGGTTCTGCATTCCTAAAATGTGTTCAATCACACTTTTATGGGGGGTGGGCTCTTGCTCCTATGTTTCCTTTGCCAGGTCCAACAATCCCCGGGGATGTCGCCCGTATAACAATTCAAAAGGCGAAAACCCCATGGATGCCTGTGGCACCTCTCGTATGGCAAACATCAAATAGGGAAGCATCATATCCCAGTCTTTCCCGTCTTTGGAGATCACCCTTTTTAGCATGGTTTTCAGGGTTTTATTGAATCGTTCTACTAACCCATCCGTCTGAGGATGATACACAGATGTACGCAACTGCTTGATCTGGAGTAGCCGGCATAGTTCTTTGGTCACTTTAGACATGAATGGGGTCCCCTGATCCGTAAGGATCTCCTTGGGCAACCCCACCCGGCAGAACACAGCAAACAACTCCCGAGCTATAAGCTTCGCCGCAGTATGTCTGAGAGGTATCGCCTCTGGATACCGGGTGGCATAGTCAACGATCACTAGGATGTGTTGGTGCCCTCGAGCAGACTTTACGAGGGGCCCCACCAGATCCATCCCTATCCGTTCAAAAGGGACTTCTATAATGGGTAACGGTACCAACGGACTGCGAAAGTGGGCCAGTGGTGCGGTAAGCTGACACTCCGGGCAGGTTTCGCAGAACCGTTTTACCTCCCCAAAGACCCCGGGCCAATAGAACCTTTGCAATATTCGCTCCTGCGTTTTCTTGACCCCTAGGTGGCCACTCATCAGGTGTTTATGAGCCAAGTCGAGGACCCGCCGGCGATACGGCTGGGGCACCACCAACTGCTCTACCCCCACGCCCCGTATTTCATCTACCCGGTAGAGTAAATCCTGCTTAAGAGCGAAATAGGGGTACCTTACCTGGGCACCGGGCAGCTGTGCCACCCCGTCAATTACTATCACCCGATTCTGGGCATGTATTAATGTAGGGTCCTGGAGTTGGGCTGTCCCAAACGTATCCGGGGATGCCTCCAAGTCCGGGATGGGCTCGACCGTCTCAGCCTCTCCTGCCAATACCTCTAGGGGCGACCTATCGGGTTCACACTCTGTCCCTATCATGGGGACCCCTACGGCAGGCGTCCCGGATTCAGGATTGTAGGGCTCAGGTACCGGACTGACCAATATCTGAGGGGACTTAGGAGGTCCCTTCCATAAAGTCCAAAAATAGGGCAGATCCCTTCCTAGGATCACGTCATAGGGAAGAGAGTTAATAAGTCCCACCTCATGTTGCACCTGACCGCAAGGTGCTGTGATGGTGACAATCCCCGTGGGATAGTCTCGGCGGTCCCCATGTATGCAAACCACCCCCACGGTACGTCCTGTGGCCTTTACTTTAGCCCTTAGGGTTGATCGCACAAGGGTCACTAAGCTTCCGGAATCCAACAAGCCTGTAACCGGACATCCATTCACCTGTATTTGGCACAAGTGTGGCTCAGTCTCTGGGGAGACCAGGTCAGCGGTACACACCACCTGAGCATACAATGAACCCCGCCGGGTAATCCCACAATCCATGGGCTCCGTGGTGAGTGGACACTGGGCTTCCATATGTCCCACCCGCTGGCACCGCCAACATCTAATAGGGAAGGAAACCCCCTTGACGAGTTGTCGTTTAGGGTACATAACCTTCCGGACCTCAGGGACGGAGGGTGCGGCCTCAGACGGGACGGTAGCGGACTCCCGCACCGGTATCAGCGGTGGGTCCTTGACCCTAGGCTTGGAGGGGCCGGACCGACGGGCGGTACGCAAAGTCTCAGTGTCCCGTATCAAGTCCTGCGTAGCCACATGCCGCTCTACCAGGCCCACTAATTGATCCAGGGTACTTGGGTCGCCCTGTCCTACCCACCGTTGAATAGTGACGGGTAAGGTGCGTACAAAACGATCAACAACTACCCTTTCCACCATTTGCGCCGGGCTCAAAGTGTCAGGCTGCAACCACTTTTTTTACGAGATGCAACAAGTCATAGGCCTGTGAGCATACGGGTTTGGCTTCCTCATAGAACCACTGATTTACCCGCTGAGCCCGTACATAGGTATTCACCCCCAACCGAGCAAGTATTTCGGCTTTCAGGGTTGCATAGTCTATGGCGTCCTCGGTACAGAGGTCCAGGTACGCTTTTTGGGGCTCCCCCATCAGATAGGGCGACAATACCTAAGCCCACTGGGGGGTCGGCAGCTTTTCCCGCTCGGCCACCCGCTCAAACACCGCCAGGAACACTTCCACGTCATCCCCCGGGGTCATCTTTTGCAACGCTTGTCTCACCACTTTCCGGACGCTGCCGTCGTCACCCGGTCCCGGGGTTGTTGCTGCCGGTCCGGCACGGATCGACTTGGCCAGGAGGACCATCTGTTCTTGGTGCCTCTGTTCCTGCAATTTCAAGGATTGCTGCTGATGATCCAACGTCCGGAGCAGGTGTGTATTCGTCTGTTGCTGCTGTGCAGTAGCCTGAGCCAGCTGCTTTAGAATGTCCTCCATGGCGTCGCCGGGTTTGGGCTGTAGTATAGCCGCTTGAATCCAGGACATGTGCTACCGGGTCACCAGAAATGGAAGCTACACTTCACCGGGCTGGCATGCCCGCCGATTCTCCACCATATGTGAGGTAGCGTGGTCGGCTGTGCAGCAGAAGACACGGGATCCAGGCATCAAAGTTCACAGCATCCGGTTTAATAGTCAAACAAAAGTCCACAACAGTACACATATGCCTCTCCGGCAGAAAACTCAGGGAGTTGTGTTCACTCCCTCACACTAGGCCCCCACGCCCATCTTCCTGTTTCCTTTTAACCCTGTAGGGAAACAGCATTAACCCCGGAGTGGAGTTACTTTCTATCATGGAGTGAGCACAACCGGGGTGAGACGTACCGGCCGTCATAGATAATCCCGGTCACAGTCTCACAGTCTGCAAACCACCCTTCGCACCCTAAAGCGGGTAGACACTATCGGTGAGGCGGACAGCAACAAGATGTTAGTAGAGCAATTTGTGTAGGGGATGAGGTCCTCTGAGGATCGCAAACAGCTCCGGCTGTGGGCCCTGGAACACCCTGATGTGGACTTTGCTGTGTTAAAGGAACGGGCCATTAAAGCACTGCAACCCCCAGCTTCAGAAATCTCGGAGCCAGCCCCGTGGCCAATTGAGACGGCCCCCGTCGTGGTGGCCCCTGCCCCACCAGCCTCTCCAATGCCTACTGCTCCCAGCAGCACCATGGAAGAACTGGCAGCCCAGGTCCGCCGCATGGACGGAGACCTCGCCAAGATTCTCGCTGCACTCCAACCTTTGACCAAATCCCAGCCTCCAACCAGGATACAGCTCGCCGACAGCCCTGAGGATGTTCCCTGGATGCAGCGGAGAAGTGCTAACAACTCACGGAACAGAACGCCAACCTGCTACAAGTGCAGCAAGCCTGGCCATTACTTCCGACAGTGCCCGTTAAACGAGCAACCCCTGGGGCCACGGGCCAATCCTCAGGAGTAGAACCCCATGGCCCCCCAGACTGGCGGGACAGGTATATCGGGGCCCGGCCCATCATCCCCGTGGCTGTGGACGGCATACCGGTGATGGCTCTCTTGGACACTGGATCACAGGTAACCACTATACCATACACACTATACCAGCGGTATTGGGGGACAGACGAGCTGGCACCCCCAGATACTAGTATAACACTGATTGCTGCTGATGGACTACCATTGACCCAAGTGGGGTATAAACAAGTGGCTATGACAGTGGGGCGAGCTGAACTACAACACCAGGGTATGATTGTGATCATGAATGAACCCAGTGACCATAACCCGAAGATAGTGCTAGGAACCAATGTGATGGAGCACTGTATGGGTGATGTGTTGGCCCTACTGCAGCAGCTGGCCGCCACAGTGGCGGGGAGCCGACAGAGAGCTGTGCAGCGTGAGATCCGAGCCTTGATGTACCGCCAGCATGTAAACTCGACAGGAGGAGAGATTGGTGGAGTGAGAGTGATGGATGCTGCTCCGTTGATTGTACCCCCTAGGAGTGAGATGATGATTTGGTGTAGAGCGGCAGTAGGGCCTCAGGGGCGTGACTACCCTGCCATGATAGAGCCCATGCCCTCCGAACACTGGCCCACCGTAATGGCCGCCCGAGGGGTGGTAGATGTAAAGAAGGGGAGAGTGCCCGTGAGGGTGCTGAACTGTGGGGAGGAAGAAGTCAGGCTTCCCTGGTATGCCACCCTTGCCAAGCTGCTCACCCTGGATCCCCACACTATCCACGAGGCAGCTTCCCCAGTCTCCCCACCTACTACCAGCACTCACCCGCCCCAAGAGGAGTTAAATGAGTGGCACCAACAGCTACACGTCGGCACTGACGATACCCCTATACATCACAAAGCAGGGGTATACAGGGTGGTGCGGGAGTATAAGCAAGTTTTCAGCAAACATCCATTACACTTTGGGCAGATCAAAGGGTCCAACACCACATCCCCACCGGTGAGCACCCCCCTATCAAAGAGAGGTACAGGCCTATTCCCCCTGCGCATTACCAATGCGCCAAAGATATGTTGAGGAACATGAAAGAGGCAGGGGTTATTCGGGACAGCTGTAGTCCCTGGGCCGCCCCGTTGGTGCTGGTCAAGAAGTAGGATGGCACCATGCGGATGTGTGTGGACTACCGGAAGATTAACCAGATAACACATAAAGATGCTTATCCACTGCCCCGTATTGAAGAGTCTTTGGCCGCACTGAGAACTGCAAACTACTTCTCTACCCTTGACCTCACCAGTGGGTACTGGCAAGTGGCAGTGGCACCGGAGGACCGGGAGAAAACCGCCTTCACCACCCCAATGGGGCTCTGTGAATTCAATAGTATGCCGTTCGGGCTGTGCAACGCCCCTGGAGCCTTCCAACGGCTGATGGAGTGCTGTCTGGGACATCTAAACTTCGAGACCGTCCTGTTATACTTGGATGATGTGATTGTGTACTCCCAGACGTATGAAGCCCATCTGGAGCACCTGGCCGAGGTGTTCGCGTCCCTTGCCAAATACGGGATGAAGTTGAAGCCCTCTAAGTGTCACCTGCTGAAACCCAGAGTGCAGTACCTGGGGCATGTAGTGAGTGCAGAAGGTGTCGCCCCCGACCCTGAGAAGATCACTGCCATCCAAGGCTGGCCAAGACCAACCACAGTGAGGGAAGTAAGGCAGTTTCTGGGTCTGGTGGGGTACTACCGATGCTTTATCAAAGGGTACACAAAGATGGCTGCCCCCATGCAAGACCTCCTCGTGGGGCAGACCAAAGGTGGTAGACCCATCGGAGCCCCGCTGGTGTGGGAAGAAAGGCATGAGGAATCCTTCCGCCAACTGAAAGCGGCCTTGACCGGAGAAGAGGTCCTAGCGTACCCTGACTACGGCTGCCCATTCCTCCTCTACACAGACGCCAGCAATGTGGGATTGGGGGCAGTCCTGTCCCAGGTCCAGGACGGGAAGGAAAAAGTGATTGCTTATGCTAGCCGAAAGCTCCGGCCAACTGAAAGGAACCCTGAGAACTACAGCTCCTTCAAGCTCGAGCTCCTGGCACTGGTGTGGGCTATCACCGAGCGGTTCCGCCACTACCTGGCTGCAGCAAAATTCACCGCTTTCACGGATAACAATCCGTTGACTCACCTGGACACGGCCAAGTTAGGCGCGTTGGAGCAGCGGTGGGTGGCCAGGCTAGCCAACTATGACTTCACAATCAAATACAGGGCTGGTCGTGTCAACATTAATGCTGATGCACTCTCTCGGATGCCCCACTTGTCAGAAGAAGGGTGCGAGGATGACGACCTCGAAGAGATCGAGTTGCCTGCATTTCACCAGCCACCAACTGAGAAGGTACATGTCCATCAACAACGGGTGAACCTGGATCCACTGCCCAGTCAGGAGTGGCAGGAAGCTCAAAACCAGGCGCCCGCTGTCCGCCTAGTCAAGACCCTGGTGGAACGAGGCGCTGTTGGGATGGACCCTGCCGCCCCAGCTGAAGCCCAATGCATGTGGAAGGAACGGAACCGGCTGTATCTACATCAAGGGAAGCTGTACCGTGAGCTGATCAACCCGAAGACTCATGAGAAAATCCGTCAGTTGGTTATTCCCCAAGCTGATGTGCCCACTGTTTTGCAGGCATACCATGATGGTGCCGGACACTTCGGATGGAAGAAGCTGGAGATGCTGTTGAGAGAGCGGTTCTATTGGAGTGGGATGCGGGAGTCTGTAGAGGCCTGGTGCCGAGAGTGCGGTCCTTGCACGCTGAGGAGGAAGGACGAGGCCAGCCAGAAGGCGCCCCTACACCCGATCATTACACATCAGCCGCTGGAGCTGGTCGCCCTGGACCATGTCAAGCTCACCCCCAGCCGAAGTGGGTACGCCTACGCGTTGACCATAGTAGACCACTATTCGAGGTTCATGGTGGTTGTCCCAGTCAAGGACCTAACTGGTCGTACTGCCGCTAGAGCGTTCCAGGCTTATTTCTGCCGACCACATGGGTACCCAGAGAAAGTGCTTACTGACCAAGGCCCGGCTTTTGAAGCAGAGGTGTTCCATGAGTTCTGCCAGTTGTACGGCTGCAAGAAGATCCGGACCACCCCTTACCATGCCCAGACCAACGGCATGTGTGAGAAAATGAACCACTTGGTCCTGGGACTCCTCAAGACGTTACCGCTGGAAGAGCGGAACCTGTGGCCAGAGAAGCTACCCGACTTGGTCGACATGTACAACAACATCCCGTCCAGCTCAACGAAGTGCACCCCAGCATATCTGATGAGGGCTCGCCCCGGCCGACTGCCGGTGGACCTGGAAATGGGATTGGAGGCCCCAGAAGCACTCCCTTCAACAGCTGAATGGGAAACTCGGCGGAGGGTACAATACCGGCAGATTCAAGAATATGTTGAGAAGAACTTGAGTCGGAGTCGGGAACTGCAGGAGCAGCGCTTCAATCAAAAGACGTCTGCTGGCCCTTTTCAGCCCGGAGATGTCGTACTGAAGCGGAAGAGGAGAACCCACAAGCTGGATGATCAATGGGAACAAACCCCGTACGTCATACAGCCCACAGGATGGGAAGATGGAAAGGCCTACCAAATCAGTCGTGACCAAGGGGGCACTTTGGCCACGGTTTCCCGGGACCATCTGAAAAGGTGCCCACCAGCCTTAAGGGCGACAGCTGAAGTACCGGTTCCCCCACCAGCAGAGAAGGCAAAAGAGGTGATCCACACTGTGATGGGTGACTTTCCAGCAGACTGGCCTACACAGAACGGCACGGTGATTCTTCCAGTGATACTGTTCCCACAACTCGTGGATGAAGAAGTGATGGAAGTGGTCAACCGTGAGCCAGAACCAGTGGCAGTGCCCAGGGATGAATCTGTACTCAGCTCCCCTATGCCTCCGCCTGCCCCACACGATAGCAGGGAGGAGGAACTGATTGTTCCCTCTGCTCCACTGCCTAGCCCCACGTACACCGGACCCCGGAGGTCCACCCGTCCCAACCTAGGTAGGCCCCCACTTAGGTACAGGGAAACCGTCCTTTAAAAGGGGGGAGGAAGTCTGTGTGTGTTTGAAAGTCTTGAAAAGTTTGCCAAAGAATGAAAGTAAATGATTACCGAACAGTAACCTAATTGTCTGCAACCGTGATTGAACCGGCCGTTGCCGGCACCGTTGTCCCCGTGGGGACCATCCACAGTGTTATGCATAGGGAACTCTCTATGGACAAGCCCGAGAACTTGCAGGGCAACCACAAACATTAGTGGCTTGTAAATAAAAATATGTTAGTTGCAGCAACCATTACCGCCTCCGGAGAGGCAGGTTGGAGGGAGGGCCCGCAGTGGAGCAGGCTGGGGCCCAGCCACCACAGGAACTGGTGGCTACCCTCTGGAGGGGAAGGACAGATCCCGCTCGGGTAACTTGGTGCAGGACTGGGGTCAAGGGTTGTTGCCTGGGTTTTAGGGGCAGCATGAGGGCCAGGTTACTTGGGTGGGAGAGAGCGGCAGCCGCAACCGTTTAAAATGTTCCGTAACGTTTAAGTACTGTACCTCCCGTTGTGGGATGATGTTATTCTATTTGTATTGTGTTTTCTCTTTTTATATTTTCAGAAAAATAAAACCGGTGTTGGACGGGCAGCCCGCGGACGGTCTGCATTTTGCTAAGGGGGAATGTGACGCCCTGGGCAAGCCAGGGGTCACAGGTCATAACACCACCACACCCTACACCCCGGATAGGTACACCAAAGCTACACAAAAATCCTTGTTGCCTTCGCTGATGTCCACACCAGGGGGCGGGCCAGGCGGTTGGCTCCACCCACCGAGGAGTTCACAGCCCTGGAGGCGGGAAAACCAGGCAGATCAGTTTAGGAAGAGAGAGAAGATAGAGTTTGAGGAGTGAAGTTGAAGGAAGTGGTAGAGGAGCAAGTGAGAGTAGTGACAGTAAAGGTAACAGTTGAGAAAGCCTGAAGTTGGTCCGGGTGTGTGCCCAGGACTGAGAGAGCAAGGTCAGCAGACGGCAGTGATTGTCGGCAGGAGAGGCTGCTTGGAGGTTGCCGAAAGGACCGTGGACGGGTGGTGGCCCGGCGGTACCGGAGCGGTATACGAAGAGAAGCCAGCACCATTAGCAGGGGCGTTTCGGATCCCGGCAAGGCTAGGAGTCGCCGTGAATTTGCCAAATCCGTCAGTGAAGGGGACCTCTGGGTCTCCCAACAACCAATTCCTGATTGAAGGCAACAGTCCAACCGTTAGAGAGACACACCGCCACCGCCAGGGCACCAGTTTCTCAGGGCCAGCGCCTGCAGGCAAAGAGGGGCTCCTCCGGCACATATCCAAGCCGGGGAGCGGGTTACCGGTGGGAACCCATCGCTACCAACATAGACTTAGGTGCAGGAAAAGGGACCGTCACCGTCAACTACCGGGGAAAAGCAACAGCAGCCGTCCGTGGGAACCGTCTTTCCAGCCGTGTGTTTTACCGAGAACTGTGTCACCGTCTCAGGCTGAGTGAGTACCACAGTGCCGTGAGGCACAGCGCTGCCCCCGCGTCCCTGCACCCCACCAAGCCCTGCACCGGCCCTGCCATCCAGCATCCCCCACCGCATCACTGGGCCCCGGGACAACCACCCCCTACCCACGGAGGGGAGAACCAACAACTTTGCTGCTCCCCGTCATCGCTCCCGGGATCCCCATACAGAGCAGCGGTGGTGTCCATACAATCACCACAACCGTGGGTGGCGTCACGGACAATAAACTATCCCAAAAACCAAACCCCTTTCACTCACGGGCGAGGAGCGCCGCTCGAGTCCCCGGGATCCGGCCCATCGCTCGTGCCACCGAGCAGCAGCAGGCCGCAGCGGCAGCCGGACCCAAGCAGTGGGAGAGCGCAGCGTCCCCTCCTCCGCCCGCGACACAACTAACACACAGTCTCAGTGTTAGACAATTTTTATTAATACTTAAGTGTCAGGGTCAGTAATTGTGCCTCAAGGCCAGTACCTTCCTAGCAACAAGCTAGCATATTTTGGGGGGGCTTCATATCTTACAGCACCTACATAGTGGCCTGCTCTTACTAAAACACAGTCTGGGTGCCAAAAATCAATACTAAAAGAAAAGTGTTGTTAAACCCTGTTTTCTTTTGGGGCTGAAAGACATTCACAACATCTTTGTCGAATCCTCCAAGTGGTAGTTTGTCCAATAAAGGTACCTTTTGGTTTTTAGACTTACAGAAACAGCTATCGTGAGAAACTATTAATGCAAGTTTAACAACCCGGCATAAAGCCTGCTTTACACGAGACGACGATATTTTTTCATACGATGCGTCACGCCCATGTCTTTTTTTTTTTGATCGCACATAGGTTGTTGTCTATGCGTCACACGTTTTGTTTTGATCAACGACCCAATAGCGATCAGCGATGTATTGATTGTCCATGACGGCCGTGCCAAAGGCTTCACACATGTTTTGTTTTAGTCAATCTGTCTTTCGTAGGGGCGTTTTTATGTAAACTATACACCCCTCTGTGACGTTGTCTATAATCTATCACGCCCTAGAACCTTGTTTTCCAGCGCACTCCTGTCTTTATTCTTTGGCTGATTGGTTGGCTTTAATATAAATCGTCTCTCGTGCGTCCGTCCTTGTTGTCTCGTTTTTCCCTTGTATCTGCGAACATTTTTTCGTGGCATCCTTCTCTTGGAGAATTTTGTTTGTCTTGCTTCAAAGGTTCTTTTTTTTTTTGGGTTGTTTTTTTTAATGTTAGGTTTTAATATAGTTCAAATAATATTTTGGTTAGGAAAAATGTTTTCATTATTTTTTTTAAATTTTTTAAGCACAGGTATTTACCTTTATTTATTCAATTGATATTGACATTTTATGTGGTTTTTAAAAAAAAAATAAATAAATAAATAAAAAATAAAGGGGCTAAAATAAAACTAACCACATATATGGTTGCAAAAGGATACAAGCAGAGGAATCCCGAAAAAAACAAAAACAAATAAGTAACACTGTAATATTATACACACTGCGCCAAGGCTACCCAGAATGGACGAAATTCAGAACACTAGCTCCAGCTTTTATTTCATGATTAGCAAATCAAAACGCATCAGCGACATCCAATCACAACATATTAGGCGTGTCTATTTAAAATAGCAACTACGCCCTGGACGCTGATGACGTTTCAAAAAACGACGAAGAAGGACGATGAAAGGGAGTCACACTTATCAATGTGTCGTTCTGAAAGCCAAAAATAAACAATATTATGGAAATAAACGACGAGTACACGATGGCCAATTTTATAACAATTATTATTGATCGTTTGGAATCGCACGGAGGTGACACATGCAAAGATGTCGTTACGAACGGCGGAAGTGCGTCATGAAAACCGTGACCCCAACGATGCATCGCACAATAGATCGACTAGTGTAAAGCAGCCTTTAGTGTTGTTCCACTGCCTGTAGAAAAGGTCACGTTACAGTATTCACCTTGAATAATCAAACAAAAAAAATGGGGAAAAGAAGGGGTAAGGGCCGTGGACGAGGTGGTAGTGACAGTGGTGGTCACCCGAGCAGTGTGATCGAGCCAAAGAAAAAGGTTCCTGCTTTATCTACCTCTGCTTTCCTATCCCAATTTTCTTCTCCACGCGGGAAAGCACTCTTGCGCCCTGAACAGTGCGAACAGGCAATGAGTTGGATAGCAGAAAATGCCTCCAGTTACTTGTTGAGTAGCAAATCCCAAGGGTCCACACTGAAAGACTTGAGTAGTTCAGAGGCTGGCCCATCGAATCCTCGGCCTGGTCATCCTTCCTCAAAACATCAGTATTCTAAGGAAACATATGACACCAAAGCAGGTTACTCTGAGGAACTGTTTACGGGACCCTTTGACCTCTCTTGCCTCTCACCGCGCAACACCACCAACGCAGGTGAGGCCGTGGTGTGCAGTGATGCTTAGATCTTTGAGCACTCAAGGCCAGAAGAAAACTATGTTGTTGGCCGTGACATGCTGGGCAATCAGGTGGAAGTGTTGGAGGATGATGAGACACAGTTGTCCTCAGGTCAGCCTGAAATCTCCATTCCCGAAGATATTGACCTTCAGGAATTTGAAGACGACGTGGTCGATGATGAGGTGACTGATCTAACATAGACGGGTGGCATGGATTGCGAGAGTAGCAGTATAGAGGAGCATGTGCCCATAGTCCGCAATAAGGCTGTAAGACAGGGTTTCGACCACTGCCAGGAGTCAATCAACTGTGCACATGACACCACCACCTGTGGCATCTCAGAGTCCAAGGGTCCGAGCACCACCTCAGCCATCTCAGAGTCCAAGGGTCCGTGGTGCGATTGTGTGGGAGTTTTTTTCCAAGAGTCCTTCGGACCAAAGAGTTGCCATTTGTCAAATCTGTCAGACCAAGCTTAAAAGAGGCAAACATACATCCAGCTTGGGCACCTGCAGCATGAGAAATCATATGTTAGCCAAGCACACCACTAGGTGGTTGACAGCTCTAGGTGAAAAACACGATTTCCAGAATCAAAATTCTGCCACTTCCCCTGGGCTGCCTGCTTCCCAAACTGGTGTGCAAGAAGGTGGCACTGATGCCTCCTTCTCCCAACCTGATGTTGGCCAAACTCAATCATCAACGACATCAGCTTCAATGTTCCAGCATTCCGTTCAGTTGTCCTTACCACAGACCTTTGAAAAGAAGCGAAAATACCCCGTTATGCATCCAATGGCAGAAACCATAACTGCACGCATTGCACGATAAATAGCCCTTGAGATGTTGCCATATCGGCTTGTGGGAACAGAGGCTTTCCGCGACCTTTTGGCGGTGTTAGAACATCGGTACTCTGTGCCTAGCCACCACTATTTTTCTCGTTGAGCCGTCCCTGCGCTCCACAATCAAGTGTCTGTAAACATCAAATGGGCTCTCACCAACGCCATAACAGGGAAGGTCCACTTAACCACAGACACGTGGACAAGTGGAAGTGGACAGGGACGCTACATCTCACTGACCGCACTGGGTGAACCTGGTGGCTCCTGGTACAGGGTCTGAGCCAGCAACATCCCATTAAATTCCCACACCCAGAATAGCGCGGTTCACTTCAATCACAGTTTCAGTAGCCTCCTACACAGCAACAACTCCTTCCTCCTCCTACTCTTCATCTGGCTCCTGTGCATCCTCCTCAACATCCGCCAGTGTCCAACCGTCGACATCATTCCCCAGCTGGGATGTCTGCAGCACTGCCTCGGCTAAGCGTCAACACGGTCTACTGAAGCTCATCTGTATGGGTGACAAATCTCACACGGCACCTGAGCTTTTGAATGTGTCACGGGCAGAGGGGCCCCGCTCACTACGCTTGGGTCCGGGGCTGCTGCTGCTTGGTGGCTCGAGCGGTGGGCCGGACCCAGAGACTCGAGCAGCGCTCCTTGCCACGAGTGAAAAGGGGCTGGTTTGTTTGGGGAGATAGTTTGTGACGCTACCCACGGGTCATGGTGATAATGGGCACCACCGCTCGAGCGGGAGTGATGACAGGGAGCAGCTAGGATGTTGGTTCCCCCTCCGTGGGTAGGGGTTGGTGATCCCGGGGCCTGGATGGTGATACGGTGAGGCAGGAAAGCCGGGGTGCAGGGTTGCAGGGGCAGCACGGCGCGGTGCCAGATGGCACTGTTGTACTCACTCAGGCACAGATTCACAGAGTCTCTGGTAAACCAAACGGCTGGATGGACGGGTCCCGCAGCCGGCTGCAGTGTCTTTGCTCTCCCCGGACAGGTTGATGGTGGCTGTCTTTCCCTGCACCGTTGTGTATGTATTGACTCCGATGGTTGCCCACTGGTAGTCCGCTCCCCGGCGTGTATGTACCGAAGGAGCCCGTTTTGCCCGCAGGCGCTGGCCCTTGGATCTCTAGCCTATGGCGGTGGCTTTTTAACCTCACTGTGTGGACGGTTGCCTTCTGTCGGGTCTTGGGTGTGAGGGAACCCCTGGGGTCCCGGTCACTATCTGATTTGACCGTTGTCGGCGGCTCCTAGCCTGGTCGGGGTCTGATGGCCCTGTCTCTGTGCTTGGTACAGATCTGCTCCCCGGCTCGGTACCGGCGGGCCACCGCCCGTCCCCGGTCCTACGGTTCTGCTGACTTGTACCACCTCCTGCAGACGTCCACCACTGTCTGCCGACCTTGCTGACAGTACCTGGGCTCCTACCCAGACACTAACAGTTTCTGTCCTCTCACTTTCAACTCCAACTCTAAACTGAACTGCTTTTCCCGCCTCCAGGCCTGTGCACTCCTTGGTGGGTGGGGCCAATGCCTGGCTCCGCCCCACCTGGTGTGGACATCAAGCCTGGAGGGTGGCAACAAGGATTTTGTTTGACTGTTGTTGCCTAACCAGGGGAGGGTGTGTGTGAGGTGTTGTGTTTGTGACTACCTGGCTAGTCCAGGGCGTCACATTCCCCCTTGGTGAAATGCAGACTGTCCGCGGGCTGCTTGTCCATCACCGGTTTTATTTCTGAAAAATATAAATTAACATGGAAAACATATAACAATAAGCACATTTTTTAATTCTTCCCTTACGGGAGTCTTTTCTCTTAAACGTTACTAACGGTATAAAACATTTTTATTAATAACGGATGGCTCCATGTTCCTCCGTTCCTCCACCCAAGCAACCTACACCTTGATGCTGCCCCTAAGAAACGGGCAGCACCCCTTAACCCCAGTCCTGGTCCAGGTCACCCGAGTGGGAACGGGTACGGTGTCTTGCACCCGGCTGTCATTTCAGGAGACCCCACGTCCAAGGGGACCCCTGACCCCCGGAGGATGGTCACCGGTCCTGGTGGTGACCGGACCCCAGCCTGCTCTGCTGTGGGTCCTTCCTCCAATCTGCGTCTCCGGAGGCAGTAACGGAACAGGGCCCACAAATTATATACAAGGCCACTAGTTCGTGGTTGGCCTGCAAGTTCTCGGCCTTGTCTCTGGAAGGGGGGATAGTGGGAACACATAAAGTCCCTACGGGGATAACGTTCTTCTTTTACGGACGGCAATCAGGTGAGGTATTCGGATCATTGGTGCTCATTCATTCAGATAAAACTTAAAACAATAACATGGTGCTGATGGTCCCAACAGGGACAACTGGGTTGCAACGGAGGATCGCTGCCTTACTTGAGGTCGCTTTCCTCATACGCCTCCTCCAACTCTACATTCAGACGGTACGGTGGGGGAGGGGACTAGGACCGCATCTGGACACCGCGGCCTTCCCTCTGCTTCACATCTAGGGCATACCAGCACCTCTCCCCGCAGTGTCGCGTGTAGATAACCAGGTCGCCCGGTTGCAGGTCACGACCAGGGTGGCCCGTTGGAAGATGAGAGTTTACATCACGGCGAGCCACAAATATTTCGGCCTCCAGGCCCGGCTCGTAGATGAAGCCAAATCCACGTTGAGGGTCAAACCATCTGACCTGGCCCTCGTAAATCGGGCCCCGCACCCGGAAAGTGGCGCTGCGGAGATTGTCTTTCTCTCTTATAGTGCGTGCCAGCACTTCGGCCCTCTGCTGCTCTCTGGCGGCAATTTCGCGGCCCAGCTAGTTCGGCTCTCTGTCCCAGTAAGGGGCGTCTGCGTGCCCCTGCGCGCGGGTCGGGCCCCGCTGGATCTCCCCCGTACCGGCCACAACCGATATCCTCTTTGGGGGGTCCTGCGGTGACGCGGCCTGGAATGCTGCCTTGCAGCGGCGACCCGGCGCAGCCTCAGCCGAGGCATGGGGTTTAGGGACAACAGGCCTCACCTGCTGGGCCTTCCTGCTTACGGCTTCCACCTCTTTCGTAGCCGGACGGACTGCTGGAGCCGGGACTTTCTTGGGTGCGGCCACTTCCGGGGCCGGCGGCTTCTTCTTACGGACGGGCACCTCCCGAGGGATCTTCCATGGCAGCGGGATCAGTGTGGGTCGTTCACCGGCAACGCCTACAGGCTGGTCCTCTAGGGCGGACGGGCTGAACTCCGCTACCGGTGTTGGGGGCAGCGGACCTAGTGGCGGGGCAGCAACAACCGATGCGGATGGCGGGGGAGGCAGCAGGATGAACGGACGCAGACCGGGCTTCTCAGCCGCAGCGACCGGTCCATCAAGGACACAGGGGCGTGGGTCGCTTACCCGCTCCTCCAGCACTGTCTCCACCTCGCGTCTCCGCACGGCCACCGCTACTTCCTCCATTTCGGCCACCCATCGCTCCATTAAGAACCGGACCTGGGCCTGCAGGCAGCAGCACATCTGCGCGGTCTGGGTTTCCACCCACGCCGCTGTTCCTGGCGTGGGCTCGGAGATCTCAGCATTGCTGGACGGGACGGACATACTGGCGCTTGTGCTTCCAGGAACCGGATGTGTAGCAGAGTCCTGGCGTCCCTGCTCTTTATACCTTCGGTTACATCAGGCACACCTGCACCCGCTCCCCCTTGGTTCTTTCCAGCACTTCCTTCTCCTGGGGGCGGGGCTTCACTCTCGCGCCTTTTCTGCTCGGGGAAGACGCTCGAGCGGGAAATCTTTGCGCGCAAGATGGCGGAACTTCAAATTTTTCGTCCGGACGCCGCCGGTGGGGACTGCAAGACGCACTTCTACCGGTAGGTAGATTGGTTCTATCCTGTTCATTACGCCAAATTGTCGCGGGCGAAGGGGCCGCACTCGCTACGCTGGGGTCCGGGGCTGCTGCTGCTTGGTGGCTCAGGCGGTGGGCCGGACCCGGGGACTCGAGCAGCGCTCCTTGCCCACGAGTAAAAAGGGGGTGGTTTGTTTGGGGAGATAGTTCGTGATGCCACCTACGTGTCGTGGTGATAATGGGCACCACTGCTGCTGATGACGGGGATCCCGGGAGTGATGACAGGGAGCAGCTAGGATGTTGGTTCCCCCTCCGTGGGTAGGGGTTGGTGATCCCGGGGCCCGGATGGTGATACGGGGAGGCAGGAAGGCCAGGGTGCACGGTTGCAGGGGTAGCACGGCGCGGTGCCGGATGGCACTGTTGTACTCACTCAGGCACAGATTCACAGAGTCTCTGGTAAACCAAACGGCTGAATGGACGGGTCCCGCAGTCGGCTGCAGTATCTTTGCTCTCCCCGGACAGGTTGATGGTGGCTGTCTTTCCCTGCACCGTTGTGTATGTATTGACTCCGATGGTTGCCCACTGGTAGTCCGCTCCCCAGCGTGTATGTACCGAAGGAGCCCGTTTTGCCCGCAGGTGCTGGCCCTTAGATCTCTAGCCTATGGCGGTGGCTTTTTATCCTCACTGTGTGGACTGTTGCCTTCTGTCGGGTCTTGGGTGTGAGGGAACCCCTGGGGTCCTGGTCACTATCTGATTTGACCGTTGTCGGCGGCTCCTAGCCTGGTCGGGGTCTGATGGCCCTGCCTCTGTGCTTGGTACAGATCTGCTCCCCGGCTCGGTACCGGCGGGCCACCGCCCGTCCCCGGTCCTACAGTTCTGCTGACTTGTACCACCTCCTGCAGATGGCCACCACCTTCTGCCGACCTTGCTGACAGTGCCTGGGCTCCTACCCAGACACTAACAGTTTCTGTCCTCTCACTTTCAACTCCAACTCTAAACTGCTCTGAACTGAACTGCTTTTCCTGCCTCCAGGCCTGTGAACTCCTCGGTGGGTGGGGCCAACCGCCTGGCTCCGCCCCACCTGGTGTGGACATCAAGCCTGGAAGGTGGCAACAAGGATTTTGTTTGACTGTTGTTGCCTAACCAGGGGATGGGGTATGTGAGGTGTTGTGTTTGTGACTACTTGGCTAGTCCAGGGTGTCACAAAAGCAATAACTGAGGAGACAGATGAATTGCTTGAGCCTTTGGATCTCCGTCCAGGGATAGTAGTGTGCGATAATGGTCGTAATCTGGTGGTGGCTTGAAAGCTTGGAAAGCTTGTACACGTTCCTTGTATGGCCCACGTTGTAAATTTAGTAGTTCAGCACTTTCTGAAGAAATACCCTGGGATTCCAGACCTACTTACCAAGGTACGACGTATTAGCGCACAGTCATCTCCCTCTTTTGCTGGCCTGGCAGTGCTGCAGCAGCGCTTACACTTGCCTCATCACAGACTAATATGTGACCTCCCTACGAGATGGAATTCAACCTATCATATGTTGGACAGGATCCATGAGCAGCAGAGGGCAGTATCCCAATTGCACCTGGAACATGCCCATCAGACGCAGCTGCCAGACATAAGTACTGCCGAGTGGGTGTGGATTGCAGACATTTGTCAGGTCTTGGAGAATTTTGATTACTGTACCAACATTGTAAGCAGTGAGGATGCTGTTATCAGCATTACCATTCCACTGATTTGTTTATTGAAATGCTCTCTGGATGGTCTGACTGACCAAAGTCTTCATGCACCCGAGTTGTCTGTGGATCCAGACTTCCCAATGGTTGCTAGTAATCCGCACAACATCGGCCAACAAGCTCAGGCCACCTTTGCTCAGCATCATGAGGATGAGGATGAGGAGGATGATGAAGAACAGGAATGCTTTGAATTTGGTAACCAAGGGATTGACAACCCAAGCTTCAGGGCTGTCCAGCATGGATGCCCTAAGGAGAAGCAGGAGGAGGAGAAGAGAGAGACTGAGGAGGAGAGTAGGTTTAGGGAGACAGAATGTATTTTTAGCAGTGACACAAAAAGGTTTCCAGTTCGGAGTCTGGGACACATGGCACCGTTCATGTCACACTGCCTTTCTCATGACTGTCGGCTAGTCCACATTTTGGCAGACAACAAATACTGGCTATGTACCTTCCTTGACCCACGCTACAAAGACAAATTTGCTTAGCTACTTGTGGAGGCAAATAAGGATTGTACTACGGAAACATTCAAGAGGGCTGTAGTGAAGCAGTTGATGAAACGATTACCCTCAGATCATACTGGCGTCAGAGGTAGTGTCTCATCTCATGCAACAGGATTACAAGAGAGGGTTACGCATAGTAGGAGCAACACAGGTGGGGGACTAATGTACAAAAACTGGTCCATTTCCACAAACCGTCAACTGCGAATTAGATACCGGTTGGGGGGAACAATGACAAGGAGGGAACAGTTAAGTAAGATGGTGAGGGACTATGTAGGTGACCATATCAGCGTGTTTTCCGAGTCTACTGTTCCCTTTAACTATTGGGTTTCCAAGCTCAACACTTGGCCAGACCTCTCGTTATACGCTTTGGAAGTGCTAGCTTGCCCTGCTGCGAGTGTGTTGTCTGAGCGTGTTTTCAGCTCAGCGGGGTCAATAATAACAGATAGTCGCACACAACTATCCACGGAAAGTGCAGACAGTTTGACCATGATCAAAATGAACCATAGCTGGATTTTCCCAGAGTATCTCAGGCCGCCTGTTAACAATACCCGATAATAAGTGTAGTCCCAAAATTTGGATTTTTTAAGTTCAAATAAGTTCAATTGCTTCTCATTCAAGACTATTTTGTCTTCTATCATCTAATGACACTGCATGACTAATCTAACTTGTTATGCTGCTGCAATGTAATTGTTTGAGCTCGGGGCTAGATTTGACGTTTTATTACATTTATTAGGTACTAGAAATTACTAGAAACTGTTTCTTAGAAATTTCCCCTCTTTTACTTTGGTTTGTTTGAGAGCTGTTCTGGCGACTACGTAAACGCCGCGTGCTGCTCTGAGCATGTTATTCAAAGACACCAGAAATGCAGTTAGGCACGTTTACAGGCTGTGCCCATACTGTTTCAGTCTTTTCCCATCCATTTCAGCCTTTTCCTCAGTCACCACAGGTCACCGACAGGTTCAATGTAAAATTATTCGAGTTTCCCATAGACTTACATTGGGGGTCGAATATTCGTGAATACTCGAATAGCGGCGAGGTATTCGCTGGATATCCGTCGAAGCGAATAATAGGGTATGCAATCATCACTATTAATAAACTTTAAGTATTCACATCCTAGTACTTGACACGGTGTCAATGTCGTGTTTAACATTTTTTGGTGCTGGTTATTTAAAAAGCAAACACAAAAATCAAACAAAAAAATCTAACAGTAAATAAGTGAGATCCGTATCTTTGAGATTTACATGGAATTTTCAAGGGATATTTACTTATTCATTTATAACAACAATTTTATTTAATCTAAATATTCATAATTTTTATTTCAGACAGAGACAATAAAAATGAAGTCATCAAATGATTTTCTTCAACAAGCAAATAAGGTTTGATTACATTTTCTATATATCTTGATTGAAAGTAATAACTTGACTATAAAGTATCATTTTTTGATGCCCAAGTTTACATGAACAGCCACTTGATGAAGGCTAATCAGGACCACAGCTCATTCAGAACAGGAATCCCTTTGCTCAATATCACAATACCACTTTCATGGTCCCAACAATGCCCCCCTGCCACACACACACAGTATGATTACCCAAGAGTAATTTCCCGCAAACAATATACCCCCACACTCAAAGCATGATGCCCCCATAGTTATCCGGCTCACATAGGACATACATTTAAGAAACATCACAGAAAAAGAAACAGGATCAGATTACCAGTACACTAGCAGGATGCAACAGCCCCTATGATATTGGTGGGGGCACCACAGGTGCAAAATACCGATGAAACAACCTTTCACAACCTATCAATTAATCTAAGAGGTAGCTGCTAGAATTACACAGGCAAACAGATAAGGCTTGCATAGGGCATCAGTCATACAGGTATGTGTGAAAACTAGGACGAACAACAACTTACACAGCTTCAGACACTTCCTAAAAACACATCTTTTTAGAGTGGCATATCACTCTCCCTAACCAAAGTCAATTCATATGGAATCCTTCCACTATTTCTCAGAACATAATTCTCCATCAGACTCCACCGCACCCAAAAGCATCACAAAGATTGGCTGATGACTGGCTCATGCAGCCTTTAGCTATCCCCCATTTCTTTGAAATGGCTGGACCATCATTGAAAATAAGCACCGGTACCTTGTGTCACCTCCAGATTACCCCCTTGTAGATTGTAAGAAGAGATGAGCGATGTTCGAGGTTCACCAATTTCATGTTCGAGTGATTTTGGGGGGTGTGCGAGTCGTTCGACGAACTCGAACGATTTGGTAAAAGTTCAGTAGTTCGAGTTACGTTCGAGAACGGTTCGATCAACAAAAAGCTTAGCTAGTTACTAGCTGGCTTTTCACTGTAATAGTGTGAGTCACTGTGAATCACGCTATTATCAAAATTCAGCGTATAGTGTGCGGGGGGGACGGGGTTTAGATCAGTGCTGCTGCTGAGTGCTGAAAGAATGCCGATCGCCATTTTTTGTTTCATTCCCTAACTGCGCATACAGTGGGGTGGGCCAGGCTGTCAGCAAATCACAGAGACACACACTGCAAAGTGGATTTTTGACAGACAAGCAAGGGCATGTGTCAAAGGCTGTGCATGTCACATGTCTTTGCTCTATAAGATCCGCCCATTTTTCCCGTCGCCACCATTAGCTCTCTGCTGCGGGTGGGTGACAGTCACTGCTCCCGCTGCTGCTGCTGTGTGCGCTATAGCCATACAGTGCAATCTACACAGCGCTTTAGGGATTAGGGACTACTTGTAATTTCAGCCCTTTTCAGGGCTGCATTACAGCCGTTCATAGGCATTGTTGCTAGGCAGGTCTGTGCAAACGCTGTGCAGGGCTTTAGATAACAGCGTCTGGCTACATCAGCTCTGCCAAGTCCTTGCTGCATTTTTTCATTGGCAGGGATAGAAACTGAGGCTTCCTTTGCTGTCCTGCTACCTACAGCACGTGTGCATTCTACCTTCCTGCCCATTTTTGTTACGCTATTTTTATAGCAAACAGTCCTGACACTTAGTGGCATCCAAAAAGTGTCTGCTTTACTAACTTAGTGTCCCACTGGTGCCAAGCAAGGTACACCACCTCTGCATTCTACCCTCCTGCCCATTTTTGCTACTCTATTTTTATAGCAAACAGTGCTGACACTTAGTGGCATCCAAAAAGTGTCTGCTATACTAACTTAGTGTCCCACTGGTGCCAAGCAAGGTACACCACGTCTGCATTCTACACACCTGCCCATTTCGGCAATGCAATTTTAATTTCAAAAAGTGCTGACACTTTTAGGGGCATAGTAAAATTGTCAGGGATACTACCTTTGGGTTCCTGTCCTGTCAAGCAAGGTACATTACATGTGCATTCTACACTTCTCTCCATTTCTGCTACGCAATTTTTAACTGCAGGTAGTCCAGGCAATCTGTCACGATGGTGCAGGCGTGGATATACTGTAATGTTGCCTTCATCCAAAGGTGGTTCTCTTGATGTCTGAGAGAGCTCAACACCAGCAGCTGTTTCCACTTCAAAAACCACTGACAACCTGCCAATCACACTGCCTGTAGCGGGTAAAGGGGTGGAAGGTCTGCGTCAAAAAACATGTGTGACTGCTGTCCCCACAGTCACAGAGGATGAAGAGCACGCAGATGCACTTAATGGGGCAGACTGTGGTTGCACAGCCCCGCTAGGCCACATTGTAGCACAGTGAACTTCCCATTGCGACTTATGATTAATTTAAAGTAGTGTACAGGGTGGGCTCCCCAGTATACAGCAAAACCACACAATAGGAAAGGGACTCTAGGCAGTTAGGTTGATAAATGATTGTTTAACTTTCCAAAAACAAACAATAAGAACCATGCATAAAACTGAAAGAATAGAAGAATCTATTCACAATTCCAAAAGCCTACACGTCTATTCTGCGACACTCGTAATGGCGATTTATACCCCCTGCTCACCAACTTTTGCCTAAGCAAGGGACTGTCTAAACAGTTGCCTACTACCTGGTAATCCCTCTGCGTAGCAGGAGTAAAGCTGGTGTCACACACAGCTACAACGACAACGACGTCGCTGCTACGTCACCATTTTCTGTGACGTTGCAGCGACGTCCCATCGCTGTCACTGTATGTGACATCCAGCAACGACCTGGCCCCTGCTGTGAGGTCACCTGTCGTTGCTGAATGTCCAGCTTCATTTTTTGGTCGTCACTCTCCCGCTGTGACACACACATCGCTGTGTGTGACAGCGAGAGAGCGACGAAATGAAGCGAGCAGGAGCCTGCACTGGCAGCTGCGGTAAGCTGTAACCAGCGTAAACATCGGGTAACCAAGGGAAGACCTTTCCCTGGTTACCCGATATTTACCTTCGTTACCAGCCTCCGCTGCTCTTGCTGCCAGTGCCGGCTCCTGCTCTGTGCACATGTGGCTGCAGTACGCATCGGGTAATTAACCCGATGTATACTGTAGCAAGGAGAGCAAGGAGAGCAAGGAGCCAGTGCTAAGCAGTGCGCGCGGCTCCCTGCTCTCTGCACTGTGACATGTAGCTGCAGCACACATCGGGTTAATTAACCCGATGTGTACTGTACCTAGGAGAGCAAGGAGCCAGCGCTAAGCGCGGCTCCCTGCTCTCTGCACATGTAGCACAGCGACGTTATGATCGCTGCTTCTGCTGTGTTTGACAGCTAAGCAGCGATCATAACAGCGACTTACAAGGTCGCTGTTACGTCACCGAAAATGGTGACGTAACAGCGACGTCGTTGTCGCTGTCGCTTAGTGTGAACCCAGCTTAATTGTGTGTGTGTGTGTGTGTGTGCGAACATGACTTACCAGTGTCGCATCAGAGGAGTTTACAACTTATCTACCTAAACATAGGCAAAATCCATTACCCCCCCTGAATACCCTTGTTAGCTGAAGCCTCACAGATAAGGCAGATGATAACAGTGTGAAGGCAAACCACACAGCTCAGCAACACAGTCCTGGAAATCTTGTAAAGCAACAGTCAATGCAAACATGTGTCGCTGTCCCTCTATGATTTTAACTGTAACTGAAATTGACAGAGCAGAGGCATCAAGTCTTATTGGCTATATAGTCGGCCTAAGCAGAACAGATATGTGTTTTGCTAAGAAAACAAAGTGTTGTGTGCACGCATTACTGTCTGGCCCCAGCCTACCGTAGCCGGGTACTGTGGTGTCCAGTTGCCATCAATACAGAGTTTACGTTCCTCTCCTGGTAAACAGTATAGACAGCACCGGAAGAATGTTGGTCTCTGGCACAGGATGCTGCTCATAGGTGAACTGTGAGGGGACTCGTGTTGGAGTTTGGTGAGGAGGACACCTAAGTGTTTCCGCGGTGGGTCCTTGCCGTAACGCACACCTTTAGCTTTTCCTTCATTTCACAGACAGCACCTCCTCCTTTGCTCTCCAAGTCCTCAGCCGAAGAGTGTTTTGCTATTGCTATAGTGACCAAACAGTCAAAGGCAGATGCAAAAAAACAGCAGCCCCTTGTGGGTAGTCTGCAACAATGTATGCAATGAACGGCAATTAAGCATGTTGCATTCACAGTGGATAAAGCTCATCAATACACCCTCACGCTATCACTTCATATCCATGTGACAGTTCATGGACGAGGTACTCAAAGTAGTGATTTTTTGGACTCTACTTAGAGATTGGTGACAAATCTTACAGATGACATGACATGGGTGATCTTTTGCAATGTATAAAAAGCCCCAGGCTAGGCACGGCTTACAGCCCATGCAACCTGCAGAGCCATCACGACTTCTGCTCAGAGGCAGAGTTGTGTCTGAGGATTCAGTTGTTGACGTGCTTCCAGTACTTTGTCTCTGTCCATGAAGACGCAACGTAACCTCGTTGTCAGTAGCATCCTCCTCCACCTCCTCTGCTGACCTCATCGACTGGCTGACTTTGGTTTGAAAGTAAGTGGGGTCTCCAACCTTATCATCACCCTGTGCATTTTCACTCCCCTTGTCCTGACTCCTCCGAGCCAACCTCTTCCTGCCCTGACCGAATAGTAAAGTTGTCGTTCCAATCAGGTATATGAGTCTCCGCAGCATGTTCCCCATTGTCTCCACCAGGATGATTTACAGTTTGGGAATGAGGGTGTACATTATGATCAGCACCTTCTTCATCGGGTCCTGGATCAGACTTACAAAGTTTCTGGGCATCAGTGCAGATCATTTCCTTGTCTGTACCTCTGATTCCCAGGCTATTGTGTGACTGAACAGCTCTGCCGACTCAATCATCTCTGCTACCCCATACTCAGCAGGGCTGGTGGAAACTTGTGAGCTGTTTGGAAGCAAGTGCGATTGAGTTGACACCACAGAGGAATGGAGTATTTGGGATATTGAAGTGGAGGTGGAGGAGAGGCCACTTGATGGAGCACTGGAGATCCATTGAAGCACGTGCTTTTTTGTTGCTTCATCTACATTTGGTAGCGATGGTCGTGTCCCTGAAAAAAGGGATCATATCAGATTATCCAAGGGAAGAAATACACCTCTTATTTTGGCTGGTAGTTGGTGTTACGTATCGGTGCCGCCGTAGACGCAAGCAGCCAGCTGTGGTTCCAGTTGCGCCCAGGCGTCAGCTGCCATTTTTGTCCGTCCCTCAGGTCGTCCAGATGGCTGCATCCTCATCCACGTCTAAGTGTGGAAAGATGACTAGTGTGCATGCGTGTGCCGATTTACCACAGACACAGCCTAAGTACAGTGTTTCGCCTAGTGAGCATGCTCAGCATGACTGTGCCATTCCTGAGGCTAAGTCCTCAGTTTGTGCTACTGTGCATTCTCCCACACTTAGTGCGAAAAGCCTCTTTGCACAGGTATTTGGACTTCGTGCCATGTCTAAGTCCTGTGTTGGGCCTACAGAGCATGCAGAAGCTGATAGTCTGTTTTCTGAGACTGTTTTCAGGCAAATGAGCATGATCATACACTTACTACATCAGAGGCTAGGGCCATAAAGGAACTCAATGGCCATGTCCGTGAGGTGTCATTCCATGATACTCCAGAGGGCATCAGGTGTCTCGATGATGTGGCCACTCCAGACTGGATCGCAGAGGCCCGCCCCTATGATTTGGAACCTCATCATTGTTCGTGAGACGATGACTGGTGAGGTGTTTGGGGCATGGCTGCCATGAGGTCATCATTGAAGTGGCGGTTCCAGATAGGTCACTGGTTATGTCACTGATGACGTGGCAGTCTGCTTTCGGCTCATGGAGGTGCATTGTGGTCCACCCTAGGTTGGGGCGGACCCAGGTTAGAAAAGGGGCTGGAGACAACAAGGAGGTGCGCAGTCTTCTATTATGCTCAGACAGAGCACACCTCCATGTGTTCAACCCATTGTGGCTTTAGGACAGAGGTAGGCAGAGATAGGGCGCCGGTGCTGGATGGCAGCACACTTGGTAACGCAGAACGGTTACGACCAGCTCCTGTCCTACCAGTCCTGCTACTGCAGCAAAGTGGCATTAACTAGGCTGCTGCTGCTGCGCCTGCTTTCCACAGGTGTGCCCCCTACACACACGGACAGCATACCCAATGGCCCGTGTGTTGTTAACAGGGAGTTCCTGGGCTGGGTGGGTGTGTGGACCCTGTGACGCTAACAGGGTTCCCAGTCTCCAGATCCGAGTGTCGTCTAACTCGATTCAGGCTACTATTTGTTTCAGAGACATCCAGCTCAGTATCCTCCGCCTAACCTTTGGGTTGCCAGCATCTCCTTTTCCATCTAGGAGCACGGTGGACCCCGACTGGCGATTGGGATATATACCACCTTATCCAAATCTGCCAGTTCCCCCGTAACAGATGGTGTTTCTTCAGCAGATGTTACTGTTCCTTAAGCACCAAACCCACGGACACAAACTTTTTTCCCCTCTCCAACACACCTGTTCCCCTTTCCACCAGCATATGGCCTTTTTCCACTCATTTTGTATATGACCAAATTTGCAACTCTGCAGGGACACCCTACTCAATGCCATCTCAGCACAGCATCCACCCCTCGGTCCCTCAGATGTGGATGAGTGAAAGACCATTTCCTCCTAGCCATGACAAAGCGTTGAGATTCACTCTGTGCAGCAGTGGTGTTTAGTGGAAAAGCCGATCAAAGATTGCGTACCAGCTTCTGCTGATAGTCCTGCATACATGCGTCCCTTTCTATGTCAGGACTTATTTTGCCAAATTTTGTCTTGTACCGGGGATCTAAGAGTGTGGCCACCCAGTAGTCAGCATTCCTTCGAATTCGGAAAATCCGTGGGCCATGTTGTAGGTAGTACAGCAAGAAGGTGCTCATGTGTCTTGCGCATCCAGGAGGATCAAGTCCTTGCTGTGTTGGTGGGGTAGAGGTGAGAATCATGCTTCCTTCCTCTGCCCTCTCCCCCCAACTCGCACAACAGAAATGTGATCAAGCTCTCCCTCATCTACTGAGTCTTCCATGCCCATCGCCAGTTCGTCCTCCATTTCTTGCTGGTCTCCTACACCTTCCTCAACAGTTTGGCTGATACTATGCGCCCTCTCCCCCACCGTCCCATGCCTGCCGCCTTGGTGCTGATGAACATGTGGACCTTGTAGATCTTGTTATCCCTTCCGCATATGACTCCTTCTGTACTTCCTCCCCTTCTTCTTGTCCCACCACCACCTGACTCTGAATAATGTTTAATGTGTGCTCCAGCATGTAGATGACCGTAATTGTCATAATGATAATGGCATCGTCAGTGCTTAACATCTTCGTCGCCATTTGTAAACTGTGAAGAAGGGTGCATAGATACTTGATTTGAGACCACATCAGCAGCGTGATCTGCCCCACCTCTGGATCTCGTTAGCCCAGGCTAACGTATTGCATAGTCATAACGTATTGCAGCAGGGTTCGCCGTTGCTGCCACAGGCGCTGCAACATGTGCAGATTCAAATTCCTGCGTGTCTGCAAATCGCATTGCAGGCGGTGAACAGGCAGATCGAAAGACTTCTGGAGCAATTCAAGTTGTTCAGCTGCTGGTTGTGAACGGTGGAAGTGAGCACAAAGCGAGCGTACCCTCTGCAGAAGGCCATGTAGGCCGGGATAGTGGTTTAAAAATTGCTGGACAACCAGTTTGAACATGTGAGCCATACAAGGCACATGTCTCACATTGCCCTGGCATAGTGCCACGCCCAGGTTTGCATCATTGTCGCGCATGGCTGTTACGTCACCACCGGAGTCCGCTCCAGCAACTTGTACTCCGATCGCCAGGTGACACCGTGTTCCTTTCGTAGATTGTGCTGTTGATGGGAGAGGAGTCGATGACAGCGGAGCTGGTGGCCACTGGTTTTGCACAGCCACTGGGCAGGGTTACCTTGAGATATGCAGTACCAATGGCTGACTGTCGGTGGTTGTTGTCTCACAGCTGAAGTAACATCATTCAGCTACAACCAATGGGAAGACACCATACCCTTTTTTAGGAACCTCCTGTCTGCTGACCACTGCCCGACATAGTCCTGAACTTATGGTTCCTGTTCCGCCCAGTTCTGTTTTGTGATTTTGTGTGCTGACTACCACTTGTTTCCTGACTACGTCTCCTGCCTGATGTTTATGTACCTCGTTGCCTGATCCGCATCAGACCTCTGTTTGTTTTCTGATTAAGTCCTGGCTGTCCGATTCTGTTCCTGTTCCTCAATTCATGCTTTGACCCTGCCTGACTAACTACTCTCTCGGACTGCAGACTTCCACAGGTATTGATCACCTTTGGCCCTGTGTAATTCCAAATCCCTGTATAGGGGTTAAAGGGTTTCAGGGTTCTAGGGGTGCAGCTTGTTGATTGGCTTCCCTCTAGGCCAGTCATGGCGAACCTTTTACAGGCCGAGTGCCCAAACTGTAGCCCTAAACCCAATTTTTTTTCCAAAGTGCCAACCAATCCTATTATGTAAATAATTGATTTTAATCTAACCTTTGCAGTCTTCTCTTCAGCAGGGGGCATCACGCTCATGCTTACCACACATTGAAGCTGAGCCTCTCCCACTGCCCTTTCCAGACACAGCAGTTGGATTGATCTTTCTGGAAAAAATTGCAGCATATTAGAGATTTTAGCCTGGAATGCAATCAGATGTCACCCTGTAATCCACATCTACATTTCAAAATCTGAACATCCTGAAAACCAATAAAGACGTGCGAGTTGCTCCCCTCCCCTTTCGTTGTGTAGTTATGTCCCCCTTCCTGGGCCACTTCTTGGTAAACATGTCCCCCATCCTGATATATATTACCTACATTGTGGTATATTTGTCCCCATCATGGCCCCATCCTGGTAAATGTACCTCATCCTGGTAAATGTCCTCCATCCTGGTAAATGTACCCCATTCTGGCATGTTCCCCCATGCTGGTAAATGTACCCCATCCTGACATATTGCCCATCCTTGTAAATGTTCTCCCATCCCGGCATGTACCCCATTCCTGGTAAATGTCCTCCATCCTAGTAAATGTTCCCAATCCTGGTTAATGTACCCCCATCCAGGTAAATGTACCCCCATCCAGGTAAATGTCCCCCTTCCTAGCATGTACCCCCATCCAGGTAAATGTCCCCCTTCCTGGCATGTTCCCCTTCCTGGTAAATGTACCCTATCGTGGCATGTTTCCTCCATCCTGGCATGTATGTTTCCTCCATCCTGGCATGTATGTTTCCTCCATTTTGGCATGTATGTTTTGCCCATCCTGGCATGCATGTTTGCCCATCCTGGCATGCATGTTTTCCCCATCCTGGCATGCATGTTTCTCCATCCTGGCATGCAAGTTTCCCCATCCTGGCATGCATGTTTCTCCATCCTGGCATGCATGTTTCCTCCATCCTGGCATGCATGTTTCCCCATCCTGGCATGCATGTTTTCCCCATCCTGGCATGCATGTTTCCTCCATCTGGGCATGTATGTTTTGCCCATCCTGGCATGCATGTTTGACCATCCTGGCATGCATGTTTTCCCCATCCTGGCATGCATGTTTTCTCCATCCTGGCATGCATGTTTTCTCCATCCTGGCATGTATATTTTCCCCATCCTGGCATGCATGTTTCCCCATCCTGGCATGCATTGTTCCTCATCCTGGCTTGCATGTCGCCCCCCCCCATGCTGGCATGTGCGTTCCCCCCGCCCCCTCCCCATACTGACATGTGTGTTTCTCCCCTACCCAATGCTGACATGTGTGTTCCCCCCCACCCCATGCTGGCATGTGTGTCCCCCCTCCCCCATCCCATGCTGGCATGTGTGTTCCCCCTCCCTCATCCCATGCTGGCATGTGCGTTCTCCCCCACCCCATGCTGGCATGTGTGTTCCCCTCCCCCACCCCATACTGGCATGTGTGTTTCTCCCCCACCCCATGCTGGCATGTGTGTTCCCCCCATGCTGGCATGTGTGTTCCCCCCACCCCATGCTGGCATGTGTGTTCCCCCTCCCCCACCCCATGCTGGCATGTGTGTTCCCCCTCCCCCACCCCATACTGGCATGTGTGTTTCTCCCCCACCACATGCTGGCATGTGTGTTTCCCCCCATGCTGGCATGTGTGTTCCCCCTCCCCCATTCCATGCTGGCATGTGTGTTCCCCCCCACCCCATGCTGGCATGTGTGTTCCCCCTCCCCCATCCCATGCTGGCATGTGCGTTCTCCCCTACCCCACCCCGTGCTGGCGCTGGCACTGGCCCCCTCATCCCCACCTTGGCACCGCCGCACACGAGTTATACAAAAAAAAAAAAGCAACACACAATTCACCTTCCTGCACATGCTCCCCCGCTGCGCGCCGCTGGGTCCTCAGTTCCCACGCGGCCAGAAGATGTCATTACGCCGGTGCCGCTCACTGATGCTCCTCTGGCTCCTAGGCAACACACCTGCAGCTGGGGGAGGAGGAGTGTCAGAGCGAGGAGAAATGTCTTCTCCGCTCCAACACAGCTTTGATCTGCCGGCGTGACTGCACCACCCGATCAAAGCGGCAGGATGAGGACACAGCGCACATGCCAGCAGAATGGGCTCTGCGTGCCCCTTGTGGCAGGCGTGCCATAGGTTCGCCATCACTGCTCTAGGCTATCCTTTACAGCCCGTATGAGTGTGTGGATCCAAGCAGGCGTTTCACCGTGCCCTCCGCAGAAGGCTATGTAGGCCGGGATAGTGGTTTAAAAATTGCTGGACAACCAGGTTCAACACGTGAGCCATAAAAGGCACGTGTGTCACATTGTCCCGGTGAAGGGCCGCACCCAGGTTTGCATCATTGTCGCACACGGCCTCCCCTGGCTGATGGTTGAGTGGAGACAACCATTGATGCAAACTCGGTCTCCAGAGCTAACCGTCCACAACTCCTCAGCGATCTGACTCACATTTCCCATACATTTCAAAGTAAAGATTTACCGCCTGATGGCGTTGAGCTCTGCTGCCAGCATAGTAAGGAGGTGTGCGGGATTCCTTGTGCACAGTTACAACACGGGTTGCCTCACTAGACAGATTTTGAGCGGAGGTTGAGGACCTAGACAAGGTTGAGGAGGCAGAAGCAGTGTAGGAACTTCTACATACAGAGGAAGGATTGATACACAACTCGTGGGACGGCAAGACTTGTACAACAGATGCTTCTCCATCTCTCACCATAGTTACCCAGTGCCCAGTCAGCGACATGTAACGCTACTGTCCATGCTTACTGGTCCAAGTATCTGAAATGCACCCTGTTACACACAGAGTTTCTCAAGGAAGCGGTGATGTTGTGTGCGACATGCTGGTGTAGCGCGGGCACGCCTTTCTTGGAGAAGGAGTGACGACTGGGCATCGGCTCTTGGGGCACTGCGATGGGCATAAGGTCTCGAAAATCCTCTGTGTAAAATGGGTGGAAAGGCAGCATTTTGGTAGCCAACAGTTTGCAGATGCAGAAAGTCAACCTCTAAGCCATGTCATGCCCTTCTAAAATCATGTAAAACACAGCAAGGGGACTCCAACCACAGTCTCCCTCGTTTCCAAAAATTGGACTACACACACACCACTTAACTGGCATCAGTTGTCCCCCAGTTGTAATCTTACAAAGATGCTTTGCATGAAGCACTCTCAAAAATACACCAGCCTTTTGCCTCCCCTGGATGACACAGGGGTAGAAAAGTCCTCTGTGATCCATGACTTGTTCATCTTGGTTCTTTTTGAAAAAAGCAAGGGGACTCCAACCACAGTCTCCCTCGTTTCCAAAAATTGGGCCACACACACGCCACTTCACTGGCATCAGTTGTCTCCCAGTTGCAATCTTACAAAGATGCTTTGCATGAAGCACTCTCAAAAATACACCAGACTTTCGCCTCCCCTGGATGACATGGGTAGAAAAGTCCTCTGTGATCCATGACTTGTTCATCTTGATGAACGTTAGTCTGTCCACATTGTCAGTGGACAGACGCGTGCGCTTATCTGTCAGCACACACGCAGCAGCACTGAAGACACGTTCCGAGAGAACGCTGTCTGCGGGACACGACAAGATCCCCAAGGCGTACGTGGTGAGCTCAGGCAATTTATCCAGATTGGAAGTCCAAAAAAAGCAAGGCTCAAGTTGCACAGTATTGGCATTGATGTTCACTTGCAGATAGTCCCATATCTGTGTCTCCTCCTCTTTTTACTCATCCAGCTCTTTTGTTTTCGCATGAGTATATGTCCTTGTCACTTTCCCATGTGTTTGTGGTGTCTTGGGACTTGTTTGTCACCTTTTGGACACCTTTAAAGGCATTTTCTATGTGTTTTTATGTGTTGTGTTTGCCTCCCATTGTTTTCAATGGGGTTTGAGTGGTTCGTCGAACGTTTGTCGAACGGAGCCTCCATTTGGCGAACCGAACCGAACTCGAATGCCAAGGGGGTGGCTCATCTCTAATTGTAAGCTCTTATGAGCAGGGTTGTCATTATTTTTGCTTTAATTATTGTTTTTTCTTTAACTGTTATGTATAAATGTTTGTATATGAACCTCTGAATTGTAAAGCACTGCAGAATATGTTCGCGCTAGAGAACTTAAAATTATTATTTATTTATTTATGCACAGTGTCTGGCTTACATCCTATTGATGATACCCATACTATTATATCACAATGAAAAAATGAAAACACTTCAAATAGGTTTTTTTTAAATTTTTATGCAGGATGCAGTTAGGTCTTTTAGTGTTGGTTGGGTGAATTTGGGTGTCTGTCCCGTCAGATGCACTTATATAATGCAGAGCATTGTTTCTCATTTGTTGAATTTCTTGGGATCGCGGCATGATGTCTAGCTTGTGATGATCTTTTGGTCTATTTTACTTTGTGAGGCATGCACTATTTAAGTGATTTCTTGATTGAGAACAGTTGTGGTAGTAAAAAGTCCTGGGTGTGACTAGAGAAATAGAACTTAGCTTCCCATAGATGTGATAAACCATATTTAAGTTATGTTTTAAGGGGGTTGGGGCAATCACTTTTGCACCCAGGGCTCTGTAGGTTTGGATTTCTTTCTCCTGTTATAACAAAGACCTTCATTTATAAACTGCATTTTGTGCTTACTTGTTTTATCTTTGTCTGATATACAATTTTTTTTTTGTTGATCTGAAACAATTAAGTGTGACAAACATGCAAAAGAATAAGAAATCAGGAAGGGGCAAACACTTTTTCACACCACTGTACATGGAAAGGAAGTGGGCATCAATAATAAAATATGGTTCTTCCTTGAGGGCATCTTCAAATTCAAAATGCACGTCCTTCATGATGTTAGTGTCTGCTCCAGAGTAAGGTTCAAAGTCAGACATATTCTCTCCAGTCAGTAAAACAGTGAAAACACTTGCCTACATACTGTTTGATGAGTCTGTTATGCTGTAGCACTTGGTTACGAAAGTAGTCCATATTCATATTAGGATGTTTGAGGTTGTGCCTTCAAGGACTGCTGTAGTCCGTGTAAGCTGCTTTTGTAGTGGCTGCCTCAGCTTGGTCCAAACGAGGTTGAGGTAGGTAGAAGTGGCAATATCTGTATTGTACAAATGCGAAAAGATAGGGTATTACCATAAGGAAGAAGATAGAGGTGAGGGTGTTGGTATGTCATGGTTTTGTCATGGGTGACAGAGTCATGTGGTGCCTGCCAATAGAAGGTCACAGCATTTGGCTACCCAAACTGCTTCCTGACCCTCTATTATTTCTGCTTGGTTTTCCTCCCTTTCCCTTGCGGAGTTCCTCAGCCTTTCATCTTCTTTTCATCAGCACCCTTGGTGTCTTTCTATACCTTCACTTCCTATTACTCTGTGCTGGTGATAGCTTTAACAAGTCTTCAGTGCAGGCAGTTGGCTTGTATATGTACCGCCCCAGCGCCAGCAGCCAAGACTGCTCGGATCCGGAACCGCGATGGCTCGAATAGTCTCCGGACCCGGGAAGGGTCGCGCGATCACCCGAAATAAAAGGGGGGTATTTACATGGGTTTTTGTGTTCAGAGTTCGTGACGCCACGCACGGTGTGTGGTAAGGTGGGATACCACCGCTGCTGTTGGGAGCGCCCGGTGGCGATGGGATGGCAGCCAGGTGTTTAACCCCTTCGTGGGTAGGGGGAAATGCCCCGGAGCTCGGTGATGGTGTAATAGGGATGCCGTTGGGGAGGAAAGGGTCACTCAGTCCAATAACGCTGACACCGACAACTTGTAAATCGAAATTCTGAGCCCCGCTGCAGCAGGGAGGGAGCACGTCTGATCCCATGCCCGATGGTGTTGCTTGTTAGCCTGTGACCTTTTCCTTGGCACCTTCTTTGCTATTTGGCCCCTATAGTATAGAACTAGTCGGGTCCCGCTCACCCGTATGGATAACAGAATAAGCTTGCTCTCAGGGTTCACGCTTGGGATTTGCTGGACTGTATATTAGGAAAGTCCTATCCCCCTCGTTGCGCTAGTACCCTGATTTTGGAGCGGGTGGAGAACGAATCTTGAAGACTTCGACCTCGTCGGGTAAATTACCAGGACGCTTGAAGCTATTTCCCGGCCTAGGGTCCACGTACCACGTCGTGCCCTGGCCCCTGCCCGGAGATGGCTCAAGGCCGCCGGCTGCCCTCCTCGGCAGTTCCATGCCCCTTGACACGATCCCCTGCGACCGGGGTTCAAGCTCCTACCATGCCCAGACCAATGTCTGCCACCTAGTAACAACAAGGAGCCAAGCTCCTGACCTCCTCCGACTGACTTGTAACCTCTCTCCTTGAGAGTCACCACTCAACTGACTTGCTCCTTACACACCTGGCCGTCTCCTACCAACCCCCAATTGGGCAGCCCTATTCCCTTCAGGCTACCCATTGGTGTGTCTGGTGGGTGTGGTGCAGAGTGTTTCTAGGGTTTTAATTAGCTCGTTCTTAGCAACACCAAAGGCCAGGGACCCGTAGCCAAGGAGGAGTTGGATATCATGCAGAAGGGCAGATTGCACGATACCCTGTGACGACCTGATAGGCCTGGGCGTCACATATACATCTGGAGAAACTTTGTGGTTGTTGCAGTTCCTCATTCATCTGGAGATAAGTTTATCATTGACTTTCCCCCTGTTTGTTATCCCTGTGTCTTGTTTAAAACTGGTCTTGACTAAGCACTCATCCCATTTGCTCCCTACCTAGGGTCTACTTCAGGGTCAGCCAGGGTGAGGTATTCAGCTCAGTGCAAATGTACGGAACCTATCGTGGATGATGAGGGAAGCCAGTGCCCAGCGATAAGCTTGGCAGGGGTTACCATATTCCTCTTCCGTAGACACAGGGTTTCCCTTACTTTTTGCCATTTGCTTGGTACTTCCCTGTACCTAGCATGACATGGTATCACACACCTGTTAGGGTAATGTAAAAACACATCACCTGTAGACGTCAGATATGCCATAGCTGCAGCTCCATGGCTGGAGGAGAGTATCATGTAAATAGTGAGTCGCCCACCTCAGCGCTGCAGCGGTCGCCTGCGAGGACTTCTCTGTAGGGACCCTTCTGGCAACAGGTATGTCAGGTTCACTTTCATAGGAGTCATGACGCCACTCTCAGTTTTGCAGTCAGGATGAGGGGTGACCGCCACTGCAGTTTAACAAGCGTCTGGGGCTGATGGTGTCTGCAGTATGGTGTTATGGCCTCCCGAGAGTGAGGCTGGCCCAAGGGGCTCGGGTGTGTGTGTGTGGAACCACAGGTCACAGAAGAACTCAGTCTCAGTCCAGAAATGTCTTTCAACTTGTTTACTCACGTTCAGCTGGTTTTGTGAGGTAACCCGGGCGATACTGAGATAGACCAGAGAGAACCAGGTATCCTTCAGGCTGGTATAGGGGTGACTGCTGACTCGCCTTCCTAGCACTTCTTGTTTTCGACAATCCCTGACTTAAAGTACCGTGGGATTCATCCAGTGAAGTCACAGCTGCCTTTTCTCCCCTTTCTGGCCCATTTGCTGACAGCGTGGACCAAGGTGGATAGCTTCAGGCTCAATCCTCCTTAGTGGCCCCCTCGTTGCTGCTGATGCTCAGGCTCTGTGTTGGTTGGTGTTGAACCTCTAGTCCCACCATCTGCAGGATTTAGCAGACCACGAAATGAATGTCTGGCTCTAGGAACCTGTTCCCTGTGCGTGCTTTCATTACCAGGAGTCCTCATACTCGACTCCTTACTGCTCTCTCTCTTCAGATGTCTTTCAGACTGACTGTGTGGCAATGTACTCCCCCGCCAGCAGCCACTACACGTGCAGGGTCTGACTAGTGTGTTCGCTCCCCTGCGTCTGCACTTCAGACTAGCTTCCTCCAGCTCCTCTTCCCTTCACTGCCACTGCACTCACTCATTTCCAGCTTCTCCACCGCACCACTAGCTGGGATGTGGAGGCCACGCCCCCTCCTGGGTCTGCCCAGTGGTCCCCTCTGAGGTGTGTGTGAGACCTGGTTACTATGTGTCTGTGTGTACACACCCTACTCAGCCTTTAGGATTACCTGTTTGCACTCACCCAGCATGGGTGCAGGACACAGTGGTGCCTGACCAGGTCAGGGGCGCTACATTCCCCCTTAGTTATCAACAGTACATCCTCGGGCTGCAAAGACAATAAAAATTTTACTTTTTAATACAAACTTTAAGACAACTTTCCCCACACAGGGAAGGCATTCACATAAAACATCATAAAACATTATACCAGGTACCATTCTTCACCACCCACCACCCACAAGTCCGTAACTCACCCAAAAACCTCTCAGGAGGCAGGTCACCAGTCCTTTAGGTGACCAGGTCTGGGCCAGCTCTATCCCAGCCCTTTCTTCAAATCTTCCTCTCCTGAGGATGGTGGTTAAAGGTAGGCCCCATAAACAGGCGTACCCGCTTCCGCGTGGTGGAGAGCCAGGCCCCATAAATAGAGTTGAGAGCAGTTCGTGGTTCGTGGTTCTCCAGTTCGTGGTTCGAGTGATTTTGGGCGGTGTTCTAGATCGAACTAGAACTCGAGCTTTTTGCTAAAAGTTCATTAGCTCGAGTTACGTTCGAGAACGGTTCTATCAGCAAAAAGCCAAGCTAATTACTAGCTGGCTTTTCGCTGTAATAGTGTAAGTCATTCTGTGATTCACACTATTATGAAATTTCAGCGTATAGTGTGCGGGGACTGCGCATTCAGATCACTGCTGCTGGGATAATGGCGATCGCCATTTTTCTTTTTTCCTTCCTTCCCTAAGCGCGATTGTAGTGGGGCGGGCCAGCATGTCAGCCAATCCCAGACACACACACAGCTAAGTGGACTTTTTGCCAGACAAGCAAGGGCATGTGTCATAGGCTGTCCATGTGACATGTCCCTGCATTATAAATACGGCCATCTGCCCGTCTGGAAGCCATTATCTGCCTTCTGCTTCTGGGTGACAGTCACCGCAGACACAGCTCCTGCCGCCGATCCTGCTGTGTACGCTCTACACACAGTGCTATATAGAATAGGGATAGAAGTTTCTTTCAGCCCTTTTAAGGGCTAATTACAGCTGGCTCAGAGCCATAGGTGACAGTCAGGTCCGTGGAAACAGTTTTTAACAGCTACAGATAACAGCGTCTGTGTAGCTAAGCTAAGGGACTTCCTTGCTGCATTTCACCATTAGGAGGGATAGAAAGTGAGGCTTCCTTTCCTCTACACTGACCCACAACCCGGCCACTGTACCCTCCTGCCCTTTTTAGCAAAGCCATTTTAATTGCAGAGTTCTGCCAGTTAGTGCCATCCAAAGAGTGGCTGCTGTCCTCCATTATTGTGGCACTTGTGCCAAGCAGTTTCACCACCTCTGCATTCTCCCCTCCTGCACATTTTTGCAAAGCCATTATAATTGCAAACACAGAGGAAACTTAGTGGCATCCTAAAAGTGGCTGTTGGACATCATTAGATTCCCACTGTGCCAAGCTATTTCCAGCACCTCTGCATTGCACCCTCAATCTCATTTTTACTAGGCCATTATAATAGCAAACACTGAGAAAACTTAGTGGCATCCTAAAAGTGTCTGTTGGACATCATTAGTGTCCCACTGGTGGCAAGCTATTTCTAGCACCTCTGCATTGCACCTTCAAGCTCATTTTTACTAAGCCATTACAATTGCAAACACAGAGGAAACTTAGTGGCATCCTAAAAGTGGCTGTTGGACTTCATTAGTGTCCCACTGGTGCCAAGCTATTTCCAGCACCTCTGCATTGCACCCTCTAGCTCATTTTTACTAAGCCATTATAATTGCAAACACAGAGGAAACTTAGTGGCATCCTAAAAGTGGCAGTTGTACATCAATAGTGTCCCACTGGTGCCAAGCTATTTCCAGCACCTTAAGCTCATTTCTACTAAGCCATTATAATAGCAAACACTGAGAATACTTAGTGGCATCCTAAAAGTGGCTGTTGGACTTCATTAGTGTCCCACTGGTGCAAGCTATTTCCAGCACCACTGCATTGCACCTTCAAGCTCATTTTTACTAAGCTATTATAATTGCAAACTGTGCTGCCAGTTTAAGGGCCATAGTTGCATTGTCAGGGATAGTCTGTGTTGTTTCTTCTGCTGTCAATAAAGCTAGACCACCTCTGCAATCTACACCACCTCTCAATTTTTACTACCTCATTTTAAGTGGACAATCTTATCGCAATCAAAATGAGTGGGAAAATGACAGATGCTGGTGGGAAGGGGAACAGGCGTGTTGGAAAAGGAAAAAAGTTTGTGTCCGTGGGAAAGGTGGCAAAGCTCCATTAACATCTGCTGAAGATAGGCCATCTTCCAGGAAAAGTAAGATGTCTACTACTTTCCGTGGACAATCAGATGTGCTCCCTTTTTTACGGACACGAACAACTGGAACAAAGGTAGATAATGCCCAAAAACAGAACATGCTTGAATGGATCTCAAGTGGTCCAACAAATGCCCTCTCCTCCACCTCAACTACCGCATCCAAAAAAAACCCAGTCCTCTGAGTTGTCATCCCAATCACACTTGCTTTCTCCCAGCTCTCAAGTCTCCATCCGCTCTGCACAGTATGGTGGAACAGAGATGGCTGAGTCTGCAGAGCTGTTCAGTCACACTATAGTCTGGGAATCAGAGGTCTGCTCCCAAGCTACAGTGAGTACAGACCAGGAAATGGTCTGCAGTGATGCCCAGAACCTTTGTGACTCAGATTCAGGCCGTGATGACAAGAGTTGAGCGTGGTTCGTGGTTCACGGTTCGCCAGTTCGCCGTTCGAGTGCTTTTGGGGGGTGTTCTAGTTAGAACTCGAACTCGAGCTTTTTGCTAAAAGCTCGATAGTTCGAGTTACGTTTGAGAACGGTTCTATCAGCAAAAGCAGGGCTTTTTACAGCTACAGTGTGCAGGGAGCCATGGCTGGCAGCCTTCGGTAAGCTGGTAACCAAGATAAACATCGGGTATCCAAGCAAAGCGCTTTGGTTAGTAACCCGATATTTACCCTGGTTACGTGTGCAGGGAGCCGACACTTCCCCGCTCAGCTTGCTCTGCCCCTTCCTGCACTTGCATGCACACACACACACACTCACATTCACCTGTCCCCAGCCATGCAGTCCACGACACTGACGTCCTCAGCGCCACATGGCCCCGCTAGGCTCCACCTACTTCGCACTCCGCCGCCCACACACATGGCCCCACTAGGCTCCACCCACTTCGCACTCCGCCGCCCGCACACATGGCCCCGCTAGGCTCCGCCCATCTGGCACTTTGCACACATGGCCCCGCTAGGCTCCGCCCATCTGGAACTCTGCACACATTACCCCGCTAGGCTCCGCCCACCTGTCACTCTGCACACATGGCCCCGCTAGGCTCCGCCCACCTGTCACTCTGCACGCATGGTCCCGCTAGGCTCCTCCCACTTGGCACTCTGCACACATGGCACCGCTAGACTCCACCCACCTGGCACTCTGCACACATGGCTCTGCTAGGCTCCGCCCACCTGGCACTCTGCACACATGGGCCCGCTAGGCTCCACCCACTTGGAACTCTGCACACATTACCCCGCTAGGCTACGCCCACCTGACACTCTGCACACATTACCCCGCTAGGCTCTGCCCACCTCGCGCTCGACACGCATTACCCCGCTCGGCTTACCTGCGGTGATGAAGTCCCACCCTCCCGACCTCAGCTGTCACTGTCCTCCATGGCCGCCGCTTGTCACATCTCCTCTCACTGCGGCCCGAGACTGTCACTAGCGGTGACGTCTCTCGCGATACTTGGCTGTAAAGGTCATTGAAGTCAGTGACAGGTCTGCTGTCAGCAGTGCAGGAGATCATCACCGCAGGTAATGTACCTTGCTATGCTCCTGACAGCAGCATTTGTCATGCCCTGCAGGGACCTGGGCTGACCTATTGATGTTAGCTCAGGTCACTGCATTGCTCTCCCAGCCAATGGGGAACATTCTGTTCTTCATTGGCTGGGACAGTGACTATGGTATGGATCGTCATGGTAACCGCTTGGATCACAGCAGACCTGGATTTGTTTTTCTTTCTAATAAATTGGTGAAAGAGGGAATGTATTGGGCAGTGTTTTTTCAAATAAAAATGTGTTTGTCGTCTATTTACTTTTTATTACTGACTGGGTTGGGGATGTCGGGTATCTGATAGACGCGTGACATGTATGTGTGTATTTATGTATTTTCCCTCCTTCAGTTATTTGGCAGTACGCCAAAAAAACGGAAGGCACACGGATGACAGACGGATGACATACGGACCGTATACATGTCACGCTCCCGATGCCTCGGCACCGCTCCTTACCCACTGATCCGGTCGCACCATCCTGGCACCACTCCTTACCCACTGATCCGGTCCACGTGTCTACCGGTTATGGCTGCCACTCCCGCTCGTGCTTTCCTGTGTCCTGTCCCCAGTCTCATGTGTCTGACTCATGCTTCTGTATAGGGTCGGGCCGCGCCCACTCAACTGGTCTTATGGGCCCAGCACTGCTGCAGCAGGATATGACATGAGGCTGTGCTGGGTATATAAGACTGGCCTTGCAATGTGGGCGGGGCCTGATCAACATGTCTTGTAAGCCTTGTCTTGAAAGCTAGGTGCTCAGGTCCCCCTTGTGCCGTGTCCTGTGATCAATACCATTGCCTGACATTCCTACGCGGCACCTGTGCCGGATTCCTGCACTGTCTCCAGGAACTCTGAAGCCCCAGTGACTGTTTTACCTGTCCCCTGTGGGACGCAGTCCCTGCCACGCTAGTGCTCCGGCTAACGTGCACCCAGGCCTCCGGTAGGGTGCACGTCCCAGTGGATCCACCACCCGGACCTAACAATACAGAACGGAAACGGATGCCACATGGATGCACCTGTGAAAAAACACACCATTTTTTGCGGACCGCAAAAACGGATCGGTCGTGTGAATGTAGCCTTATTCTGATCTTCCCTTTATAAACAGCAGGCAGAAATAAGTGAATACCACCCCCCAGCATCAGAAAATCTCAGGGGTTTTAGGGGTAGCTGAGTCCCTGGAGATCATGATTCAGGCCGGTTTTTCCGGTCCCCGCTCACGTGATCACCAGTATATACCATATACCAGTGATCATGTTACAGTAAATAACAGCGCCGTTAAAAAAATTATTTATCTCCCATCTGGCATGAACAAACATGTCAGATGAGAGATAAATCTCCTCCCTGGTCCCCTCCGGTCCCCTGGTGTCGCCAAAGTGCCCCCCCGACCCCCTCCCGAAAATCCAAGATGTAATTACGTACAGCAGGAGAAAAGCAGGTTAAAGTACCGCGCCAAACCACAGGAGTACAGATGAAATTAATAGATCTCTTTTCTTTATTTTCACAGGTCTACGCGTTTCAAGGACATATCCGTCCTCTTCCTCAGGACAAATGCAGAGAATACTATAGCGAAACAGAGGCTACAGGCTCTCATATATGTGTAAGAAAAAAGCCACGTATGCATTAATTGCGTCATCAGCCTCCCCGTGACTCATAGGCACGTGGAGGAGTGAATAAAGTTCAGAACAGAAAAAAAGAGAAAAAAGAAGAAAAAAAGAAGAAAAAGAGAAAAAAAGAGAAAAAAAAAAAAAGGGGGAGATGAAAGCAAAGAAAAAGAGAATAAAGAAAAAAGTGTGGAAAAATGAAATAAATAAATGAATAAAATATAGTGATTGGGACTCAAATGTCATTAAAAAACTGTGTGGGAACCTACGGATCCACAGAATAATATGTGCATGTCTTAATAAAAATATGTGTGATGAATTTAATAAATGAACAAAAATGTGCTATGATGGTTATCACTATCTTTTGAAATAGCATATAGAGAATGTGAAAAAAACTAAAGATCTTTCAAAAGATAGTGATAACCATCATAGCACATTTTTGTTCATTTATTAAATTCATCACACATATTTTTATTAAGACATGCACATATTATTCTGTGGATCCGTAGGTTCCCACACAGTTTTTTAATGACATTTGAGTCCCAATCACTATATTTTATTCATTTATTTATTTCATTTTTCCACACTTTTTTCTTTATTCTCTTTTTCTTTGCTTTCATCTCCCCCTTTTTTTTTTTTTCTCTTTTTTTCTCTTTTTCTTCTTTTTTTCTTCTTTTTTCTCTTTTTTTCTGTTCTGAACTTTATTCACTCCTCCACGTGCCTATGAGTCACGGGGAGGCTGATGACGCAATTAATGCATACGTGGCTTTTTTCTTACACATATATGAGAGCCTGTAGCCTCTGTTTCGCTATAGTATTCTCTGCATTTGTCCTGAGGAAGAGGACGGATATGTCCTTGAAACGCGTAGACCTGTGAAAATAAAGAAAAGAGATCTATTAATTTCATCTGTACTCCTGTGGTTTGGCGCGGTACTTTAACCTGCTTTTCTCCTGCTGTCCGTAATTACTCCGTTTCGCAGGACTGCTGCCTTCCACGTTACTTTTATGCTGACAAAGGGGTTGTGACTGTCACAACCTTATCAGGTGAGTGTCCCTTCTCACATTCACCTCACACTGTTATACCGGGTAAGACCCTATTTGCGCCTTTTTTTCCCACAGCCTCCTTGCTTTCTGAAAATCCAAGATGGGCACACGCACAGCAGCGCGCCGGCCGCATTCACCCTACTCCTCTGATTTCTGTCGCATGTGCCATGACACATGCGGCAGAAAACTCTTCCCCAGGCCCTGCCAGGTCACCCCTATAACCCCACCAGTGTTCCCCGGTGTCCCACGATACCTGTGCAGCATTGATCCCCCGCAGCCCCCTCCTTCACAATAGATGCTGCCGCATGCACAGAGCGGCTGTCAGCTCAGCTTCCTGTGTTCAGACACAGTGAGTGGCGGTAACCATGCATCTGTAAGCTACTGCAATGCCCTGCTCATGAGGTAAGGAACATAGTTGATCAGGAGAGCTATACTACATTTACAAATGGAGGGATTTTCTATTTCTGTTGCCCTGCTGAACGACTACCAAATATGAGAGTCCGTTATACGCCACAAAAAAACATGTCTAAATAGCGAGCTCTGTTTAGTATTCATTCAGCTGGATAACTGGACTTAAAGGGGTATTCCATCTCCAAGATCCTATCCCCAATATATAGTAGGTGGAATAGCAATATCAGCAAATACCAATATTTGGAAATGTAGAATAGTTCTCCTGATTAGGCATTCCCTTACCTCATGAGCAGGACATTGCAGCTTTGGTAGCAACAGTTACGACATGGACTCTGCTGCTGTGGACCTGGGGAGAATGAATGCAGATTCATTGCACCCACACTCCTCAGATGGAGGGTCTGTACTCCTAGAAAATGGGGGATACGTTCCCTGAGCGTGTCCCCCCATATTCTAGACGGTCCAGAGTCATAGTGGGACCCCCTTATTTTTTTTCCTTACAATAAATTGGTGAAAGAGGGAATGTTTTGGTGAGTGTTTTTTCAAAGACATTTTTTTCGTCTATTTGTTTTGTTAGTACTGACAGTTTGTGATGTCGGGTATCTGATAGACGCCATGACATCCCAAACTGCTGGGCTTGATGTCAGGTGACCTTACAGCTAGTATCAACCCCATTTAGTACCCCGTTTGCCACCGCACCAGGGCACGGGACGAGCTGGGGTGAAGCGCCAGGATTGGCGCATCTAGTGGATGGGCCAATTCTGGGGCGCCTGCAGCCTGCTATTTTAAGGCTGTGAAGGACCAATAACTATGGACCTTCCCACGCTGAGAATACCAGACCACAGCTGTCCGCTTTACCTTGGCTGGTGATCCAATTTGGGGGGGACCCTACTTTTTTTTTGTAATTATTAATATTTATAAAATAATTTAAAAAAAAAAGAGCCTTGGGTGACCTCCACATTGGATCCCCAACCATGGTAAAGCTGCCAGCTGTGGTTTTCAGGCTAAAGCCGTCTGCTTTACCCTAGCCGGCTATCAAAAATGGGGGGACCCAATGTCATTTTTTTTTTTTAACTATTTTTTTAAATAAAAAAAATTAATGGGCTTCCCTGTATTTTGATTGCTAGCCAAGGTAACGCCAGGCAGATGGGGGTGGCAACCCATAGCTGTCTGCTTTATCTGCGCTGAGAATCAAAAATACCGCGGAGCGCTACGTCATTTTTTTAATGATTTATTTTTACAGTTCTGTCATGTCAGGCAATCAAAATACAGGGAAGCCCTTTTTGTTTTTAGTTATTTAAATAAATAATTAAAAAAATATATATATGGGCTCCCGCTGCATTTTTTGTATTGCTAGCTGAGGGTAATCCAAGCAGCTACTGGCTGCTAACCCCCACTGCTTGGTGTTACCTTCACTGGCAATGGAAAATCCAGGGAAGCATTTTTTAATTTTTTTTGCCAAAAAACAACAAAAAAAATGACGTGAGCTTCGCCATATTTTTGTATGCTAGCCAGGTACAGCAGGCAGGTACGGCTGCCCCCAACCCCTAGCTGCCTATTTGTACCTGGCTGGGAACTACAAATATAGGGAAGCCCTTTTTTACTTAATTCATGAATTTTATGAAATAATTAAAGAAAACAAAACGACGTGAACTTCGCCCCATTTTTGTGTCCAGCCGGGTACAGCTAGGCAGCTGGGGATTGGATCCACAGCACAGGTTAGCCCGAGGTTTCTGGGCCCCTCTGCTGCGAATTGTAGTCCGCAGCCGCCCCAGAAAATGGCGCACTCATAGAAGCGCCATCATCTGGTGCTGTATCCAACTCATCCAGGAGCCCTGAAGCCGGGTGGTTTGCTGGGTAATAATGAGTTAATACTAGCTTTGTTTTACAAGCTAGTATTAAGTCAGAGATTCTTAATGTCAGGCACGTTTGACCCGGCCATTAAGAATCTCCAATAAAGGGTTAAAAGAAAACACCACACAGAAAAAATACTTTAATAGAAATAAATACACAGACACACTTAGAGACTCCATCTTTATTACCCCCTGTCACCCCTCCACGATCCTGGTCTTCTGTCTTCTTTCTCCTTCAACACATGCAGCTCTGCTCCATCAGACAGCACAGCTGCATGGGAGAAAGGACGCTGTGCTCCGTGCAGAAATCACTCTGTGAGAGTGACCACAGGCTCCCGGCTGTAAGCGGTGGCACGGGTTGCCATAGCAACGCTGCTCCAATCACGTGATTCCAGTGGCGCTGCGTGCTGGTAGCGGGACGTCACCGTCACCGCTACCAAGCGCGTTGCTATGGCAACGGTGATCTCCGTTATTGACCGGCTGTGTCAGCCGGACAGGAGCCGGCTTCTGCGGCCGCTGGTAACTATGGTAAACATCGGGTAACTAAGAAGCCCTTTCCTTGGTTACCCAATATTTACCTTCGTTACCAACGTCCGCCGCTCTCACGCTGTCAGTGCCGGTTCCCTGCTCCATGCACACATAGCCAGACTACACATCGGGTAATGAACCCGATTGTGTACTCTGGCTAGGAGTGCAGGGAGCCAGCGCTAAGCGGTGTGCGCTGGTAACCAAGGTAAATATCGGGTTGGTTACCCGATATTTACCTTAGTTACCAGGCGCAGCATGCTTCCATGCGTCACTGCTGGCTGGGGGCTGGTCACTGGTTGCTGGTGAGATCTGCCTGTTTGACAGCTCACCAGCAACCCGTGTAGCGACGCTCCAGCGATCCATGTCGGGTCAGGTTGCTGGTGGGATCGCTGGAGCGGCGCTTAGTGTGACGGTACCTTAAGAGAACGGGGAAGCAGAGCGGGGAGTCGACCGTGTGCTAAAGCATGTCGCCGGTACACGGCGATACACAAACGTGCACCGTGTAACAGAGAGATGCAATGACAGGTCCTAGCATGACGCGTCATAGTCATGTAACCAGTCTGTAGCCAATGAGATAATAGACACGTGACTGGTCACATGGCTATTTTGACGTCAGGATAGGTCCTGCATCACTGCTGGTGTTCCCGGAGGACGCAGCGATTACCGATGGAAAAGCTGCGGGAGACAGAGTGCAGGACGCATCCAGGGGACAGGTAAGTGTTATGGCAATGTTTATTAACTGTATGTGTACATTTATAATGCGTTTTTATGTGTTTGTGATTGCCTCCCATTGTTTCCTATGGGTTCGAGTGGTTCGCCGAACCGGTTCGCCAAATCGAACTCGAACCAGACCTCACTTCGGCGAACCGAGCTTGAGCCGAACCGCGACCGGTTCGCTCATCTCTAGTGATGACCAAGTTTCTGAGCATAATGTTGACCCTTATTCACAAACTGTAACACCTGTTGTTATAGACAATGAGGAACATACTGATGACGATGAGACGCAGATACCAGATTGAGATGACAACTTAAATATTCGGTCAGGGCAGGAAGAGGCTCAGTCTGAGGGTGAGGGGAGTGCAAACACAACGCTTGATGAGGAAGTTCTAGAACCCACAGTCAGGCACTCGAGGAGGTCAACAGAGGCGGACAGAGGAGGAGTACTGGTAGCACGTCTACAACTGCATCCTCAGCCACCACTCTGCCTCTGAGCACTAGTCGGGGTGGCTCAGCAGGTCGCATGTCCTCTAAGCTTTGCCTAGCCTGGTCCTTTTTTGACCTTGCAAAGGATCGCCCAAATCATGTGATCTGTAAAATTTGTCGGGAATCTGTTAGTAGAGGAAAAAACCTCAGCAGTTTGAAAACTTCTTCCATGAATCGTCACATGAATAAATATATGTCCCAGTGGGAAGCTCACCGTGCTGCAATGCGGCCTAGCAGAGCGGACCATCCACCGCCTGCCCCTTCCAGTGTATCCACGCGCTCTTCATCTTCTAGGACTGTGGGGACAGCTGTCACACCTGGTTTTCCACGCACAACTTCCACCACTGTAACCGCAACAGGCAGTTTGCTTGGTAGGTCGTCAGTTGGTTTGGAAGGGGAAACAAGTGCGTGTGTACAGCTCTCTCAGACATCGATAGCACCAACGTTGGATGAAGGCAACATCATGTCTACGCCTGCACTTTCCTCACAAACCTGCATTTTTCCAGGGACACCCTACTCACCACCGTCTACACACAGCAGCCAGATCTCTGTCCCTCAGATGTGGACAAATAAAAGGCCATTTCCTGTGACCCATGACAAAGCTAAGAGGTTGACTTTATCCCTCTGTAAGCTCTTGGCTACCGAAATGCTGCCTTTCCGCCTGGTGGACACACAGGATTTTCGAGACCTTATGTCTGTCGCTGTGCCCCAGTACCAGATGCCCAATCGATACTACTTCTCTAAGAAAGGTGTGCCCGCGCTACACCAGCATGTCTCACACAACATCACCGCTTCCTTGAGAAACTCTGTGTGTGAACGGGTGCATTTCACCACCGATACTTGGACCAGTAAGCATGGACAGGGACGTTACATGTCGCTGACTGGGCACTGGGTAACTATGGTGATAGATGGTGAAAGGTCTGCTGCACAAGTCTTGCCGTCCCCACGACTTGTGTGTCAATCCTCTGTCTGTCCAAGTTCCTCCACTGCTTCTGCCTCCTCAACCTCGTCTGGGTCCTCCACCTCTGCCTCATGCCTGCCTGGTCAGGCCACCAGCGTTGTAACTGCGCAGATGGAATCACGCACCCCTCAGAGTCATTACTATGCTGGCAGTAGAGAGCAATGGCATCAGGCGGTCTTTATCTTGAAATGTCTTGGAAATAAGAGTTACACAGCGGCTGAGTTGTGGGCAGCTCTGGAGACTGAGTTTGGTAAATGGTTGTCTCCACTCAACCTGCAGCCTGGTAAGGCCGTGTGTGACAATGCTGCAAACCTGGGTGCGGCCCTTTGCCTGGCAAGGTGACACACGTGCCTTGTATGGCTCACATGTTGAACCTTGTTGTCCTGCAATTTTTAACACACTATCCCAGCCTAGATGGCCTTCTGAACGGGGCACGAAAACTGTCTGCTCACTTCCGCCATTCAACCACCGCTGCTAAGCGACTTGCATCGCTCCAGAAGTCTTTCGGCCTGCCGGCTCATCGCCTGATATGCGATGTGCCGACACGCTGGAATTGGACTCTCCATATGTTACAGCGACTGTGGCAGCACCGTCGAGCCCTGGTGCAAAACATCATGACGTATAGCCTGAGCCAACGAGATGCAGAGGTGGGGCAGATCACCCTGATGGAGTGGTCTCAGATCAATGACCTATACACCCTTCTGCACAGTTTTGACATGGCGACGAATATGTTTAGCGCTGACAATGCTATTATCAGCATGACAATTCCAGTCATTTACATGCTGGAGCACACGCTAAACACTATTCAGAGTCAGGGGGTGGGACAACAGGAAGGGGAGGAACTACAGGAGGATTCATATGCGCAAGGGACAACAACATCTCCAAGGTCCAGACGTTCATCATCACCAAGGCGGCAGGCATGGGACCATAGGGGTCAGGGATCAGCAAGGGCACATGGTAGCAGGCAAAATGTCGAGGAAGGTGCAGGAGAACATGAAGAAATGGAGGACGAACTGTCCATGGACATTGAAGACTCAGCGGATGAGGGAGACCTTGGTCAAATTTCAGTTGAAAGAGGTTGGGGGGAGATGTCAGAGGAAGAAAGATCGGTTAGCACCTCTATGCCACAAACACAGCGTGGACTTGGTCCGCATGGCTGCGCAAGACGCATGAGCGCCTTCTTGCTGCACTACCTCCAACATGACTCTCGTATTGTCAAAATTAGAAGTGATGATGAGTACTGGCTTGCCACACTATTAGATCCCCGGTACAAGTCCAAATTTTGTGACATAATTCAAGCCATAGAAAGGGACGCATGTATGCATGAGTATCAGCAAAAGCTGTTACTCGATCTTAGCTCGGCTTTTCCACCCAACAACCGTGGTGCACGGAGTGAATCTCCTAGTTGTAACTTCACAAACATGGGACGGTCTCGTCATCTTCAACAGTCTACCCGTACCAGTAGCACCGTATCTGGTGCTGGTAACAGCAATTTTATTGAATCTTTTCATAATTTTTTTAGACCATCCTTTCCAAGGCCACCAGAGACAACAAGTCTAACACATAGTCAACGGCTGGAGAGGATGATACAGGAGTATCTCCAAATGAACATCGATGCCATGACTTTGCAAATGGAGCCTTGCTCATTTTGGGCTTCAAATCTTGAAAAATGGCCAGAGCTCTCCACTTACACCTTGAAGATCTTGTCGTGTCCAGCTGCCAGCGTTGTCTCTGAACGTGTCTTCAGTGTTGCAGGTTGTGTGCTGACAGATAAGCGTACGTGTCTGTCCAGTGACAATGTGGACAGACTAACGTTCATCAAAATGAACAAGTCATGGATTCACAAGGAATTTACTACCCCTGTGTCATCCTGGGGAAAGTAAATGCTTGTGTATTTTGAATGTGCTTGATGCAAATCTACCTGTGAAGTGTACGACTGGGGCACAAGTGCTGCCACTGAAGGGGTGTCTGTGTGGCCCAATTTTTGGAAAAAAGGGAGACTCCGCTTGGAGTAACCCTTGCTGTGTTTTTAAAAAGGAGCCAAGATGAACAAGTCATGGTTCAGCAAAGACTTTGCTACCTACCCTGGTGTCATCCTGGGGACGGTTAAGAATGGCGTATTTTTTAATGTGCTTGATGCAAATCTACCTATGAAGTGTACAACTGGGGCACAAGTGCTGCCACTGAAGGGGTGTCTGTGTGGCCCAATTTTTGGAAAAAAAAGGGAGACTCTGCTTGGAGTAACCCTTGCTTGCAGTGTTTCTAAAAATGATCCAAGATGAACAGATCTGGGATTAGCAAAGACTTTGCTACCTACCCCGGTGTCATCCTGGGGAGAGTAAATGCTTGTGTATTTTTGAATGTGCTTGATGCAAATCTACCTGTGAAGTGTACGACTGGGGCACAAGTGCTGCCACTGAAGGGGTGTCGGTGTGGCCCAATTTTAGGAAAAAAGGGAGACTCCGCTTGGAGTAACCCTTGCTGTGTTTTTAAAAAGGAGTCAAGTGCTGGGCAGTTACGCAGTTACTTCAATGGCAGTTAGTCAGGGCAGGAGTCAGGTAAACTAATCCTTGACACTCTGTTTCCATCATGACTATTATTTCTCTCTCTATCATCCTATGTGCCTTTACTGTCCACTTTCACCGCCCTGTCCCCCCTCCATCACCACTCATCCACATTAGTCCCTCACTCCTCTCCTCTCCTATGTACAGTTCACAGGCCCTTTTCACCTATCTGATTAACCTCAATCCTTCATGCTCCAGGGTATCACACAAAAACACGTCCAAAAACCATCTGACCCTTCTCCTTCTACTCCTACTTCTATCAGGTGATATCTCTCCTAATCCCGGTCCACCCCATGCTAACTTTACCCCCTCCCCCACCTCCCATAGAAACCCTGATAATATTATTAACATTCCCTGTACACCCTCACTTCCCTCTTTTAATTGTGCTCTATGGAATCCACGGTCTGTATGTAACAAGCTTCCTTACATCCACAACCTCTTTCTCAATTACTCTCTTAACTTACTAGGCCTAACCGAAACCTGGATTCAGGATTCTGATACTACTTTCCCTGCTGCCATCTCTCATGGTGGTTTACACTTTACCCATTCACCAAGACCTGGAAACAGACATGGTGGCGGAGTAGGCTTACTACTGTCCCCACAGTGCACTTTCCAGGTCATCCCCCCAGCTCCATCACTCTCATTCCCATCCTTTGAGGTTCACACCATTAGGCTCTTCCATCCCCTTCTCCTCAGAGTAGCTGTCATATACCGTCCCCCAGGCTCACCCACCCAGTTCCTTGACCACTTTTCAGCCTGGCTGCCACACTTCATGTCCTCTGAATTGCCAACCCTGATCCTAGGAGACTTTAACATCCCCATTAACAGCCCCTCCTCCCCTTCTGCATCCCAGCTTCTATCTCTCACCACCTCCCTTGGCCTCTCACAACTCTCATCCTCAGAGACACATGAAGATGGTAACACCCTTGACCTGGTCTTTTTCCGCCTCTGCTCAATCTCTCACTTTGACAACTCACCTCTTCCCCTCTCTGACCACAACATCATCTCCTTCAAGCTCACAAACCCTCGTCCGCCCCAGCACACTCCCACCTATCACACATTCAGAAACCTACAGGCCATTGACTCTCAAACACTTACAGACTCTCTACACTTATCACTATCCCCTATCTCCTCACTTTCATGCCCTAATCTGGCTGTAAAGCACTACAATGACACACTCAGAAGCACCCTGGACCAAGTAGCACCCCTCACCCTCAGAACCTCCAAACACCGAGTAAAACAACCTTGGCTCACATCACAAACTCGATTTCTCCAGCGATGCTCTAGGAGTGCCGAGCGCCTATGGAGGAAATCCCGCACACCAGAAAACTTCATCCACTACAAGTTCATGTTAAGGACCTACAACTCTTCCCTTCACCTCGCCAAACAGACCTACTTCACCACCCTTATCTCCTCACTAGCCAACAATCCAAAAAAGCTCTTTGACACCTTTCACTCCCTCCTCAGTCCCAAAGTACAGACCCCTATCACAGACCTTCATGCTGATGACCTGGCCTCGTATTTCACAGAGAAAATAGAAAACATCCGCCAAGAGATCAGCTCCCAGTCACCAAGCTTTGTGAATCCCATCCCTCGCCACATCCCATCCAGCTCACTTTCCACATTTGACCCAGTCACAGAGGAGGAAGTCTCCAGGCTCCTCTCTTCTTCTCGTCCTACCACTTGCCCTACTGATCCCTTCCCCTCACGCCTACTCCAGACACTCTCTCCGGTAGTCACCACTCACCTAACTAAAATCTTCAATCTCTCTCTCTCTTCTGGTATCTTCCCTTCCTCCCTCAAACACTCTATTATTACTCCACTATTAAAAAAACCTTCCCTTGATCCGTCCTGCACAAGCAACTACAGACCAGTCTCCAATCTCTCCTTCATCTCTAAACTCTTGGAGCGCCTGGTGTACTCTCGCCTCACCCGCTACCTCTCCTCTCACTCTCTTCTAGATCCTTTACAGTCTGGCTTCCGCCCTTTACACTCAACAGAAACTGCCCTTGTCAAAGTGACTAATGACCTATTGACAGCAAAACGTAATGGTGATCACTCTCTGCTTATTCTTCTTGACCTTTCTGCAGCCTTCGACACTGTTGACCACCATCTCCTTCTCTCTTTGCTCCATTCTATTGGCCTAAAGGACACTGTTGTTTCCTGGTTCTCTTCCTATCTTTCTGGCCGTTTGTTCAGTGTATCATTTGCTGGCTCCACATCTTCTCCTCTCCCTCTCACTGTTGGGGTCCCTCAAGGTTCAGTCCTTGGCCCTCTTCTGTTCTCCCTCTACACTGCCCCAATTGGACAGACCATCAGCAGATTTGGCTTCCAGTACCATCTCTATGCTGATGACACACAACTATACACCTCCTCCCCTGAGCTCACCCCCGCTGTACTACAGAACACAAGTGACTGCCTGACTGCAGTTTGCAACACCATGTCTGCTCTCTATCTGAAACTTAACCTTTCCAAAACTGAACTTCTGCTTTTCCCTCCATCTCCCAACCTTCCTAACCCTGACATCTCCCTCTCTGTGTGTGGCACAACGATAAGTCCTAGGCCGCAAGCCCGCTGCCTGGGTGTTATACTTGACACTGATCTCTCCTTCACCTCCCACATACAATCTCTTGCCCGCACCTGCCGCTTGCACCTCAAGAACATCGCTAGAATCCGCCCCTTTCTCACAATGGAAACGACAAAAACCCTCACCGTGGCCCTGATCCACTCTCGCCTTGACTACTGTAACTCTCTATTAATTGGTCTCTCCCTAACTAGACTCTCCCCTCTACAGTCCATCCTTAATGCAGCAGCCAGGGTCACCTATCTGGCCAACCGCTACTCGGATGCCTCTGCTCTGTGCCAGTCATTGCACTGGCTGCCCATATATCACAGGATCCAATTCAAACTGCTTGTTCTCACCCACAAAGCTCTCCACAGTGCAGCACCCTCCTACATCTCCACCCTCCTCTCTGTCTATCATCCCACCCGTTCTCTACGCTCTGCAAATGACGTTCGACTAACATCCACACTAATTCGAACCTCCCACTCCCGAATCCAAGACTTCTTTCGAGCTGCACCAAACCTCTGGAATGCTCTACCCCAAGAAGTTAGGACAAATCACAACTTACTCAGCTTCAGACGCTCCCTAAAAACGCATCTTTTTAGGGTGGCCTATCACACTCCCTAGCCAAACTAATTTCACCTAATCCCTCTACAACTTCTCAGAACATAACCCCATGTCAAACCCCACGTCAAACTCCATGGCACCCAAATGCATCTCAAGGCTCTGGCCAACTGGTCCAGGAAGCCATCATCTATCCCCCATGAGCTGGCTGGATTGTCATTTTAAATAAACACTTGTACCTTGCCCCTCCCCCCATCTCATTGTAGATTGTAAGCTCTCACGAGCAGGGTTGCCATTTTTCCTTTTAAATATTGTATCCTCTATAATTGTTACTTGTCTGTATATGTTTATGTATATGATGTGTATATGTTCCGCCTGAATTGTAAAGCGCTGCGGAATATGTTGGCGCTATAGAAATAAAGATTATTATTATTATTATTATAAGATGAACAAGTCATGGTTCAGCAAAGACTTTGCTACCTACCCCGGTGTCATCCTGGGGACGGTTAAGGATGGCGTATTTTTGAATGTGCTTGATGCAAATCTACCTGCGAAGTGTACAACTGGGGCACAAGTGCTGCCACTGAAGGGGTGTCTGTGTGGCCCAATTTTTGGAAAAAAGGGAGACTCCGCTTTGAGTCACCTTGCGGTGTTTTACATCATTTTAGAAGGGCATGCCATGCCTATATCTGTGTCTCCTCCTCTTTTTCATTGTCCAGCTCTTTTGTTTTCGCATAAGTATATGTCCTTGTCACTTTCCCATGTGTTTGTGTTGTGTTGTGAGTTGTTTGTCACCTTTTAGACACCTTTGAGGGTGTTTTCTAGGTGTTTTTATGTGTTTGTGATTGCCTCCTATTGTTTCCTATGCGTTCGAGTGGTTCGCCGAACCGGTTTGCCGAACCGAACTCGAACTAGAGCTCCGTTCGACGAACCAAGCTCGAGCCAAACCGCGACCGGTTCGCTCATCTCTACCCATAAACAGGCGTGCTCCTTTGTCATTGGCGAGCCAGGCCCCATAAACAGGCGTGGTCTTGGCTTTTGGACAGCAGGCTCATCACAGGCGTGCTTCCTGGTGGTGCAGAGCCAGGCCCCATAAACAGGCATGCTCTGATTGGTACCACTGGGGTAACTTTATACACTGCGAGAGTTTGTGGTTATAGCCAGTTCATAACCTTATGGTTCATTTTTTAAAGTGCACACTAACCTGGTGCAACACATTTTAGCAGCAAATTTCTCGCAACAGTCCTTGCGGGCGCATTCTTACACAGGTAAACGTTGCTTCAACTGGTAACCAACATTGTCAAAAACATTCTGCCTACACTGACTTTCTCCTAAGGCCAGGGCTCTTGCTTTCAGGGCTCTGATACCTGGAGGTTTTTTACATCTTCATCACGTATTTCTGCATTCTGAGCATCTTTAGTATTTTCAGCATGTATTTCATCACCAACATTTTCAGCATTATCTTCATGTGCTTCTTCATGTTGAGCTCCATCAGCATCTTCAGTATCCACTTCTACATTTTTAGCATCCCCTAGTGGCGGTAACTCTGGGGACCTGGTGGAAGCTGTAGGGAAGTAGCTTGGGCTTTTTGGGCGGGGCACCACATCCAGGGCAAGCCAACCTCTTTCACCCTTGTGCCTGATGAATTTGACCACATCCCCCATGTGTAAGTCACGACCAGGGTGACCTCTTGGCAGGTGCGACTGCACATCTCTCCTGAAGACAAAGATGCCTTCTTTAACTCCGGCCTCCATGATGAAGCCATACCCGGTGCGCAGGTTAAACTCTTTCACTACCCCACAGTGGAGAGGACATCTGGCCTGCAAGCCGGTCTGCCGCAGGGACTTCTTCTCTTGCAAATCCCTGGCCTCCACTCGCTCTTTCTCAGGGGTAGGCTGCACAAGGGGGTGTCTTGCCCTCACATGCCGCTGTCCTCTGCGGGCTGGCCTCCTCATCACCATCACTTGGTATTCAGCTGGCTCCCATGTCACGTACATACTAGGCATGTAGGCTGTCAGGTCTTCTTCCTCGGCAGGGGATGCTGCGACCTCCTCTGGTCGTTTGGGAAGTGTGGGCTCAGCATCCAGGGCTCTCATTCTTCTTGAGGGTGCTGGGTACTCCTCCGATTGCTCTGGCAGCGACTCCGGAGATGAGCTTTCATCAGCTGGCCAGGGTGGTGGACCCCTCTCTGACATAAAGGGTGTTGGGACCACTTCAGGTCTTGATGGCAGCCTGGGGACCAGGTACTTGTCCACCAGGTGTGTTGGGAACCGAGTTTTTAAGTCTCTTTTTAGTTTAGCCGCTTCTTCGGCCGCTTCTGGCAGGAGCACAAGGGCGGCATCCCTAGTCAGCGACTGGGGCGCTGTGACCGCTTCTGGTCTGCAGGTAGGGGCAGAAGGTGTTTCGGCCTGGTCTGGTCTGGCCGTAGGCACCGCTCTGAACATCGCAGCAGGGATCACAGCAGGGATCACAGCAGGGATCGCATCCGGGATCGCAGCAGGGATTGCGTCGGCCTCCGGTAACATCGTTGACGGGGTCAGCACACCCGATCGGGCGGGGGCAGCGTGGGACTCACCTTGGGTTAGGCCGGACATCTCCTGCAGCAGGGTAGCCATCACCAGTGACGACTCCAGTTTGGCGTGGGCGGCACCTCCACGCGGGCCTCGCTGCATCAGCATCTGCAGATTTCGTATGGCCAGCACCATCTCCTTCCTCCACATGGCGATCTCCCGCCTGCTCTGCTCCTTCATCCTGTCGGCCATTCTCCCGACTTCAGCCTCCAGTTCAGCGGCGGTCATCGTCCTTGTCCATCCCGGCTCTTTCTGGTCTCCGCTTGCAGACACCATCTCGTTTTGCTTTCTGTCCACCAGGTTCTCTCTCAGTCTCGTTTCTTTTTCCACCAGCCTGGGACATCCCCACCGTCTAGGGTCAGATCCACCCACATCTTCCTTTTCTCACGGGGCCAGAGCGCTCCAGGCTTCTGAGGCAGCCACACCTCTTTGTGGGCACTTACTTCTTTTTGCGTGGGCCGCTGTTGTTTCTTTGGCTCGCTTTCTGCGGTGGCAATTTGGCGGTGTTTCAAACTTTTCAATCGGACCTCCAGGCACACGGTCACCTGTGTTAACAGGTCTAGTCCCTATCCTGTTCGTGACGCCAGATGAGTCACCCACCACAGCGCTGCAGCGGTCACCTGCGGGGACTTCTCTGTAGGGACCCTTCTGGCAACAGATGTCAGGTTCACTTTCATAGGAGTCGTGATGCCACTCTCGATTTTGCGGTCAGGATGAGGGGTGACCGCCACTGCAGTTTAACAAGCGTCTGGGGCTGATGGTGTCTGCAGTCTGGTATTATGGTAGCCTCCCAAGAGTGAGGCTGGTCCCAGGGGCTCGGGTGTGTCTGTGTGGAACCACAGGTCACAGAAGAACTCAGTCTCAGTCCAAAAATGTCTTTCAACTTGTTTACTCATGTTCAGCTGGTTTTTTGAGGTAACCCGGGCGATACTGAGAGAGAACCAGGTATCCTTCCGGCTGGTATAAGGGTGACTGCTGACTCGCCTTCCTAGCACTTCTTGTTTCGGACAACCCCTGACTTAACCCCTTCACGACCGGCCGATTTTTTGCTTTCCGTTTTTTTTTTCGCCATTCTTTTTCTGAGAGACGTAACTTTTTTATTTTTTAGTCAATATGGTCATGTGAGGGCTCATTTTTTGCGGAACGAGCTGTACTTTTAAATGAAACCATCAGTTTTACCATATAGTGTACTGGAAAACGGCAAAAAAATTCCAAATGCAGAAAAATTGCAAAAAAAGTGCGATAGCACTATGGTTTTTGAGATATTTTATTCACTGTGTTCACTATATGGTAAAACTGATGTACTGGTGTGATGCCTCAGGTCAGTGTGAGTTCGTAGACACCAAACATGTATAGGTATACTTTTATATAAAGGGTTAAAAAAAAATTGGAAGTTTGTCCGAAAAAAGTGGCGGACGTTTTACGCCATATTCCGTGACCCATAGCGTTCTCATTTTTCGGGATCTATGGCTCCATGACGGCTTATTTTTTGCATCTCAAGCTGACGTTTTTAACGGTACCATTTTTGCGCAGATGCTACGTTTTGATCGCCTCTTATTGCATTTTGCGCAAAAGTTGTGGCGACAAAAAAACGTTGTTTTGGCGTTTGGAATTTTTTTGCCGCTACGCCGTATACTGATCAGATTAATTGATTTTATATTTTGATAAATCGGGCGTTTCTGAACGCGGCAATACCAAATGCGTGTATATTTTTTTAACCCTTTAATTTTCAATGGGGCGAAAGGGGGGTGGTTTGAACTTTTAGGTTTTTGTTTTTTTTTCATTTTTTAAAACTTTTTTTTAACTTTTTTTTTTATTTTACTAGTCCCCCTAGGGGGCTATTGCGATCAGCAATACGATCGCTCTGCAGTATCTGCTGATCACAGCTACAAGGCTGTAAACAGCAGATACGCTCTCTTTCTCTTTTGCTGTGCCGCTGGCACAGTGAAAGTGAAAGCAAGTCAGGTGTAGTACAGGAGTCATCACATGACCCTGTGCTACCATGACAACTATCGGAACTCCCGTGATCGCATAATGTGACTTCCGGTATCGGGCGGTAAGTAAAACACATATTGATAGCGCCATATAAGGGGTTAAACGGCACGAGCAGATAACGATTCTGCTCGTGCCTAGCAGGCACACATCTCAGGTGTGAAAATCAGCTGAGATGTGTGCCGATCGCAGCATGATGCTGCTGGCAGACCGCGGGCAGTAACGTTATGACCGCAAGGACGTAATTATTTGGCCTGCGGTCGTTAAGGGGTTAAAGTACCATGGGATTCATCCAGGGAAGTTGGAGCTGCCTTGTCTCCCCTTTCTGGCTCGTTTGCTGGCAGCATGGACCAAGGTGGATAGCTTCAGGCTCAATCCTCCTTATGGGCCCCCTCGTTGCTGCTGATACTTGGGCTCTGTGTTGGTTGGTGTGGAACCTGTAGTCCCACCACCTGCAGAATTTAGCAGACCACTAAATGGATGTCTGACTCTAGGGACCTGTTCCCCGTGGGTGATTTCATTACCAGGAGCCCTCATATTCGACTCCTTACTGCTCTCTCTCTTCAGGTGTCTTTCAGACTGAATGTGTGGCAATGTACTCCCCCGCCAGCAGACACTACACGTGCAGAATCTGACTAGTGTGTTCGCTCCCCTGCGTCTGCACTTCAGACTGGCTTCCTCCAGCTCCTTTTCCCTTTACTGCCACTGCACTCACTTGTTTCCAGCTTCTCCACAGCACCACTAGCTGGGATGTGGAGGCCACGCCCCTCCTGGGTCTGCCCAGGGGTCCCCTTTAGGATTACCTGTTTGCACTCACCCAGCATGGGTGCAGTACTCAGTGGTGCCTGACCAGGTCAGGGGCGCCACATTAGCACTTTAGCAAAATGGAAATTTTTATGATGTGGCAGCTGCACTCATAGAAAGTATGAGAGATTTGGAGAATATAAGCAAGGATATTATTCACACCAACATGTTTCAGTGCCAGACAGGCACCTTTCTCAAGGTTAAAAACCAAGTGTGTGCAAAGCAATAGCAGCAGGGTTTAAAAAAGGCTGAAGATGAATTAAGAACGCCTATGAGGGTGAGGAAAATGGTGACAGGAAGTGGATAGGAATAGAGGAATAGAAAATGCTGTGATGAAAAAAGTATTGGGGAAAAAAAAGAAGGATTTTCATAAGATGGTGGATAAGAAAATACAGACCATTAGAGTTGAACGGACTGCTAATAATCCGGGTCCGGAGGATCCGCAGTGGGGAGAGAGAGGAGAGAGAGGAGAGAAGAGAGAGAAGAGAGAGAAGAGAGAGGAGGGGAGAGAGAGAGAGAGAGAGAGGGAAAAAAAAAAAATCCCTCAGACCCGGATCGGACGCTGAAACCGCGCGGATCCGGATTTTTACAGTTCGGGTCCGCTCAACACTACAGACCATGTGAGAATTAGAAGAAATAATATGTATCAGTTGCGGACATATCGCCGGTCCAGCAGTGCAGCTGCACCAGGGCACAGCCCAGAGGGGAAGGGGGCCCTCACAACCAGGGTCTGACTAGCCTGCTCTAGTTTGCATATATATTTGTATTTCTTCAGATATTTTGTCATACCATGCCTGATGAAGGGACCTGAGATGTCTCAAAAGCTTGCTTTGTAACATCCTATTTTATTATTTTAGTTAGCCATTAAAAGGGATCACAGCTACAAGATTATAATTTTGTTTCTCTCACTGAGAGCAATTAATCATTTTTCAACTGGCTAACATAGTACCAAAACATTTTTCTTTTAACTAAGCTAGATCTAACTTAATATTTATAGTCTGAGTGTGACGCCCCGGCCTATCACGTCGTCACAAGGGTGCCGTGCAATCTGCCTTTCTGCATGGTACCCGCTCCTCCTTGGTTACGGGTCCTGTCCCTTTGGTGTTGCTAAGAACAGGTTTACACAAATCCTGAGGAACACTCTGCACCACACCCATTGGGCAGCCTGAGGGGAATAGGGCCGCCCAGATGGAGGGATGGTAGAAGGAGGGCCAGAAGTGTCAGTTGTAGTCAGAGAGTGTTAGTGAGCAGTGACAGGAAAGGTCACGCTGCGGAGCTGGGCTCCTGTACCCATCCAAGGTGCCAGACGTTGGCCTGGCCTGGAAGGAGCTGGAACCCCGGTCGCAGGGGGTAGTGGCAAGGGGCACGGTACTGCCACAGAGGGCAGTTCGGCCGCCTTGTGCTACAACCGGGCAGAGGCCAGGGCATGACGGGGTACGCAGACCCTAGGCTGGGAAGTAGCTTTATGCAGCCCAGTAATTCACCCGACGAGGACGGAATCTTCATGAACCGCTCTCCACCCGCTCCAAAATCGGGGTACTAGCGCAACGAAGGGATAGGACTTCCCAAAACTGTCCAGAAAATCCCAAGGTTGAACCCTGAGAGCAAGCTCATTCTGCTAGCCACGCAGGTCAGCGGGACCCGAGTAGTTTTAGGCGAAAGGGATCCACCAAGTGTAAACACAGTGCCAAGGGACAAGGCTTCAGACCAACCAGGAACGCCAAAAGGGCACAGACCCAGCGTGTTCGAACTAAGGCTGCAGGGCATTCAAGACTTCTCGTGTCAGTGTCAGCATCTCTGGACTGTGTGAGTACGTTGTGCCCCTTTTCTTCTTGCGGGTCCCCAGCCTGCCATCACCGAGCCCCGCGACACCTTCCCCATGCCCACGGAGGGGTTAACAAAGGGAAAAAAAAAAAGTTAGTCTTGTGATTTAATTAGTAGGATTAGTCCCAATCCCGGTCTGGTGGTCTTTTCCTTTCTCCTGCACCGTGTAGTGTATGTGTAGACTGCCTGTGCTTCAGCAACGGGTATCCGCTCCCCGGCTTTGTATATGTCAGAGGAGCCCGTTTGCCCGCAGACGCTGGCCCGTGGGATCTCTCTGCCTGTGCAGTGGCTTTCTATCCCCCTCGGTGGGCTGTTGTCTTCAGTCGGGACTTGGGTGGGAAAGGACCTAAGGTCCAGACCGCAATCAGTCGATTAACTCAGTCCAGTGGCTTCTGGACCTTGTTTCAGGGTCTGAGTAACCCCCTGTGTGCTCCAGTTTCCGATTCGGTTCCCCGGGTCGGTACCGGCGGGCCACTACCCTTTCCCGGTCCACCACGGTTCCACCGAGCCGTCTTCCCGGCTCCTGCAGGCTAAGGCCACCGTATGCCTCCTAGCCAAGGTACCAAAGCTCCAACCCCAGCACCTGTCAGACTCCTTCACTCCACTCTCCTCACTCAACTCTCTAACTGAACTGAACTCACTTCAAACTGACTTTCGACTGACTCTCTTTTCCTGCCTCAGGCCCTCTGAACTCCTCGGTGGGCGTGGCCAACCGACTGGCTCCACCCCCTGGTGTGTCCATCAAACTCTGCGGGAGGTGACTAGGGTTTATGGTTTGGCTGGTGTTACCTAGTGAGCGACTGGTGTTGTGCAGGGCGCTATCTGTGACTACCTGGCTAGTCCAGGGCGTCACAAATGTGTCATGCAAATGTGTCACCCAGGGAAGGGGTGTAACGCCTGCCTGGATCTACAGACTCAGATGGGCTGTAAAGGGGGCTAAAGGGAAGCCACTCACCAAGTAGGACCCCCAGAACCCTGAAACCCTTTAACCCCTATACAGGGATTTGGAATTACACAGGACCCTGGAGATCACTACCTGTGGAAGGCTGCAGTCCGATGAGAGTAGTAGTCAGGCAGGGTCAAACCAGGAATTGCGGAACAGGGACAGAATCGGCAGGCAGTGACGTAGTCAGCAAACGTAGCAGAGGTCAGATCCGGGTCGGGCAGCAAGGTACAAAAACAGTAGGCAGAAGGATAGTCAAAAACACGCAGAAGTCAACACAGGAATCACCAACAGAATAGGACGTAACAGGAGCCAGGAAAATCAGAACTATATCTGGCAGTGATCATGTGACAGGAGGGGAAATAAGAAGGGTGTGGTGTCTTCCCATTGGCCGCAGCCGAACGCTGGCAACTTCAGCTAAACAGGAAATTAACCTCTGCCTCAAAAAACCCACATTTCTCATATTTAGCAAATAGGGAGTTCTCTCTGAGTCTCTGGAGTACAGTGCATACATGTTGGACATGTGACGTAGCATCAGGAGAATAAATCAGGATATCATCCAGATAGACCACCACATATTGACCACAAATATCTCTGAAAATGTCATTAACAAAGTTCTGGAACACAGCCGGCGCATTACTTAATCCAAAAGGCATTACTAGGTACTCATAGTGTCCCTCTGGAGTATTAAATGCAGTTTTCCACTCATCCCCTTTTCTGATACGGATGAGGTTATATGCACCCCTGAGATCCAGCTTGTTGAACCACCGGGCTCCTATGAGCTGGTTAAACAGATCGGGGATGAGTGGCAGAGGGTACTGATTCTTTACAGTAATAGCATTCAGTTCACGGTAGTCAATACAAGGTCTGAGGCCACCATCTTTCTGATCAACAAAAAAGAATCCAGCGCCGACTGGTGACCTGGATGGTCTGATGAACCCTCTCTACAGACTGTCTGCTATATAATCTTTCATGGCCTGACGCTCCGGACCAGAAAGATTATACATTTTACCCTTGGGGAGTCGGGAATTGGGGACCAAATCTATGGGGCAGTCATAATCTCTGTGCGGAGGTAATTTTTCAGATTCAGATACAGAAAACACATCAGCAAATTCCCTGAATGCATAAGGTATGAAGATAGGTTCAGCTCTAGTCAGGTTCACAGTTAAAGACATGCACGTCTCCTGACACTCAGGGCTCCAGCGCACAATCTCACCCTGATGCCAATCTATGACCGGGTTATGTTTACGCAGCCATGGCATGCCCAATACCACTGCTGACATCAGATTCTCAAGAACAAAAAATGACACGGATTCTACATGCAGAGCACCAACAAGCATGGAGATCTCTGGAGTTACAAAAGTAACCACACCCTAAGTGAGAGGGGTGCTATCAATAGCAGATATTCTAATAGGTGCATTTAACTTTAGCAAAGTCAAACCCAGCTCTTTTGCTACAATAGTGTCTATAAAATTAGCAGCAGAGCCACAATCAACAAAGGCCTTCAGCCGTACAGATTTTCCCTGGTGAGACAATGAGACAGGTAACATTAACCTCATAGGGTCTGCAGGAAGTACCTGGGCACCTGAGCAGGTATCCTGGGGTCCGCTCAGGTGGTGCTGCTGCCTTGGAAGCAATTGCCTCTCTGATTCAGGCACTCCACCATGTGATCTGCTCCCTTGCAGTCGACGGGACTCTGGACATGCTGAGGTAGGTCCTGCAGCGGGGGCTTGGATCTGAGCAGACCCGAGATCCTGCACTTGCTGTGTCAGTCCATATACAAGGCCAGAAAGGGTGTGCACCTGATTTAGCACAGCATGGAGAGAATCCATTTTTTTTTCTCTCCTGGTTAGAAGGCCACATATAATGTAACGCCTGCCTGGATCCACAGACTCAGATGGGCTGTACAGGGATTTGGAATTACACAGGACCCTGGAGATCACTACCTGTGGAAGGCTGCAGTCCGATGAGAGTAGTAGTCAGGCAGGGTCAAACCAGGAATTGCGGAACAGGGACAGAATCGGCAGGCAGTGACTTAGTCAGCAAACGTAGCAGAGGTCAGATCCGGGTCGGGCAGCAAGGTACAAAAACAGTAGGCAGAAGGGTAGTCAAAAACACGCAGAAGTCAACACAGGAATCACCAACAGAATAGGATGTAACAGGAGCCAGGAAAATCAGAACTATATCTGGCAGTGATCATGTGACAGGAGGGGAAATAAGAAGGGTGTGGTGTCTTCCCATTGGCCGCAGCCGAACGCTGGCAACTTCAGCTGGAAGACACATGCCACCCACAGCCAGCGGTACTGCAGATCCCAAGCTAACCCAGCCCAGTGGATGATCGGAGCCTGCGCCCACTGGTGCCGCTGGCATCGACTTCTCTCCCATCACCAGCATCATCCACGGCAGGAACACGACGTCGCCTGGCGATAGGAGCAGAAGTCGCTGGAGCAGACTCCGGCGGTGACGTAACAAGGGGGTACTCGGTCCCGGGCAGTAACAAATGGTAATGTCACTCTGGTGGCTGTTGTCCGCTCCCATGCCCTGGGGATGCTTAATAAAATGGGGTATTTACAGGGGATAATAGAGTTAATTTTCGAGACTCCACCTGCAAGTTGCGGTTAAGAATGGAGAACCACCGCTGCGCAACATGGGTACTCCCAGGAATGGTGGTAGTGGCAGCTATGGTGGTAGGCCCTCTGCAGGTAGATGTATGGTGTATAATGATGGAGAGCACACCAGGTTCATTTTTAACAGTCTCTACTCACATGGACCATCGGCTTGCTGGTTCTGGTCCCATGAGTATCAGTGCCAATGTAGTGACCCAGGTTGCTCTGTCCCCGGCACTCTCTGTAGATTGAGTCCCCATAGCATGGAGTGTTTGGGTACCCCGACTGCCCCTTTTGGGATACAGTCTCCTCCGTACGGTGGGCAGTGCGGACCCTGCGGGGAGGTAGGTGTCCAAACCCCGATCCTAGTTTACTGCTGATGCCCCCGGATTATTTGGTTCGATGAAGTCTGTGAAGGTGTCCTCACCGGGCAGGTATTTGCCAAACAGTTTAAAACTTGCGCTTGACCTAGGGCCCTGTATCCCGTTCGTTCTCCGGTCCCAGCGGTATCTCGGTACCCGTTCTGGCGACCTCTCTCTTGTGCCCTGGGGTCACCTTTACACGGACCCAGCTCAGGCATGTCCGCACACCTTTCCTGTGTGCTACCAACTCCCGACTACTGACTGACTGCTGACCCCTTCCACCACGCTAGCTATACCCAGGGACTCGTTCCCATGGTGACAATACCCTTACATGGTTAACCCTCTATGCTCAGTGTGGAGAGGAGAACTAGGATTTAGATTGTATTTTGATGGAATCGGCACTGGTACTCCAGATCCCAGTGGGTAAGTCCTGCATCCCTAAGAGGATGCAGCTCCCTGTAGTGCCCTGAGGGTCTCAGGGGCACTACACAAATGGTTAATGATGGGTGACGGTCAGCGGCATATTACTCATCACTTCACAATGCCATAAAAGCTTTTGCAGTTATAAAGTACAGGTGTCTTAATACTTTTGGTCTTATACTGTATGCATACTTTGCAATGAAACCTAAAAAAAGTTCACTGGTTGCACAAAAAATTAAAATATGATAGTGCTACATCAATATTAAAATAAAAAAAAAGTATAAAAAAAATAGTACTTACATAAGGCCAGGGCCACACAGGGACTATTGCGATCCTCGCATGACACTTGGCTCACGCTGGCAGCACAGCAGGAGCCTAGTGTCATGCGAGTGTCACTGCGACTGAGGTCCGATCATGCAACGAACCACAGCTGCGAGAGGCGGGCAAGCGCTGAGGAGGGGAGGGCCAGCTCTGAGGAGTGGCGGGCCAGCGCTGCGGAGTAGAGGGAGGGATTTATCTCCCTTTCTCCTCCGTTGCCGACTATTGCGATTCTCGCACTTCACTCGCATTACACCGGTGTCTGCGAGTGCAGTGCGATTTTTTTTCTCGCCCCATAGACTTGAATGGGTGTAAGAGAAACAAGGATCACATTACACTCGCAGCATGCTGTGATTGTTTTCTTGGTCCGATTAGGGCTGAGAAAATAATCGCTCATGAGTGCTGACACATAGGCTAATATTGGTCCGAGTGGAATGCGATGTTTTGTTGCATTCCACTCACTCCGATTTTCATGCCGGGTGTCTTAGGTCTTAATTCTCTAATTGTGCTTGTCTGAATTCAAGTCTATCATTGTAATACTCGAGCAATGTATGCATGCTATAACAACACTATGATTCTTTGCAGGATCTTGATTTTGAAATAAAACGAGTGCTGATGAAGCAGAAACTGACTTTAGATAAACAAGAGTAAGTACGTAATTAAATCAATATGTTTAAAGAATGTACCTATTGTTTGCATTTAGGACAGTCCATTTTTTTTTTTTTTCGTTATATCATTGTTGTGTAAGGGGGTGTAAGGCTCGGCTGTCCCAGACCTGCAAATCTACTATGTGCATGAAATGCAATGTTTGAAGTTCATGTTATTGTGCAATGTTTTTAAACGCCCACTAGATGGCCACAATGTGTAAGCTGCTTCCCTGGTACTCCCAGGCTGGAGGGAATTAGTTAAGGGGAGGGGCTTGTTTGAAAAAAAAATGGTTAAGAAGTCAGAGTGGGGAGAGTCCTTGAGGGAGAGCAACAGACTGCATCTGTGAGAGACGTGGTGGATGAAAACTCCAATAACTTAAATTTGGCGTGACCTTCTGGGTTGAATCCATATGCCAGACATTCAGTGCGCCCGGGTGGTGGCCGTTCCCTGGCGGATACCTAACGACGCCCCTCAGTCAGCGGAAGGTCAGTGAGCCCTTCAGAGAAGAGTATTCCTTGACTGACCAGAAAAACGGTTGTTTCTGCCGTGGATAGTGAAACTGAAGGAGAGAATGAGGAGCTAAAGGACCCCAACAGGAGCCGAGTACCTGGGAAGTGGTTGGTCATTAAAATGTACAAATTATCCGTTGCTAATGGTAACCCCTTTGGAGAAGGTAACCCCTTTGGAGAACAAGATTGTGCCCGCCTAAGGCAAGATCAAAAACTGTTGTTGAAGTTGACAAGTAAAGAAGTTTGGTTGAAAGAACCTGTGACAGTGTCAGTGCTTATGACGCAATAAGAAAAAGTATACTTATTACTTTATTGCACTAAAGTGGCAGTTGGGGTGCAGAGGAAGAACACCGGGCAGCAGGCTCTGCCATAACTAACAAGGCCTCCGACCACCCTTTAACAGTCACATTCTACGAGCATTCGTGATACCTAAAGAAAGCACTCATTACGTGAAATGGCCGCAGGCTATCTTCGCTCACCTGTTTCACATATACAGTGTGTCCACCCATATCCTGTCCACCGCCATTAACTTGAGAACGGCGGCAGCTATAGGCATAGAAGTGGTGTCTAGGTATAGTAAATTAGCCATACGCTACGCAATGAAACCACCTATAGCGCCACCTGATGGAAAACAACGGAGTTAGCATTTTTTTTCTCGAAAACGGAACTAGATAGAGTAAAAAAGTGAATTACAAAGTTGTAGGGCATCATCAATTCAATAAGAATCAACACCTTGCATACAGAAATGCTATGATATGAAACCCATACCCCCCAAAACATTGAATGCTGGTCACGTATATGGCACTCATTTAACTTTGATGCTCAAAGTGGCCACCGTCAGCTGCAATGCACATCTGGACTCTGGACAGCATACTGTATCTTGCTGCACGTTGTGTAATATGGTAGGTGACACATTTGCACAAGCATCTGTGATACGTCGTCGTAGGTCCTGCAATCTTGGTGGAGAGGTCGCATACACCTGCTGTTTGATGTGACCTCACAGAAAGAAGTCCAACGGGGTCAAGTCAGGTGAGCGTGGAGCTCACTCCACGCAGTCACCATACCCAATGACTTGTAGGAAGATCTCCATGAGGTATCGCTTCACGTCCGCAGCCTTGTGAGTTTTACACGTTCTAATCATAGCATTTCTGTATGCAAGGTGTCGATTCGTATTGAATTGATGCCCCACAACTTTGTAATTCCCTTTTTTTCTCTATCTCGTTCTGTTTTCGAGATGAAAATGCTATCTCCGTTGTTTTCCACAAGGTGGTGCTATAGGTGGTTTCATTACATAGCGCATGGGTACTTTACTATACCTAGACACCACTTGTATGCCTATAGCTGCCGCCGTTCTCAAGTTAATGGCGGTGGACAGGATATGAGTGGACAGGATATGGGTGGACACACTGTATATGAAATAAAACACACTTTACTACTTTCAAATCTGGCTAGTGAGATCCAAATCTGTTAATCCTTTCTTGACATCCGCTGTACATATACGGCATAAATCGGAAGCCGGTGTATGGTGTAGGCTCATGCAGTGAGCTCTGCCCATACTCGGCAGGTGATGGCTGTATATTGCATCAGGACCTGCCTCTTACAATCCTGGGTGGAGTAAAATGCTGCCTGCAATTGTTAACCTGTTAAATGCAAACTCTGAAAGCAGCATTTAACTCGTCAATCTATGCCCCCATTCTATTGAAAAAATTCCATCATGTACAATTTTTTCACAAACACTGACTCCATAGGCTTTATTTTCCACCTGTGGCATACCGTCAATAGAGGCAGACCACGCGGCTGCTACGGGTCCCATGACCTAAAGAGGCCCGGATGGCTGGCCGCGGTGTGTGTACTTTTACTTTCCTCCCTTTCAGCATGGGCGGGCTTGCAACAGGGCCTTCACAAAGCAGCTGATTAAGGGGGGTCCTGCACTGTTTGTATAGCTACAGGCGCCAACACAGAGGTGCAGAGTCCGACTCACCCACACTGCACACAGCGCAACCTCTGCTGTAAAGGGGGGAGTGGCCAGGCAGCATCTTCTACCAGTCAGAGAGCTGTGAGAGCTGCCATCTCTGCATCACCAACTTCACGATATTACAACCACCATCATCCTCCCCTGGGGCCTAGCTCTACTTGTGGAGAGCCATAACACCCAAGCTGCTTAACACCACCAGCCCCAGCAGTGAGAGACTTTGTAGCGGTAGCTTTCTCCATATAGCCACATACCGCAAGTGGCGTCACGAAAAACATTTTATATTTTTTTACTTCCCCTGATTTTTTTTCCCCTTTTTTAAGTGACCCCCAGGGTCACAGAACCGGGCACCCGTGAGGTGTCCTTCTTTGCAGTGCCCATATCAGGTTTATTATAGAATAAGATGAATTTAGCTATACGTATGTCTCTGTGCTAGTTGTGTGGCACTTCACATATTTATTCCATGTATTGAATTGTTATGCACATTAACTGTATATGGGTATTGTACTACAGTAGGTTATCACACTTTTGCGGAGGCTGTCATTTGGGATTTGTTCATGCTTTTAAAGGGAACCTGTCACCAGATTTGGGGTCTATCAGCTCTGGCCACCACCAGTGGGCTCTTATATACAGGATGTTAGAATGCTGTATATAAGAGCCTAGGCCGCTGTGTAGAACGTAAAAATCAGTTTATAATACTCACCTAAGGGGGCGGTGCAGTGCAGACTGGTCGGACGGGTGTCTCCATTCTCCGGTATTGGTTCCTCCTCTTTCGGCCATCTTTGTCCTCCTTCTTCTGAAGCTTGGGTGCATGACGCATCCTACGTCATCCACACTAGCCGGCATTGAGGTCTTGCGCAGGTGTTGCGGGCAGGGCACAGACCACAGCAGGGGGCTTCTCGAGGCGCTCGGATCCGGGCGGTTGCTGTGGCTCGAGTGGCAGCCGCACCCGGGCCCGAGCAGCAGGCCATCGCCCACAACTGAATAAGGGGGTTACTTACAGGAGAGAGTTTGTCAGTGACACCACCCGTGGGTTGCAGTGATGGTTGGTGACACCGCCGCTGCCTTGGTATGGGGTGCCCGGGGCTGATGGAGCAGGGCAGCAGGATGGTATCCCCTCCATGGGTAGGGGAGGTGTTGTCCCGGGGCCCAGGGAGTAGGTGGAATGTGCAGATACGCAGTCTGCAGTTGGATTGGATGACACCGGTGTACTCACTATTTTGAATAAAGTCACACAGAGTCAAGATAGTAAACCAAGTGCCAGATACTGGGAGCCTCCGGATGGGTGTGCTCGGGTCCCGCACACCGGTGAACATATGAGTTGAGTTGAGTTGAGTCGACTTGAGTCCAGTCTTGACAGCAGTCAAGTTGATAGCAGTGGTAGTTTGGGGTAGTGGCCCTTGGACTACTTGGCTAGGTGGCAGATGGTGAGCAGAGCCACAGGCGGCAGAGATCCACTCATGGGAGACCTAAAGTGGACCGGGGCAGGGTTATAGCACGCCGGTACCGACAGCAGGAATCCGGTCCGGAGGCCGTGCACAGTCGGGGTGCCTGGACCCTAGGGCGATGAAGGTTACAAGCCCCTCTCCAATTAACCAGCCGGGGACAAGGTTCCAGACATTGTCCCAATTTACTGCCCAAATAGAGCGAAACGGAAGCCCAACGCAAGGGATAGGGTGTCCGCCAAGAACCCACTGAAATCCCAAGGGTCAGCTTTCGCGGGCCACAGCTCCCAACACAAATAGAACTGGGAGTGGACTTCTCCGTTCCATGCAAAGTTGTCCAAAAGAGAAGGAAACACGAAGTGCAGGAGGAAGGGTTATCTGCTCATCAACCTGGGTGCGGGACCCGAATGCACCCTCCAAAGGCGGCTGGCCACTGACAACTTGGTTTACTACTGGACTTGTGTGAAGTTATTGAACTGTGAGTACACGACTGTCTCCCGGTCCGGTCCAACGCGCCACCTCCAGCAGCCATCACTCCCGTGTTCCATCCCCGGGCCCCGGGACTACACCTCCCCTACCCACGTGGAGGGGATTCCAGCTTGCTGTCCTGCTCCATCAGCCCCGGGTGCCCCCATCAACAGGCAGCGGCAGTGCCAACATCCTTCACCGCAACCCACAGGTGGCGTTAAAGACAACCTCCCTTGTAAATATCCCCTTTCCAACGGTTGTGAGGACGGGCGGCCGTGCGGCCCCGGGTCCGGTCACCACTCAAGCCGCAGCAGCGAACCCGGATCCGAGCAGGCCATCGAGAGGAGCGGCAGTGGCCCCCGCCCACAACAACCCTAACCTGGTGTCACAAACAGGATACCTACCCAATCTGTAGATGACGTGCGCCTTGCTTTAAACTCTGTGAACTGTAAGAAAATTTTGAACGACCACCATCTTGCCCGCCATCTTTGCCACCAAAACAACAGCACCATCTTCTTCCTCAAAAAAGGCGCGAAGTTGAAGCCCCGCCCCCTGGGAACGCTGGCGGAAGCCTGTGACTCCCAAGACAGGAAGCGAAAAGGACAGTGGGTCCCGCGAGACTACTGTCGAAAAACCAAGGGGGAAAGACCGGAAGAATGTCGGCACCTGATGGTGATGGTGGAGCGGTGGCTCCCGCAGTGGTGCAGGATGATGGAGAAGCGGCAAGCCCCGCTCCAGTCGCAGGAGCAGTGGAGCCTGCGGTTCTGGCAGTTACCCAGGTTATGCCGATCACCCTGCCTTATGTGCCTGGCGCTGCCTGGCTACCCCAGTATGATGGTCGACCCGATGCCCTGCAGGTATTTAAGAAGAAGATATGTACCGTGCTTGATATGTACGCCATGACTGGCAAGCAGCGCGCGTCAGTGGTGCTCAGACAGCTGACCGCCACCGCTGAGCAAGAAGTAGAAACCTGGACTGATGAGGACCGGGTCTCGGTAGCCGCCATCTTTGACAAGCTGCAAGTAGCCTTTGAGACCCACACTTAAGCGGAGCTAAGGATACAGTTTTACAATTGCTAGCAGCGTCCACAGGACAGCATCAGAGACTACGCCCTGAGGCTACAAACCGCTTTGCGTACCCTGAGGCAGATAGAGTCTATCAACAAGCCTGAGAGTAACAAAATGCTTGTGGAGCAATTCCTGCAGGGGCTGGTGTCAGTGGAGGACCGTAAGCAGCTGCGGCTGTGGGCCCTGGAGCATCCGGACTTAAACTTCGCAGTCCTAAAGGACCGGGCCATCAAGGCCTTACAAACCCCGGAAGCTAGTGACTCTGTACCATCACACTGGCCAGCTGACACCTCTCACTTATTGGTAAAGCCTCCTCTACTAGCCCTGCCAGCGCCTGCAGTGCCAACAGCACCCCCTGGGGCTCCCAGTGACCTGTCATCCCAAGTTCAGCAACTGAGCAAGGATATCGCCAGGATCCTTGAAGCTCTGCAGCTCCAGCCAAAGACCAAGCCAGCGGAGAACATCCAGCCCGCAGACAGCCCTAAGGACGTCCCCTGGATGCAGAGAAGGAGCAACAACTGGTACTGACAGCCCGTGTGTTACAGATGCAACAAGACTGGTCACTACTCCTCCCGTCGGTGTCCTTTAAACGAGCAACCCCTGAGGCCAAGGGCCAATCCTCAGGAGAAGATCGACAAGGCCCAGCTGATTGGCATGAGCGGTATGTCAGAGGCCGCCCCATCATCTCCCTCACCGTAGACGGGATCCCGACGTTTGCACTTCTGGACACTGGCTCACAGGTAACGACTATACCCTATGTACTGTATAAGAGTTATTGGTCTGATGATGATCTCACCCCACCAGACACTGGCCTTACTATTATTGCGGCCAATGGACTCCCAATGACTTAAGTGGGGTTTAAAGAGGTGACTCTTAAGGTGGAGCTAGAACATCAAGGACTTATTGTGGTGCAGAATGACCCTAGTGATCGTGATCCAAAAATGGTCTTAGGAACTAATGTCATTGAAAATTGCATGGGGGAAGTACTGCATTTATTGCAACAGCTGTCTGCCACGGCAGGAGTGGGCCAGCAGAGGGCTCTGCAACGTGAAATTCAGGCCCTCCTGCAGCGGCAACAGGTGAATCTGTCCAGTGGAGAGATTGGTGGTGTGCGAGTGATGGATGTGGCGCCTCTTGTAGTGCCTCCGCGGATTGAGATGATGATTTGGTGTAGGGCAGCAGTAGGTACCCGTGGACAAGACTATCAGGCGGTGGTGGAACCCCTGCCTTCAGAACACTGGCCCACAGTTTTGGCAGCCAGAGGAGTAATTGATGTCCGAATGGGGAGAGTGCCCGTGAGAGTGATGAATTGCAGAGAGAAGAGGTTAAACTACCCAGATATGCCACTGTTGCTAAGCTATTCACTGTACACGCTATCCAAACCACCGTACCCCCCAACATTGCACCTCAACCAGCTAGTGACAGTTCATCAAATCAGCCAGAGGAGTGGTGTCGAGAACTACATGTAGGCACTGACTTCACCCCTTCACATCACAAGGAGGGGGTTTACAGGGTAGTACAAGAGTATGAGCAGGTCTTCAGTAAACACCTGTTAGATTTTGGGAGGATAAAGGGGGTCCAACACTACATCCCCACAGCGGCACACCCATCCATCAAAGAGAGGTATAGGCCAATACTGCCTACACATTACCAGTGTGCCAATGACATGTTGAGGAACATGAGGGAGGCAGGGGTCATCCGTGATAGTTGTAGCGCCTGATCAGCTCCGTTGGTCCTGGTAAATAAAAAATATAAGAACAAGGAGAAAAGACGACCAGCAAAGCCCAAATAGCTGAAAGGGAAAAACCTTTATTGGGGGATGGTGAGTGGCACAATTACAAGAAAGACACTGGCATCAGGAATTCCCAGCTATGTAGAAATAAACATGATTAAAGAGGAACCATGCAAAGTATTGGAAACCCATAAATTCAGTATAATAAATAACCAAAATATATATAGTAAGAATAGGGTACCAAAGATGTCAGGTATGTATTAGGGCAACCAGAAACCTATAGGTCACAATTATAAGTAATAAATCGGTAGTCAACTGATTGTGTCAGGATATAAATATAAGATGACAAAAGGTAAGCGACCAGTAGAGGCAAATGAATGTTAGGGCAAACAGGACACCAGAGAGTTACATGTGCCCAGCCAATTGCCAAAAATATAACCTGCCTACACTGAGAGAGACCTAATAGGTGCTGGATCCAAGTTACCATGACAAAATTCAAGAAAAAAAAAAAAGAGGCATCATCCAATCAAAATTACTGGGCGGATGATGCCTCTTTTTAATTCCTTCACTTCCCTCACTCAACCACTCCCCCTGACGAAGGCTTTTCATGCCGAAACGGCCATCGGGCGGACGCTGACACAGGTCACTCCTGGTTCCCCTTCAGGTATGTTCTATTATGGACATTGATTTCCCCTTTTCTTAAATTTTGTTATGGTAACTTGGATCCAGCACCTATTAGGTCTCTCTCAGTGTAGGCAGTTTATATTTTTGGCAATTGGCTGGGCACATGTAACTCTCTGGTGTCCTGTTTGCCCTAACATTCATTTGCCTCTACTGGTCGCTTACCTTTTGTCATCTTATATTTATATCCTGACACAATCAGTTGACTACCGATTTATTACTTATAATTGTGACCTATAGGTTTCTGGTTGCCCTAATACACACCTGACATCTTTGGTACCCTATTCTTACTATATATATTTTGGTTATTTATTATACTGAATTTATGGGTTTCCAATACTTTCCATGGTTCCTCTTTAATCATGTTTATTTCTACATAGCTGGGAATTCCTGATGCCAGTGTCTTTCTTGTAATTGTGCCACTCACCATCCCCCAATAAAGGTTTTTCACTTTCAGCTATTTGGGCTTTGCTGGTCATCTTTTCTCCTTGTTCTTATGTAATTGTCTGCGATTTGCCCTAGTCCATCCAAAAATTAATTACCATGAATTTTCCAAGCACTGCACAGTGTATACCTTAATTTTTTGAGTCATGTATTGGTTGGTAATTTTGCTGGTAAAGAAAAAGGACAGCACCATGAGGATGTGTGTGGATTACCGGAAGATTAATCAGATCACCCATAAGGATGCATACCCTCTGCCCCGTATTGAGGAATCGCTGGCTGCGTTGAGAACTGCAAATTACTTTTCTACTCTTGATCTCACTAGTGGTTACTGGCAGGTGTCCATTGCAGAAGAAGACCAGGAGAAAACCGCCTTCGCTACCCCGATGGGTCTCTGTGAGTTCAACATCATGCCCTTTCGGTTGTGAAACGCACCTGAACTTTCCAGAGGCTGATGGAGTGCTGTTTGGGATATCGCAACTTTGAAACGGTCTTGCTATACTTGGATGACGTCATTGTCTATTCGAAGACATATGAAGAGCATTTGGAACATCTTTCTGAAGTCTTTGAAGCCCTCTCCAAGTACGGGATGAAGTTGAAACCAAGTGCCACTTGCTAAAGCCCAAGGTCCAATATCTCAGCCATGTGGTAAGCTCAGAAGGTGTGGCTCCGGATCCGGAGAAGATAACTGCCATCCAGAACTGACCAACCCCCACGACCATCAAAGAGGTACGGCAATTCCTGGGCCTGATGGGCTATTACCGCCGCTTCGTCAAGGGTTACACTAAGATGGCAGCTCCTATGCAAGATCTCCTTGTAGGACAAACCAAACATGGTAGAGTCCCCAGTCCTCCATTTGCCTGGGGCAAAGAGCAGGAGGACTCCTTCCAGCAAATGAAGTCGGCTCTGACCGGAGAAGAGATCTTGGCGTACCCCGATTACGGCCTCCCGTTCATACTCTATACAGATGCCAGTAACGTGGGACTGGGAGCTGTCCTATCCCAGATACAGAATGGCAAGGAGAAGGTGATAGCTTACGCGAGCAGAAAGCTTCGCCCCACAGAGAGGAACCCTGAGAATTACAGTTTTTTCAAGTTGGAATTCCTGGCACTCGTCTGGGCGGTGACGGAAAGATTTAAGCATTACCTGGCTTCTGCGAAGTTCACGGCATATACGGACAACAACCCTTCGACCCATCTGGATACAGCAAAGCTTTGGGCCCTGGAACAGCGCTGGGTAGCCCGGTTGGCGAACTACGATTTCACTACAAAGTACAAAGCCGGTCGGAAGAATACCAACGCCGATGCATTGTCCAGAATGCCACATCTGCCTGATGGTGGAGTGGACGAAGATGAGTTGGAAGAAATTCAACTGCCTGCATTCCATCAACCTGCCGGTATGGAGAATATGAGACCCTACAGCAGTCAGCAGGAGGCAGCCTTCAATCCGCTACCCCACCATGGTTGGCAGGAAGCTCAAGATAAAGACCCTGTAGTTCGACTGATTCCAAGATAGAGCCTACTGCACCAGCAGAGGCATAGAGGCTGTGGAAAAAGAGGGGCCGGTTATACCTGCAGGGAGGCAAGCTGTGCAGAGGACTGATTAACCCCAAGACGCATGAAAGGATCTGTCAGGTCGTGGTACCTCAAGCATATGTGCCGGTGGTCCTGGAGGCTTACCATGATGGAGCTGGACATTTTGGCTGGAAGAAACTGGAGATGCTGCTACGAGAATGCTTCTACTGAGCTGGGATGAGAGAATCGATCGAAGCATGGTGTCGGGATTGTGGTCCCTGTGTGTTAAAAAGGAAGGATGGTACCAGCCAGAAGGTCCCGTTGCAGCCGATCATCATCAACCAGGCATTGGAAATTGTCGCTCTGGACCACGTCAAGCTCACACCAAGTAGGAATGGGTATACATATGCTCTCACAATAGTGGACCACCACTCAAGATTTATGGTCGTGGTACCCGTCAAGGATCTAACAGCCCACAAGGCGGCAAGAGTTTTCCAGGCGCATTTCTGCCAGCTGCATGGCTACCCAGAGAAGGTACTTACAGGCCAAGGCCCTGCCTTTGAGGCCGAGATCTTCAAGGAGTTCTGCATTCTATACGGGTGCAAGAAGATCCGTACCACCCCTTATCATGCCCAAACCAATGACATGTGTGAAAAGATGAACCACCTGGTTATCAACCTGCTTAAAACGCTACCTCTTGAAGAGCGGAACCTGTGACCTGAGAGATTGCCTGATCTGGTGGATATGTATAACAATATCCCTGTCAATTCTACTAAATGTACACCTGCGTACCTTATGAGGGCGAGGCCTGGAAGATTGCCGGTGGACCTGGACATGGATATCGAGGTGCCGGAGGCCATCTCGCCGGCTGCGGACTGGAATGCCAAACGCCAGATGCAGTACAGACAAATCCAGGAATATGTAGAGAATAACTTGGCCCAGAGCAGAGGGAGACAAGAGCAGCACTTTAATAAACAGTCGAAAGCTGCCCCCTTTGCACCTGGAGATGTGGTGCTGAAGAGGAAAAGAAGACTGCATAAATTGGACGACCAGTGGGAGAGAGCCCCCTATGTATCCAACCCACTGATTTGGGTAATCAGAAGACCTACCTTGTCAGCCGAGACCAAGTGAAGACTACAGCCATCATTTCCAGGGACCACTTGAAGAAGTGTCTGGAGCCCCTGAAGATTGTGGAAGAGGTTCCCACTCCCGCTCAGGGCATAGAAGGAAGAAAAGAGGTGATCCACACCATTATGGGTGATTTTCCAGCTGATTGGCCTATGCAGAATGGAGCAGTGATTGTTCCCGTTATAATGTTCCCACAACCAGTGGAGGATGTAGAATCAGAGAGGTCTATTGGCACTACACCAGCACATACACCCAGGGATGCATCCGCACCAGTATCACACCCTCGTAGGTCCCTACCTACTGTACCAATCACTAGGATTGGCAACCTGTATAAAATAATAAATCTTTATAGTCACCAGATCCCCATGCCACCGCTGTCAGAATGAGCACCGCTCAGCCCCAGAGTAAGTGAGACAGTCTTCCATGACCTGTGTAGCCCATGTGACCCGCGACTAGTCAGCACCCGGAATCCAGTATGTCCCAACTCTGGATGTTTGGTTGCAAGTCACATTGGCGCTTTTCAAAGGTCCTCAAGCAGTTACTGCCTGCAGGCTGGTGGCTGCTTGTTCTGACATTGGAGTACGGTGAGTGTGAGAATTTATAATTTTAAACACTGCGTATAAACAGAATAACGGGGAACAGGGGGGGGGTGACTATTAACCATGCACTATTTGCCTGCAATCCATTGTGGGGTGAATATTGTTTCCCCAGTAAAAGCCTTGAGGACCTTGAAAGGGGCGAACAATGGGAATAACCCATACACACCCCTCACTGCGTCCTATTTTTGGAGGTTTGGCTTATATAGAACCAAACCCCCAAAAATCAGCACCGGCTTATGAGTGCGTACTATTTTTGGGGCATCACGATACATATAAAAACACATAAGAGAAATGACATTGGTTACTACAGATACAATGAGTTTTCTGTTTAGAGCAATACAATATTCCAAAAAGCAAATTGAACGATTGTGTTTTGACCGTAAACACGTGGGCCTCCTTTCTAGCTGACATGATGTGCACCTTCTCTTAGCTGACGCGATGAGCGCCTCATTGGTAGATGAGATGACATGCGCCTCCTTTGTAGCCTTCTATGGGACGGTGGCATAAAGGGAAAGTCAAGAGTGAAGATTTTTTTATTAGCATAGAATGTGAAACAACATTTATATTTGACATGTTCAAACATATAAAAAGACATACAGAGAAATTACATAGGTTACTACAGATAGTGTCTTTTTGTGTTTGAAGCAATACAATGTTAGGAAATGCAAGTTGAACGATTGTCTCTGACCCCAGTTAGCTCCCTAACTCTGACCCCAGTTAGCTCTCTGTCTCAGACCACAGCCAGCATTCTGTCTTAGACCACAGCCAGCATTCTGTCCCAAGTTAGTTCTGTGTCTCTGCCCACAGCCAACTCTGTGCCTCTGGCCCAAGGTCTGTGTCTCGTCCCTTTCCTTATACACTAGTTTGGTCTCTGCTCCACACTAGTTCCACCACCCCCTTCCATCATATTTTTGCCTGTGCAGTAAAAATCATGGCTGGCAATTCACCACAGCAGCCCTGCTGCTACTGAATTCAGTGATACCTGTGAGTGATCAGCTGTCACGTTCCAATAGTCTTCACTCCTCATCAATGCTGAAGACTTCTTACTCCTGGCTGCTGTGTGCACTTTCTCTGTTCCACGATCAGTCAGCTCTGCTCCTCTTGTCCTTCTGTTGTTCTCCTCACTGCACAGCACTTCCTTTTTACAAGCAGTCATCAAGAAAATGGCGATGCACTGTGTCTCCAGCATTGTTTATGCCCACTCCCCTTTTGGGTGTAGCATAACACCCAAAAGGGAGGGAAATAATGATGTCACTAGTTTCTGCAGGGATTTTGCAGCTAAAGTTATGCTGGAAAGTTTTACCATAGCTCCTTCAGAGCTACACAGGAAGAACCTCCCCCTAGCTGCAGATATAAGTAATTTTTTATTTCAATCAATATTTTTCTTATTGTACAATTTACAAATAGCACAAAAAAGCATTAAGCAATTTGATATAATATTCTAATCTTATTTTCACAAAAAGAAATACAATGAAAAAAATGATGACACCTTCCCTTTAACTCATGCTAGGCACTCACAGAGTCCATGTCGTCACAATAAGGTATCAAGAAAAGCTTTGAAGAGAAAAAAAAAAGGCACAAGCATTAATTTCCAATAAAGTTGCACAATGAATATTCAATACAATTATATATTTAATACTCGGCACATTTTTGGCTACAATAAAGATAGATTTTTCCTGTTCATCTCACTTGTATGTAATTTCACAGTGTTTTGTGCAAAATGCATGCGCGATGGTTAAAAATAGATGAGAAAACAACATTGAAAGGATGGCACTCACTGGTAAATTACAGCTATTTATTATCTTCATGTCACATTAACAGATAGGTGGAAGGGTAGGTGCGGGAAACACGTGGACGGCCGACTGCCGTTTTGCACACACTTTACCCTTTGACAGGTCCTGCTCTGCATGAAATAGCATGGCTTCCTTTGAAAACAGGCCATGCCCATACGTCAAACAACCACCTTACCGACAGGTAATGAGTATAAATTTGTGCAAGAATCAAAAGTTAAAAATAAGGGTACAAAATACATATCTACAAAAGAATCATGTTTCATAAAAATACAGGTAGATCTTTTTTTCATTTAAACTCAAACCTCCCTGTGCTTCAAAAAATATAATCCATTTAGTTTCTTTTATCATGAGCAATTAATGTAAATCACCTCCTTGTGATGTGAGGGACACTCTCTCTAAACCTACAAAGGTTAAAACCTCTGCATTGGCTGCATGCTTTTCCTGAATATGCTTAATTAAAAGGGAGAGCCCTTTCCAGAGAGGATGTTTTTTACATGTTCTCTGTGGACATTGATTTGTGCAAGCTTTGATAGGAAACACCAGTGGGGCTTGATCTGGTGTTCTGGGAACAGTTTTTCAGCTTCTTTTTTTTTATATCACACCCAGATGAACATATTTCCTCAAAAAACCCTTAGTTTTTCTTTAAACTTGAAATTCTTGATGATAGAAAAGATTTATCTTTAATTTAACATTTTCTCCTTTGGATTTTACCCTCCTGAGGAATTGGCACTTCCTGAAGAATGATAAAGATTTAGTTGCGATTGAATCACGAAAACCACTGATCACATGCAGAAAGTGTCATAATCTTATGGATCTATTAGTGCGAATCGATTAAAACCACAAAATACTGGTTAGATAATGCAGGTCCTGTAGGGAATTTTAAATGTGGAAATTGTCATTTCCAGGACGTCTGTAATGCCTGATAGGAGCCACAGACTCAGACTGGCTGTATGGGGAATCTAGTGAAAAGCCGCTCACAAAGCAGGACCCCAAGAACTCTGCAACCCTTTAACCCCTGTACAGGGATTTGGAATTACACAGAGCCTCAGAGATCGCTACCTGTGGTAGACTGTAGTCTGTGGTCGTCAGGCAGGGTCAAAATCCAGGAGATGCAAAACAGGAACAGAATGGGCAGGCAAGGGCGTAGAAAGGAGACAAATCAGGGGTCAAATCCGGAACTGGCAGCAAGGTACAAAAACGAAAGGCAGGAGGGTAGTCAAACACAAGCAAGGTCAGCGCACAGGAATCACAATACAAACAGCACATGAGCCAGGAGAACAGAACTATCACTGGCAGTGATCATGTGACAGGAGAGGGAATACGAAGGGTGTGGTATCTTCCCATAGACTGCAGGTGAATGTTGGCCACTTCAGCCAGGAGACACTCGCCACCTACAGTCAGCCAGTGGTACTGCAGGTTCCAGGGAAATCCAGCCTAGTGGATGAGCGGAGCCTGTGCTCCGCAGTGCCACGGGCACCAACTCCTCTCCCATCACCACCACTATCCATGGTGGGAACATGGTGTCGTCTGGCGATCGGAGCAGAAGTCGCAGGAGCGGACTCCGGTGGGGACGTAACACTGTGCTCCGCAGAACCATGGGCACCGACTCCTCTCCCATCACCAGCACTATCCATGGTGGGAACATGGCGTCATCTGGCGATCGGAGCAGAAGTCGCAGGAGCGGACTCCGATGGGGACGTGACAGTACCCCCCCCTCCATGAGGGGCCACCGGACCCTCAAAACCCGGCTTGTCAGGGAACTGGAGGTGAAATCGCCTGACAAGACCTTTAGCGTGAACCTCACTTGCTGGGACCCATGATTGCTCCTCAGGGCCATACCCCTTCCAATGTACAAGATACTGCACCGCCCCTCTTACAATACGGGAGTCAAGGATCCTCTGTACTTCATACTCCAGTTTACCCTTGACCAAAACAGGAGGAGGGGGGCCCCGACTGGGTGAATGGGAACACGATACAACTTGAGGAGGGATTTATGGAACACGTTCGATATTTTGAAGGACTGAGGGAGGTTCAGGCGGAAAGCTGTGGGATTGATGACCTCGACTATCTCATAAGGTCCAATAAATCTGGGACCCAGCTTAGCAGAAGTGACCTTGAGTTTATTATGACGGGTGGACAACCATACCTTATCCCCAACTCCAAGGCTTGGGCCCTTGGAACGCCTCTTATTAGCAGCTGAGGCTTGACCACCCTGTGCCCTCTTCAAGTTTTCTTTCACCTCAGACCAGATAGCCTTCAGTTTGTTCAGCCTCAGGAGTATCCACCATAGCGGAAGAAAAGGAGCCAAAACGTGGATGCAACCCGAAATTGCAGAAAAAAGGGGTAGCCTGGATAGACTCCTGAAACTGGTTATAAATGGCAAACTCAGCTAGTGGTAGATATTCCACCCAGTTAGACTGATGATCAGACACATAACACCGGAGATATTGTTCTTAGATTTGATTAGAACGTTCAGTCTGACCATTGGTCTCTGGGTGATAGGCGGAAGAAAAAGATAACTCTATATTAATCTTTTTACAAAAAGTCCTCCAGAATTTCGAGACAAACTGCGTTCCTCTGTCAGAAACAATATTTTCAGGAACTCCGTGTAACCGCACAATATGCCTAATGAACAACCTGCTAAGCGTTTCAGAATTAGGTAAACCGGACAACGGAACGAAATGGCACGGTTTACTAAATCTATCCACTACTACCCAGATACAAGTCTTCCCTTCTGAGGGTGGAAGGTCAGTGATGAAGTCCATGGAGAGGTGGGTCCAAGGACTTTCTGGAATAGGTAGGCACTGGAGAAATCCAGCAGGACGGGTACGGGGTGTCTTGGCTCGAGCACAAGTTTCACAGGCCAGGACGTATTCCTTACGGTCCTTTGCTATGGTTGGCCACCAAAAGCTCCTAGTTACAAGTCGGAGGGTATTGCCTATACCAGGGTGACCTGCAAGGACAGAATTATGGGACTCCTGAAGTACCCGTAGACGAAGTGGGGGAGCGACAAGCAGTTTACGGTCAGGAGTGGTTTCAGGGGCCTGGTCTTGGGCATCACGGATTTGTGCTATCAAATCTATGGCTACCGATGATAACACAATGCCCTTACCTAAAATAGGGACTGGTTCGAGGTTGTCTGACTGAGAGGGACAGAAGCTACGGGAAAGTGCATCAGCTCTTGTGTTCTTGGTACCGGGCCGAAACGTCACCACAAAATCAAATCTGGAGAAGAACAATGCCCACCTAGCTTGTAGCTTGCCTAGGATTGAGTCTCTTAGCAGATTCCAGATAGGTGAGGTTCTTGTGGTCTGTGAGAACTGTGACCTTATGTTTGGCACCCTCGAGGAAGTGGCGCCATTCCTCGAAGGCCCATTTAATGGCCAACAGCTCACGATTACCAATATCATAGTTTGTCTCGGTGGGGGAAAATTTGCGGGAAAAGAAGGCACAAGGACGAAGTTGAGTGAGAGACGGAGTACCTTGTGATAGCACCGCCCCCACTCCAACTTCGGATGCATCAACTTCTTCAATAAACGGACGCATGAGGTCAGGCTGAACCAGAATCGGGTTTGAGGAAAAACATTCTTTTAATGTAGAGAAGGCATGGATCGCCTCTGGCTTCCAATTTACCACATCAGCCCCCTTTTTAGTCAAATCAGTGAGGGGTTTGGCAATCTTGGAAAAATCCCTAATAAATTTGTGATAGTAATTTTGCAAACCCAAGGAAACTCTGCAAGGCTTTCAGAGACTTGGGTTGCACCCACTCCCTAATCGGCTGTAGCTTAGAGGGATCCATGCGGAAGCCTCCTGCAGACAACATATAACCCAGGAAATTAACCTTATCAACAAAAAAAACACATTTTTCATACTTAGCAAATAGGGAGTTCTCCCTGAGTCTCTGGAGTACAGTGCGGACATGTTTGACATGGGACTTAGCATCAGGAGAATAAATCAGGATGTCATCCAGATAGACCACCACATATTGACCACAGATATCCCTGAAAATGTCATTGACAAAGGCCTGAAAGACCGCCGGCGCATTACTTAACCCAAACGGCATTACCAAGTATTCATAGTGTCCCTCTGGAGTGTTAAATGCCGTTTTCCATTCATCCCCTTCTCTGATGCGGATTAGGTTATATGCACCTCTGAGATCCAGCTTAGTGAAGTATCGGGCTCCTGTGAGCTGGTTAAAGAGATCGGGGATCAGTGGCAGAGGGTACTGATTCTTTGCGGTAAAGGCATTAAGTTCACGGTAGTGAATACACGGTCTGAGGCCACCATCTTTTTTCTCCACAAAAAAGAATCCAGCGCCGACTGGTGACCTGGATGGTCTAATAAACCCTCTCTGCAGACTGTCTGCTATATAATCTTTCATGGCCTGACGTTCTGGACCAGAAAGATTATAAATCCTACCCTTGGGGAGTCGGGAATTGGGGACCAAATCTATGGGGCAGTCATATTCTCTGTGTGGAGGTAATTTTTCAGAGTCAGAAACAGAGAACACGTCAGCAAAATCCCTGAATGCATGAGGTTTAAGGACAGGTTCAGCTTTAGTCAGGTTAACAGATAAAGACATACATGTCTCCTGACACTCAGGGCTCCAACGCACAATCTCACCCTGGTGCCAGTCTATGACAGGGTTATGTTGCGCAGCCATGGCATACCCAATACCACTGCTGCTGTCATGTTCTCAAGAACAAAAAATGACACTGATTCTACATGCAGAGCTCCCACAAGCATGGAGATCTCTGGAGTTACAAAAGTAACCACACCCTAAGTGAGAGGGGTATTATCAATTGCAAAGATTTTAATGGGAGAGTTCAGTCTCTGCAAAGGCAAACCCAGCTCTCTTACCACATCAGAGTTTATGAAATTAGACGCAGACCCACAATCAATAAAAGCCTGTAGCCACACAGCTTTTCCCTGGTGAGACAATGAGACAGGTAGCATTAACTTCATAGGGTCTGCAGGGAGTACCTGGACACCTTTGTGAGTATCCTGGGGCTCAATCAGGTGTGGTTGCTGCTCTGGAGGCGATTGTCTCTGAGATCCAGGCTCTCCATGATGGTTTCCCCAACGTGATCGGCTCCTTTGATGTCGACGGGACTCTGGACATGATGAGGAAGGTGCATCAGAAGCTTGGACCTGGGCAGACTGGAGCTCTTGCACCTTTTGTCTGTGTTAGTGGGCCAGTGATAATGTAATGCCTGATAGGAGCCACAGACTCAGACTGGCTGTAAGGGGAATCTAGTGAAAAGCCGCTCACAAAGCAGGACCCCAAGAACTCTGCAACCCTTTAACCCCTGTACAGGGATTTGGAATTACACAGAGCCTCAAAGATCGCTACCTGTGGTAGACTGTAGTCTGTGGTCATCAGGCAGGGTCAAAATCCAGGAGATGCAAAACAGGAACAGAATCGGCAGGCAAGGGCGTAGTAAGGAGACAAAGCAGGGGTCAAATCCGGAACTGGCAGCAAGGTACAAAAACGACAGGCAGGAGGGTAGTCAAACACAAGCAAGGTCAGCGCACAGGAATCACAATACAAACAGCACATGAGCCAGGAGAACAGAACTATCACTGGCAGTAATCATGTGACAGGAGAGGGAATAAGAAGGGTGTGGTGTCTTCCCATAGGCTGCAGGTGAATGTTGGCCACTTCAGCCGGGAGACACACGCCACCTACAGTCAGCCAGTGGTACTGCAGTTAACAGGGAAACCCAGCCTAGTGGATGAGCGGAGCCTGTGCACCTCAGAGCCACGGGCACCGACTTCTCTCCCATCACCACCACTATCCATGGTGGGAACATAGCGTCGTCTGGCGATCGGAGCAGAAGTCGCAGGAGCGGACTCCGGTGGGGACGTGACACTGTGCTCCGCAGAACCACGGGCACCGACTCCTCTCCCATCACCAGCACTATCCATGGTAGGAACATGGCGTCGTCTGGCGATCGGAGCAGAAGTCGCAGGAGCGGACTCCGATGGGGACGTGACAACGTCCTTACATGACAGCACCACAGGAGGTTGCTTCCCTATCCTCTGTAGGGACAGGAAGCACGCAAGAGGTTATAACCCCTCCCATCCCCAACCTACTCAGTGTTTTTCCTGTCCCTACACAGGACAGGGGCATGCAAGAGTGCACGTGCTGGCGAGCGCGTCTTACCGGATCCAGGGAGAGGGGGGCACAGGCCTCTTGTTCCCCGTTCAAGCGGATCGCCCTGCGGCCGAAACCAACGAGCTGGTCCCTCAGCACGCTGGTAGAGCGGGAGCTCCCAACTCAGACCACATCTCCAAACACGGGAGTGCTGGGTCCCCTGCTGCAGCGTGTGGTAAGTTCCGGGACGCACTTGCGTTCTGCACGTCACTTCCGGGCGCGTCACTCCACGTGGAAGAGGGAGCAGGAGATTTGAACGTAGCAGCAGGGTCGGACCAGGGACGCCGAGGATATGGTACAGTATAAAGGGGGGGATCTGGGAACGCTCTGGATATATGCTGTTTTCCGCCTGTCATAACTGATGTCACCCTGCCTGATGCCCCCCCGGTTTTCCCCTGGTCCGTGTAATCCGCGGGATTTGATTTACTCGCCCAGTAGCCAGTTTTAGTGTGTCCACTAGCCTTATTTTGCATTACTTGTATTTTAGGGCAGGGACTCCTCACCAGTGCCAGCTCCAAAAAGGCCGGCTGGCCTGAAGGTGGCTTCTAAGTCAAAACGCTGCCTTGTCTGTCATGTGAAGTTGGCAGTTTCCTATGTTAAGGACCTATGTGCTGCCTGTATTGCTACCATCATGAATGATGAACAGTCCTCCCTCCTAGCACATATGAAAAGCATGATTCGGGAGGAGGTGCAGGCGTCCATGGTCTCCCTGACCTTATCCTCTTCCGCCTCCCAGGGGACCCATAAAAGACCCCGTCGGGAATTGGACTTGTCCTCCGACGAGGAGGGCTCTTGCTCCATATCATCCTTGGAGAACGGCCGTAGCCATTCTTCATTCCCGGCTGGGGAACGAAAGCGTTATGTCTTCAATTCCGGAGATTCAGATGCGCTGCTTAAAATGGTCAGGCACACCATGCAGGTAGATAAACCTGAGGACATTGCGTCGGCACAGGATAAAATGTTTGCAGGACTGCGCTCTCGCCGCTCTAGGGTTTTCCCGGTCAATTCCCAGTTAAAAGAAATGATCCTGGAGGAGTGGGAAAACCCTGAGCGTAGTCTCTTCATACCTCGAGACTTTAAGTCCCGTCTTCCTTTCAATCCGGAGGACGTGACTTTGTGGGACACGGTGCCCAGAATTGATGTACCGATTGTAAAAATTGCTAAAAAGACTTCGATTCCTTTCGAGGATTCTTCAGGTCTGAAGGACGCCATGGACCGCAAGGCCGACACTTTGCTGAAAAAGACTTGGGAATCGTCGGCCGCGCTCATTAAGACCAATATTGCTGCCACCTTGGTCGCCAGATCTTTGGGCTTCTGGCTAAACAATTTGGAGGACCATCTTAGGCAGGGTACTCCCACTGAGAGTCTCCTGGAGGCTTTACCGCTGTTTAAAATTGCAACTGCCTTCTTGGCTGATGCCTCGGCAGAATCGGTTTGGTTCGCAGCCAAGAACAGCATTCTATCTAATACGGCCAGAAGATCTATCTGGCTACGGTCCTGGTCCGGTGACCTTGTGTCTAAGCAGAAGTTGTGTTCCATTCCCTTCTCGGGATTGCGGGTGTTTGGGCCAGCATTGGATGAGATACTTGAGAAAGCCTCTAACAGGAAGAAGGGGTTCCCTGAGGAAAGACGCAGGTTTTTGCCCCATAATAAATTGTCCTCTTCCCGTAGGCAGTCCTTTCAAGGCAGAAAGGGTTTTTCTTTCTGGTTCGATAGAGGTCCTAGAGTTTCCAAACCCATGCCGGATTACCGGACAAAATCAAAACAGTCCTGACGGTTTTCCAGTGGGCGGCCGGTTATCCCATTTTCTAGAGGGCTGGAGGCGAGTAACCACCAATCCATGGGTTCTATCACTAATTGCTCAGGGGCACAGGATAGAATTTTCCCACCCCCCCCCCCAGTCGATTCGTCATTGCATGAGGTTCCACTTCCTCCGTGGCTCGTCTTTGGGCAGATGTCACGGACCTTTTACAAAAAGGTGTGGTTTTCCCAGTCCCTCAGGCCGAGAAACTTCAGGGTCATTATTCCCGTCTGTTCTACGTCAAAAAGCCTTCTGGACAGTACCGTACAATAATCAACCTAAAACCTCTGAACCAGTGGGTCATCTACAAAAGGTTTCGGATGGAATCCATCCATTCGGCGGTTCCCCTGATATCCCCGGGATCCTTAATGTGCACCATAGACTTGCGGGATGCTTACTACCACCTTCCCATTCATCCCGCAAGTCAACGTTTCCTACGGTTTGCCCTTCAGAAAGGCAGGGAGGTGTTCCATTTCCAGTTCTGTTGCCTCCCTTTCGGCCTCTCCTCCACCCCACGCATCTTTTCAAAGGTCATGGTGGAGATGGTGGCTTACCTTCGGCTAAAAAATGTACATCTGATTCCGTATCTGGACGATTTTCTCCTGGTGGCAGACTCCGTTCCGGCTATGGAATTTCATCATCGGCTAGTCACACAAACCCTGGCGGATTTAGGCTGGATGATCAATCTCGAAAAATCAGAATTACGGCCGCACCCGTGATGGATATTTCTGGGAACTGTTTTGGACTCTACCAGTCAGTGTTCATTTCTTCCGGCAGAAAAGGTGTCCTCAATCAGTCAAGAGATTGGAAGATTCACCACACGGCCCAGGACATCAGTAAGACTGGCCATGCGGATTCTAGGTCTCATGACTTCTTGCCTTCACTGCATGCAGTGGAGTCAGTACCATTCCAAGGCGCTGCAAAGAAACATCCTGACAGTCTCTGGCGGTCACCACAAGAATTTGGAACTGCTTTTTTCTCTGACGGACGTGGCCTGAGAGTCTCTGCACTGGTGGTGCGACACGAGCAATCTCCTCCGTTGGGGCGCGTGTCCATGCGTCCTGATTACCACAGACACAAGTCTTTCGGGTTGGGGTGCCAAGGTGGACCAGTCTTACCTTCAGGGACCATGGCCCCGTCACGTGACGTTACGGTCCTCGAATTTCAGGGAACTGTCTGCAATCCTAGAGGCTCTTCTGCGGTGTCGGCATTGGCTCATGAACAAACATGTGCAGATCCTTTCCGACAACACGACAGCAGTATCTTTTATTCCATCAGGGAGGTGCACGACACCCACCTCTACAGCAGCTGGCAGACGAGATATTTCAGCTCTTGGAGACAACGGTCCTTTCGGTGTCTGCAGTTCACTTGAGGGGAGTAGAAAACACAGAAGCGGACTATCTCAGCCATCACCAGGTTCATCCTTCAGAATGGTGTCTCCACCCAGTGGTTGTTCAGAGTCTCGTCCGGAGATGGGGACAGCCGCAGATGGATCTGTTTGCTGCCCGGCGAAATTCACAGCTGCCTCACTTCTTCTCCCTCAATCCGGCGGACTGGCCGTTGGCAGTGGACGCTCTCTCCCAATCCTGGGGGGACATTTTGCATTACACCTTCCCTCCGATTCCCCTCATCCCCAAGGTCTTATGGAAGATTCAAGTGGATCAGGCTCGCGTGATTATGGTGGTTCCCTTCTGGCCAAAGCGGAGTTGGTTCTCTCTTCTGCAGATTCTGGCCCAGGATGCCCCGCTTATTCTCCCTCTCCGGAGGGATCTCCTCTCCCAAGGGCCTCTACTCCATCAGAACCTTCAACAGCTTCAGTTGTCAGCATGGATCCTGAATGGCAAGTCTTGCAATCCCGAGGTCTTTCAGATTCGGTCATAGCCACTATGCTACGCAGCAGGAAACCAGTCACGAATTCCATATATCGGAAGGTTTGGAAGACGTTTTGTGCCCATCAGGATACCAGTCTCTTGCCCACAGGCACTGTCAGTATTGCCAGGGTGCTGGATTTTCTCCAAGCAGGTTTCAATAAAGGCCTGAAGCCTAGTACCCTGAAGGTTCAAGTAGCAGCCCTTAGTGTCTACCTGGACATGCGCCTGGCTGTCCATCCCTGGGTCGCCCGTTTTATCAAGGCTACACAGCGTCTTCGGGCTACGATTCGTGTTTCCTCACCTCCGTGAGACCTGAGTCTAGTTCTTCAGTTCCTGTGTTCCCCGCCTTTCCAATCGGAAGATGCGTTATCCATCAAAGACCTCACTTACAAAACGGTGTTTCTCGTCGCAAATACTACGGCGAAATGAATTGGCGAGATCCAGGCTCTTTCCAAATCGGAGCCTTATCTACAGATACGCAATGACTGCATCATTCTGAAATTGGATCCTGGGTTCTCTCCTAAAGTGGTGTCTCCGGCTACCCTCAATCAGGATATTGTTCTTCCGTCTTTCTGCACCACTCCTACCACTCCTAGAGAACATGAGCTTAGTTCCTTGGACATGCGTAGCGTACTGTTGGCCTATCTGGAGACAACTAAGAGCTGGAGATTGGACCATTGTCTATTTGTTCAATTCGGGGGTAAAAACAGTGGCAAAAAGGCTCCCAAGGCTACACTGGCCAGATGGGTTAAATCCTTGATCTTATCGGCCTATTCCGTGGCGAGTCAGGACCCTCCCTCTTCCCTTAGGGCTCACTCTACCCGGGCTATTGCCGCCTCTTGAGCTACTAAGGCAATGGCTACCTTAGAGCAGGTCTGTGACGCAGCTTCTTGGTCGGGGCCCAGTACCTTCTGTAAACATTACAAGCTAGATTTGTCGGCTGACGAACAATTAGCCTTTGGTAGAAAGATACTTCAGGTAGTCGACCCCCCCTAAGTCAGATTCCTTTGGTACTCTCCTGTGGTGCTGTCATGTAAGGACGTCCTGGAAAATAAGAATTAAACCTACCGGTAATGATGTTTCCAGGAGTCCGTCATGACAGCACCCTTATTCCCTCCCTTTTTCCAGCTTGTCTGGTATTACTGTCTTGTATTGCACAGTTTGTGTTACTTTGATTCAAATAAAATGGCGTTGTACCCATCCTGCGGTGCTTCTTGGAAAGTCACTGAGTAGGTTGGGGATGGGAGGGGTTTTAACCTCTTGTGTGCTTCCTGTCCCTACAGAGGATAGGGGAGCAACCTCCTGTGGTGCTGTCATGACGAACTCCTGGAAACATCATTACCGGTAGGTCTAATTCTTATTTTTTGTCACTTTCATAAGATTGATAACCCTTGGCTCCAATGTACATCATGTTAAGTAGTTAATTTCATGTAAAGCAAGATTTGTTGTGTATATTATTTTCTGTCCTTGTTACTGATATTATATCGGAAAAACTAAAAGACCAATGTATGTACATTTGAGAGAACATGCAAAATCCATCTTCTCCAGAAAGGGCTCTCCCTTTTAGTTAGGCCTCTTTCACACGTTCGTCAAAAACCACGCACGTTTTTCACGGATGTGTCAGAGGTGCGTTTTGCCCTCCAAGAGCCGTGTTTATGGCCTACTTGTGTTCTCCGTGTGTTATACGTGATAACACACGGAGAACGGGAACTTTCTGCTCACCTATCCCTGGCGTCGCTGTCCATGGTGCTGATCTTCGGTCTCCGATCCTGCCGACTCCCCACTGCTGTTGCTACCAGCCGCAGTGAAGTGAATATTCAATGAGCATAATGAGCGGCGGTCGGAAGCAAGTGACAGCAACGGCAGAGACAGGAGGGCTGGAGAAGGTGAGTAAAGTTTTTCTTTATTTTCTCAAACACGTGTGTTTTCTCCGGCGCGTGTCACACAGAACACCTCCGTGTGGTCTGTTTGCAATCCGTGTGACACCCGTGATGCCGGAGAAAAACTGACATGATGACGTTTGGAGCACACGGACACACGTATGCTCCACACGTTCACACAGTCCATGGTAGAACACGCATGTGAGCGCAGACCCATTGATTTTTATGGGTCTACGTGTGCCCGTGTCTCCGGTATGTGAGGAAAAGGACCAAACACATACTGGAGACAAGGACGTGTGAAAGAGGCCTTAAGCATATTTAGGAAAAACATGCAGCCAATGCAGAGATTTTAGCCTTTGTAGGTTCAGAGAGAGTCTCCCTCCCATCACATGGAGGTGGTTTACATAAAACACTCCTAAAAGAAGCTAAATGGATTATATTTTTTGAAGCTCAGGGAGGGTTGAGTTTGAATGAAGAAAAACTATCTTTTTTTATAAAATATGGTTCTTATGTAGATATGTATTTTGTACCCCTGTTTTTAACTTTTAATTCTTGTACAAATTTATACGACTTACCTATTAGAACAAAACCAAAAGAAATGCAGCCATAAAGACAATACATGAATAAAATATAAAATTTTTATTGAGAAACATATTAAAAACAATAAAGCAAGGGATAGCAATGAAAAAAAGTGCCAAAGCACCACAAGGCTTAGCAAGTGGATTGCAAACAGATAGACAATAGTTTATGTAAAAATGTAATTGTATATCACATCTAGAGTTGAGCGCGGTTCGAGGTTCTCCAGTTCGCGGCTCGAGTGATTTTGGGGGCTGTTCTAGATCGAACTAGAACTCGGGCTTTTTGCTAAAGCTCGATAGTTCTAGATACGTTCGAGAACGGTTCTAGCAGCAAAAAGACAAGCTAATTACTAGCTGGCTTTCCGCTGTAATAGTGTAAGTCACTCTGTGACTCACACTATTATGAAATTTCAGCGTATAGTGTGCGGGAACAGCGCATTCAGATCACTGCTGTTTGGATAATGGCGATCGCCATTTTTTTTTTCCTTGTCTTCCTTCCCTAAGCGCGCGCGTGTAGTATGGTGGGCCAGCATGTCAGCCAATCCCAGGCACACACACAGCTAAGTGGACTTTTAGCCAGAGAAGCAACGGCATGTGTGATAGACAAAAGGAAGAAAACATTCTGTACAACGACAATGATAGAAAATGTATATTTTATTGATAGAAAATAGCTAAAAAGCAGACAAACAATATTGGATTAAAATCAGCAGAGACAAAAAATGGTGAGTACCAATAGATGGCGCCCTCACCCCACAGTAGGTATATGGTAGCACATGTTAGAGTTTAGCACACAGCAAATAAAGGGCTAAAAAGCCAATATTACATACAAACTAAAGCGTGCTGCTGCTTATTAGGTGCCCGTTACTGATACATCAATTACATAGTGTCAGAAAGGTTCTTGTAACAACGCACTATAATACCTTGCAACCAACATACCTAAATGGTGGATGAGAGCCCAATTCCCCGACCCATAGGTTTCGGTATGACTCCTTCTTCCGGGGGTGGTCTCTGATTAAAAGAGGTGACCTTATAAAGGATAAGTATCCAATCACTATCCGTCTTGACCCCAACCAATCAGATCATAGGGTGTGTGCAGTGACGTTATGTCCAATACCATGCCCATCACCTCAATAGGTGGATACATAGGGCGTGCTGCAAGTGGGGGTGTGGCCAGGACCCCCACGTGCAAACACGCATGAGAAAGCCACAGAATACACCCAAAGACCTAATAACGCCAAACCGGAAGTGATGTATGTAAAACCGGAAGTGATGTATGCCGAACCGGAAGTGACGTATCATGACTCTCCGTGTCACTGACATGGGGGCGCGCGCATCCTATAGCCAATACAAGTGTACCCTCAATGTCCACATGCGTCTGCGCACCCCAACAGCGACACAGATTAGCAGGTAAATGCTACATAGCGAGATCGTCACTAATGGATGCTTGTATATCATTATACATAACGGATTAAAGTGCATCCATAACGATTTGAATACCCAGCAAAGACCATCACACAACATCGCCGTAATGAGGGTGCACACACTACGTGACCCTGGGGACATACCCCCAGTCCCACGTGTGTGCACATACCCCACCAAAGCGACGTGAAATAAGTAATATGGTAAGTACTCAAAATCGTACAAACACCAATGGCCGTTAATATATATTTACGCGGCGTGGCTTATAATACCGACACACATATATAGGTGTACTGCAACATTAAAATTCAGAATGAGTGGCAAGGAATATAGCATCGCCCTGGCATATGTAACAAAAGCGCAATGTCCAATGCAGCGCACACGCGTATGACCAGTTGGACCTACGCCGCCACGGGCGCGCCAAACCACAGCCATGGAGACTCAGTCACCAGGGCGGTGGAAAAAGCAGATGCGCACATGGCGGCACCGGGCCCACGGGCAGACGCATGCACGCACCGGCCTCACGGGTATAAGGTGGAAGTACGAGATCACATATATTAACAGATGTAGTACACCTCTGGGCCCTGACACAGTTACTCATATATATCAGAGGACTCCACACACCCCAATATAATCTATATTGATTATTCCACGATGATCACATCAACAGAAGTTCCGTATATTTGTCGAAAAGGCCCAGGTAGATAATATGCTTCTCCAACTTCATATATCGAGGGTATACAAGGACAGAATACAAGACGGATATGAGAGGAACTGAAAAATAAAAAATAATAAAACACAAATAAATATCAGACCAGATTAGAGCAGAGCATCACGGACGCCAACTGAAACCCCACATGTCATCTTGAACCCGAGAAAACCCGAGAGAGACACCATCAGAAAAGAGTTCCCTTTTCTAGAAAGGACACGAAACTTAAGTACTCATTCAATCCATCAGGCTGTAACGTTTTCAATGTCCATATCCACTCAGTTTCGCGTTGTGCAAGAAGTCGGCTAATATTGCCGCCTCTAACCCCAGTCACAATCTGGTCTATGCCTCGTACCTTCAATAAGTTATAATTGCAGTTATGATGTTTCTTGAAGTGCCTCGGTATAGTCTTAAGGCCCTCAATGTCCACATCATCTACGGCAGCTTGAATATCACGGACGTGTTCTCTCACGCGTACCTTAAGGGCTCGTGTGGTAAGGCCAACATAGATGAGTGGACACGGACAACTGGCATAGTATACTACAGCCTTAGATAGACAATTAATTCTCTTCTTGATTGGGAAGACTTTCCCATCCGACGAGGCAAAATCGGTTGCTGTTTCGATATTGGGGCATGCTATACACGACCCACAAGGTGAACAACCAAATCCAGACCTCGGGGAACGAGAGGATATGGGCAAAAATGGAAGGACAGCATTATCTCTTTTATCATAATGACTTGATGTTAGTATGTCCTTGAAGTTCCTGGCTTTGCGGGCCGCAACTGACGGTCTATCAGGCAGGTAGCTCTGCAGAATGGGATCAACGGTAAGAATAGACCAAAAGCGGGACATAACATCCAACATTCGACCCCACTGCGAGTGATACCTGGTGATCATCCTTACAACATTAGATGTCTTTCTTACGTGATCACCAAATAATAACTCCACACGTGGTGAATTTCTGGCTCTATTGTAGGCTTTTTTAATAGATCTATTACTATACCCACGATCACGAAATCTTTGTTTAAGTTCAAGGGCTCTGGACTCAAAAGACACATCTGAGGAGCATATCCTTCGTAACCGAAGAAACTGCCCCACAGGAACTGCCCGTATCACATGGGCAGGATGGGCTGAGGTGGCATACAGGACTGAATTAACAGATGTATCTTTACGATATAGGTCAGTCTGCAGCTGACCCGATGGGTCCCGCTTGACCAGCACGTCCAGGAATTCGAGGGATGTGTCACTGAATCTGTGAGTCAAACGTATATTGACCTCATTAATGTTCAAACTCTGAATAAATAAATTAAGATCATGGGCACTCCCCTGCCAGATGAAAAAGATGTCATCGATGTACCGCGTCCAAAAAGGCATGTGTGATAGGATGTCCATGTCACATGTCCCTGCATTATAAAAACGGACATTTTCCTCCAGCACACCATTATCTGCCTTCTGCGTCTTGGTGTCAGTCACCGCTGGCATCGCTCCTGTCTCCGATACTGCTGTGTACGCTCTATACACAAAGCTATACAAAATAGGGATAGAAGTTTCTTTCAGCCCTTATAAGGGCTAATACCGGCAGGGTCAGAGCCATAGGTGACAGTCAGGTCCATGAAAACAGATTTTAACAGCTACACAAGATGAAAGCGTCTGTGTAGCTAAGGTCAGGGATTTCCTCGCTGCATTTCCCCATTAGGAGGGATAGAAAGTGAGGCTTCCTTTCCTCTACCCAGACCAACAACCCTGCCACTGTACCCTCCTGCCCTTTGCACACTCAAACTCATTGTTACCAAGCCATTATACTAGCAAACACTGAGGAAACTTAGTGGCATCCTAAAAGTGGCTGTTGGACTTCATTATTGTCCCACTGGTGCAAATCTATTTGCAGCACCACTGCATTGCACACTCAAACTCATTGTTACTAAGCCATTACACTAGCAAACACTGAGGAAACTTAGTGGCATCCTAAAAGTGGCTGTTGGACTTCATTATTGTCCCACTGGTGCAAAGCTATTTGCAGCACCACTGCATTGCACACTCAAACTCATTGTGACTAAGCCATTATACTAGCAAACACTGAGGAAACTTAGTGGCATCCTAAAAGTGGCTGTTGGACTTCATTATTGTCCCACTGGTGCAAAGCTATTTGCAGCACCACTGCAATGCACACTCAAACTCATTGTTACTAAGCCATTATACTAGCAAACACTGAGGAAACTTGGTGGCATCCTAAAAGTGGCTGTTGGACTTCCATTAGTGTCCCACTGGTGCACATCTATGTGCAGCACCTCTGCATTGCACACTCAAACTCATTGTTACTAAGCCATTATATTAGCAAACACTGAGGAAACTTAGTGGCATCCTAAAGTGGCTGTTGGACTTCATTATTGCCCGACTGGTGCAAAGCTATTTGCAGCACCACTGCATTGCACACTCAAACTCATTGTTACTAAGCCATTATACTAGCAAACACTGAGGAAACTTAGTGGCATCCTAAAAGTGGCTGTTGGACTTCCATTAGTGTCCCACTGGTGCAAAGCTATTTGCAGCACCAGTGCATTGCACACTCAAACTCATTGTTACTAAGCCCTTATACTAGCAAACACTGAGGAAACTTAGTGGCATCCTAAAAGTGGCTGTTGGACTTCATTATTGTCCCACTGTTGCAAAGCTATTTGCAGCACCACTGCATTGCACACTCAAACTCATTGTTACTAAGCCATTATACTAGCAAACACTGAGGAAACTTAGTGGCATCCTACAAGTGGCTGTTAACTTCATTATTGTCCCACTGGTGCAAAGCTATTTACAGCACCACTGCATTGCACACTCAAACTCATTGTTACTAAGCCATTATACTAGCAAACACTGAGGAAACTTAGTGGCATCCTAAAAGTGGCTGTTGGACTTCCATTAGTGTCCCACTGGTGCAAATCTATATGCAGCACCTCTGCATTACACACTCAAACACATTGTTACTAAGCCATTATACTAGCAAACACTGAGGAAACTTAGTAGCATCCTAAAAGTGGCTGTTGAACTTCATTATTGTCCCACTGGTGCAAAGCTATTTGCAGCACCACTGCATTGCACACTCAAACTCATTGTTACTAAGCTATTATACTAGCAAACACTGAGTAAAGTTAGTGGCATCCTAAAAGTGGCTGTTGGACTTCATTATTGTCCCACTGGTGCAACGCCATTTGCAGCACCACTGCATTGCACACTCAAACTCATTGTTACTAAGCCATTATACTAGCAAACACTGAGGAAACTTAGTGGCATCCTAAAAGTGGCTGTTGGACTTCATTATTGTCCCAATGGTGCAAAACTATTTGCAGCACCACTGCATTGCACACTCAAACTCATTGTTACTAAGCCATTATACTAGCAAACACTGAGGAAACTTAGTGGCATCCTAAAATGGCTGTTGGACTTCATTATTGTCCCACTGGTGCAAAGCTATTTGCAGCACCACTGCATTGCACACTCAAACTCATTGTTACTAAACCAATTATACTAGCAAACACTGAGGAAACTTAGTGGCATCCTAAAAGTGGCTGTTGGACTTCATTATTGTCCCACTGGTGCAAAGCTATTTGCAGCACCGCTGCAATGAACACTTAAACTCATTGTTACTAAGCCATTATACTAGCAAACACTGAGGAAACTTGGTGGCATCCTAAAAGTGGCTGTTGGACTTCCATTAGTGTCCCACTGGTGCACATCTATGTGCAGCACCTCTGCATTGCACACTCAAACTCATTGTTACTAAGCCATTATACTAGCAAACACTGAGGAAACTTAGTGGCATCCTAAAGTGGCTGTTGGACTTTATTATTGCCCGACTGGTGCAAAGCTATTTGCAGCACCACTGCATTGCACACTCAAACTCATTGTTACTAAGCCATTATACTAGCAAACACTGAGGAAACTTAGTGGCATCCTAAAATGGCTGTTGGACTTCATTATTGTCCCACTGGTGCAAAGCTATTTGCAGCACCAGTGCATTGCACACTCAAACTCATTGTTACTAAGCCATTATACTAGCAAACACTGAGGAAACTTAGTGGCATCCTAAAAGTGGCTGTTGGACTTCATTATTGTCCCACTGGTGCAAAGCTATTTGCAGCACCACTGCATTGCACACTCAAACTCATTGTTACTAAGCCATTATACTAGCAAACACTGAGGAAACTTAGTGGCATCTTAAAAATGGCTGTTGGACTTCCATTAGTGTCCCACTGTTGCAAAGCTATTTGCAGCACCACTGCATTGCACACTCAAACTCATTGTTACTAAGCCTTTATACTAGCAAACAATAAGGAAATTTAGTGGCATCCTGAAAGTGGCTGTTAACTTCATTATTGTCCCACTGGTGCAAAGCTATTTGCAGCACCACTGCATTGCACACTCAAACTCATTGTTACTAAGCCATTATACTAGCAAACACTGAGGAAACTTAGTGGCATCCTAAAAGTGGCTGTTGGACTTCCATTAGTGTCCCACTCGTGCAAATCTATGTGCAGCACCTCTGCATTACACACTCAAACACATTGTTACTAAGCCATTATACTAGCAAACACTGAAGAAACTTAGTAGCATCCTAAAAGTGGCTGTTGAACTTCATTATTATCCCACTGGTGCAAAGCTATTTGCAGCACCACTGCATTGCACACTCAAACTCATTGTTACTAAGCTATTATACTAGCAAACACTGAGTAAAGTTAGTGGCATCCTAAAAGTGGCTGTTGGACTTCATTATTGTCCCACTGGTGCAAAGCCATTTGCACCACCACTGCATTGCACACTCAAACTCATTGTTACTAAACCAATTATACTAGCAAACACTGAGGAAACTTAGTGGCATCCTAAAAGTGGCTGTTGGACTTCATTATTGTCCCACTGGTGCAAAGCTATTTGCAGCACCACTGCATTGCACACTCAAACTCATTGTTACTAAGCCATTATACTAGCAAATGCTGAGGAAACTTACTGGCATCCTAAAAGTGGCTGTTGGACTTCCATTAGTGTCCCACTGGTGCAAATCTATGTGCAGCACCTCTGCATTGCACACTCAAACTCATTGTTACTAAGCCATTATACTAGCAAACACTGAGGAAACTTAGTGGCATTCTAAAAGTGGCTGTTGGACTTCCATTAGTGTCGCACTGGTGCAAATCTATGTGCAGCACCTCTGCATTACACACTCAAACACATTGTTACTAAGCCATTATACTACCAAACACTGAGGAAACTTACAGGCATCCTAAAAGTGGCTGTTGGACTTCATTATTGTCCCACTGGTACAAAGCTATTTGCAGCACCACTGCATTGCACACTCAAACTCATTGTTATTAAGCCATTATACTAGCAAAAACTGAGGAAACTTAGTGGCATCCTAAAAGTGGCTGTTGGACTTCCATTAGTGTCCCACTGGTGCAAATCTATGTGCAGTACCTCTGCATTGCACACTGAAACTCATTGTTACTAAGCCATTATACTAGCAAACACTGAGGAAACTTAGTGGCATCCTAAAAGTGGCTGTTGGACTTCATTATTGTCCCACTGTTGCAAAGCTATTTGCAGCAACACTGCATTGCACACTCAAACTCATTGTTACTAAGCCATTATACTAGCAAACACTGAGGAAACTTAGTGGCATCCTAAAAGGGGCTGTTGGACTTCATTATTGCCCACTGGTGCAAAGCTATTTGCAGCACCACTGCATTGCACACTCAAACTCATTGTTACTAAGCCATTATACTAGCAAACACTGAGGAAACTTAGTGGCTTCCTAAAAGTGGCTGTTGGACTTCATTATTGTCCCACTGGTGCAAAGCTATTTGCAGCACCACTGCATTGCACACTCAAACTCATTGTTACTAAGCCATTATACTAGCAAACACTGAGGAAACTTAGTGGCATCCTAAAAGTGGCTGTTGGACTTCATTATTGTCCCACTGGTGCAAAGATATTTGCAGCACCACTGCATTGCACACTCAAACTCATTGTTACTAAGCCATTATACTAGCAAACATTGAGGAAATATAGTGGCATCCTAAAAGTGGCTGTTGGACTTCCATTAGTGTCCCACTGGTGCAAAGCTATTTGCAGCACCACTGCATTGCACACTCAAACTCATTGTTACTAAGCCATTATACTAGCAAACACTGAGGAAACTTAGACGCATCCTAAAAGTGCCTGTTGGACTTCATTTTTGTCCCACTGATGCAAAGCTATTTGCAGCACCACTGCATTGCACACTCAAACTCATTGTTACTAAGCCATTTTACTAGCAAACATTGAGGAAACTTAGTGGCATTCTAAAAGTGGCTGTTGGACTTCATTATTGTCCCACTGGTGCAAAGCTATTTGCAGCACCTCTGCATTGCACACTCAAACTCATTGTTACTAAGCCATTATACTAGCAAACACTGAGGAAACTTAGTGGCATCCTAAAAGTGGCTGTTGGACTTCCATTAGTGTCCCACTGGTGCAAATCTATGTGCAGCACCTCTGCATTGCACACTCAAACTCATTGTTACTAAGCCATTATACTAGCAAACACTGAGGAAACTTAGTGGCATCCTAAAAGTGGCTGTTGGACTTCATTATTGTCCCACTGGTGCAAAGCTATTTGCAGCACCACTGCATTGCACACTCAAACTCATTGTTACTAAGCCACTATACTTGGAAACACTGAGGAAACATAGTGGCATCCTAAAAGTGGCAGCGCCTCTGCATTGCACACTCAAACTCATTGTTACTAAGCCATTATACTAGCAAACACTGAGGAAACTTGATGGCATCCTAAAAGTGGCTGTTGGACTTCCATTATTGTCCCACTGGTGCAAAGCTATTTGCAGCACCACTGCATTGCACACTCAAACTCATTGTTACTAAGCCATTTTAATAGCAAACACTGAGGAAACTTAGTGGCATTCTAAAAGTGGCTATTGGACTTCATTATTGTCCCACTGGTGCAAAGCTATTTGCAGCACCACTGCATTGCACACTCAAACTCATTGTTACTAAGCCATTATACTAGCAAACACTGAGGAAACTTAGTGGCATCCTAAAAGTGGCTGTTGGACTTCATTATTGTCCCACTGGTGCAAAGCTATTTGCAGCACCACTGCATTGCACACTCAAACTCATTGTTACTAAGCCATTATACTAGCAAACACTGAGGAAACTTAGTGGCATCCTAAAAGTGACTGTTGGACTTCCATTAGTGTCCCACTGGTGCAAATCTATGTGCAGCACCTCTGCATTGCACATTCAAACTCAATGTTACTAAGCCATTATACTAGCAAACACTGAGGAAACTTAGAGGCATCCTAAAAGTGGCTGTTGGACTTCATTATTGTCCCACTGGTGCAAAGCTATTTGCAGCACCACTGCATTGCACACTCAAACTCATTGTTACTAAGCCATTATACTAGCAAATGTGAGCAAGGATGGTTGACCTCAGGGAGATCAACATCCACCACTGCGGAGACACCATCACGTGTTTCTCAACGCAGTGATTCTAGAGCAATGCCCCCTGGGAAATATTCAAAGCAAGAAGGCCTGCGGAGACACCATCACATGTTTCTCAACGCTGGCAGGAAACTAGTCAGGTCTTTCACCGGGAAGGAACAACCACGGGAAGGGCAGTCTCCAGTCAAGGAGACCACCTATGCCAAACATGGTATCCATCCACAGACAGCCGTTTCGGGGTATTTGCCCCTCATCAGTGTGGAGTAGGAATCTGGCTAGTGGGGCATTGCCTAGTAAAAGACTATGTGAGCAAGGATTTGCAGCACCACTGCATTGCACACTCAAACTCATTGTTACTAAGCCATTATACTAGCAAACACTGAGGAAACTTAGTGGCATCCTAAAAGTGGCTGTTAGACTTCCATTAGTGTCCCACTGGTGCAAATCTATGTGCAGCACCTCTGCATTGCACACTCAAACTCATTGTTACTAAGCCATTATACTAGCAAACACTGAGGAAACTTAGTGGCATCCTAAAAGTGGCTGTTGGAGTTCATTATTGTCCCACTGTTGCAAAACTATTTGCAGCACCACTGCATTGCACACTCAAACTCATTGTTACTAAGTAGTGATGTGCGAGTATGCTTGTTACTACTCGGTACTCGCACGAGTATCACTGTACTCGGGCTACTCGGCGGGGACCGAGTAATCTCGCGATACTCGTGCTGTACTCGTGGTCTTCATCCCTGCATGTTGGCGCTCTTTTGAGAGCCAGCCCTCATGCAGGGATTGGCTGGCAGACCACTGCAATGCCACAGCCCTGTTAGTTGTGGAATTGCAGTGATTGGCCGGCCTGCACAGCGTGACCGAGCCTTTATACCGGCGTGCGCGCTGTGCTCTGCACACAGCCATCCAGACAGTGAGTGCAGGGAGAGTGTTGCTGCCTCAGGGAAAGGTTTGCGGCCCTTTATAGCTATTTCAGTAGCAGGGCTGCAAACAGTGTGACCAGAAGTCCTTCTCAGGACTATTATAGTTGTATACAAGCAGGCAGGGTATAGCCAGGTCGGAGTACAGTAGCAGAGTCCTTCTCAGGACTATTGTTGCTGTATACAGGCAGGGTATAGCCAGGTTGGAATACAGGCTAGTGACCAGAAGAGTCCTTTTCAGGACTATTGTAGCAGTATACAGGCAGGCAGGCAGGCAGGGTATATAGCCATTCCTAGTGGTGACAGTATACCAGCCTTCATCATATCTGGGGCTGGTGTACACAGTCTAAAACAGTCCTGATAATGTCAGACTTCTCAGTAATTGTCGCTCCTAAAAACCTGTTAGGTTCTTAGTGCGTCCGTGCTTGCATTTAAAAACCGCACGTGTGTGCCTGTCGGTGGCAGCGTACAGGTGCACGTTTTGCACAAACTATTTATTATATAACGCACAAGTCTATTGAATAATACACGTCAGTCAGCAGTGTCTGATAGTGTCAGACTTCTCAGTAATTGTCGCTCCTAAAAACCTGTTAGGTTCTTAGTGCGTCCGTGCTTGCATTTAAAAATCGCACGTGTGTGCCTGTCGGTGGCAGCGTACTGGTGCACGTTTTGCACAAACTATTATATAACGCACAAGTCTAGTGTATAATACACGTCAGTCAGCAGTGTCTGATAGTGTCAGACTTCTCAGCAATTGTCGCTCCTAAAAACCTGTTAGGTTCTTAGTGCGTCCGTGCTTGTATTTAAAAACCGCACGTGTGTGCCTGTCGGTGGCAGCATACAGGTGCACGTTTTGCACAAACTATTATATAACGCACAAGTCTAGTGTATAATACACGTCAGTCAGCAGTGTCTGATAGTGTCAGACTTCTCAGTAATTGTCGCTCCTAAAAACCTGTTAGGTTCTTAGTGCGTCCGTGCTTGCATTTAAAAACCGCACGTGTGTGCCTGTCGGTGGCAGCGTACAGGTGCACGTTTTGCACAAACTATTATATAACGCACAAGTCTAGTGTATAATACACGTCAGTCAGCAGTGTCTGATAGTGTCAGACTTCTCAGTAATTGTCGCTCCTAAAAACCTGTTAGGTTCTTAGTGCGTCCGTGCTTGCATTTAAAAACCGCACGTGTGTGCCTGTCGGTGGCAGCGTACAGGTGCACGTTTTGCACAAACTATTATATAACGCAGAATTCTAGTGTATAATACACGTCAGTCAGCAGTGTCTGATAGTGTCAGACTTCTCAGTAATTGTCGCTCCTAAAAACCTGTTAGGTTCTTAGTGCGTCCGTGCTTGCATTTAAAAAACGCACGTGTGTGCCTGTCGGTGGCAGCGTACAGGTGAATGATTTGCACAAACTATTATATAACGCACAAGTCTAGTGTATAATACACGTCAGTCAGCAGTGTCTGATAGTGTCAGACTTCTCAGTAATTGTCGCTCCTAAAAAGCTGTTAGGTTCTTAGTGCGTCCGTGCTTGCATTTAAAAACCGCACGTGTGTGCCTGTCGGTGGCAGCGTACAGGTGCACGTTTTGCACAAACTATTATATAACGCACAAGTCTAGTGTATAATACACGTCAGTCAGCAGTGTCTGATAGTGTCAGACTTCTCAGTAATTGTCGCTGCTGAAAACCTGTTAGGTTCTTAGTGCGTCCGTACTTGCATTTAAAAACCGCACGTGTGTGGCAGTCGGTGGCAGCGTCAGGCTCCATATTGTCCCTGGATAGAGACGTGCATGATGGCCTGTAAACCTGAAGTGCCCATTGTAAGGAAGTGGGTCTATTGTAGTATAGCCCTTAGGCAAGGCAGCCAAAAATTTGGAGGCTCCACATTGTCCCTGGATAGAGATGTGCATGAGGGCCTCAAAACATTGTTCCCATTGCAAAGGAGCGGGTCTCCTGTCGTTGTAATGCCCATTCTGAAAGAATGGGCGAAAAAATTTACCACTGGGGGTATACCTGAAACAACGGCCTAACTATCGTAACGGTCATCATGATGGCGCATGAGGAGAAGGAGGAGCAGTCCAGCGATTAGCCAAAGTCCAGAAGTGTGTTACCATGGGTGAGTGGAGGTACATGGCAAATTCCCGTTACAAACTTTAAATTCCGCTGTCATTTGCTGGTGGTGTGGTGAAGTCTGGCCCAATCCAACCCTTGTTCATCTTGATCAGAGTCAGCCTGTCAGCATTTTCAGTTGACAGGCGGGTGCGGTTATCTTTAATGATTCCACCTGCGGCACTAAAAACACGCTCTGACAAAATGCTAGCGGCAGGGCAGGCCAGGACTTCCAAGGCGTAGAGAGCCAATTCATGCCACGTGTCCAGCTTGGATACCCATTAATTGTAAGGCACAGAGGAATGTCGGAGTACAGTTGTTTGATCTGCAAGGTACTCCTTGAGCATCTGGGCAAACTTAGGATTTCTTGTGGCACTACCCCGCACCTCAGGGGCTGTGGTATGTGAGGGGCTGAGAAAACTGTCCCACATCTTAAAGACTGTTCCCCTACCTCTGGCGGATTGGACTTGTGCCCCTCTCGGCTGTACGCCTTGGTTGTCCACTGATTCCTGACCTATGCCGCTCGCTAGCGTTTTGTGAGGGGAATGCTTTGCATACTTCCGTGACTACAGCCTTCTGGAACTGCTGCATTTTGCCTGACCTCTCCGCCTCGGGAATAAGAGACATAAAGTTCTCCTTTTAGCGTGGGTCTTACAGTGTTACCAACCAGTTATGATTGTCGGCCAAGATATTCTTAACGCGAAGGTCACGAGACAGGCAGCTTACCATAAAGTCAGCCATATGTGCCAGACTATTAACAGCCATCACTTCAGTATCCTGACCAACACGATGACTGAACATGCTGTCCTCCTCCTCCTCCTCCTCCTCATCATCTACCCTGTCCTCTGGCCAGCCACGCTGAACCGAGGATATGACTGCATGTCATATCCTCAATTTGGCCGGAGAGTTGCTCCATGTCTTCATCCTCCTCCTCGTCATAGTCCTCCACTGCACGTTGTGATGAGACGAGGCTGAGCTGTGTGTTATCACCCACACCCACTACTGTTTCTTGCTCAAACTCATCGCGCTCCGCCTGCAATGCATCATGGTTGTTTTTTGAGCAGAGACTATTTTAGAAGGCAGAGAAGCGGTATGGTGACGCTAATAATGTCGTCATCGCCGCTCACCATCTTGGTGGAGTCCTCAAAGTTTTGGCGGATGGTACATAGGTCGGACATCCATCTCCACTCCTCAGGTGTTATGTGTGGAGTTTGACCCAGCAAGGCCGGCTGAAGCAGTAGGTGACTTTCGAAAATGTGCAGACAGGCGGCGAACTTTTACCAGCAGATCAGACAGCTCTGGGTATGACTTTAGAAACCGCTGAACCACGACGTTGAGCACATGGGCCACGCATGGACCATGTGTCAGCTGGCCTCGCCTCAAAGCCGCCACCAGGTTCCGGCCATTGTCACACACAACCTTTCCTGGCTTTAGGTTCAGAGGTGTGAGCCAGTGATCTGCATGCTGTTTCAGAGCTGTCCACACCTCTTCTGCATTGTGCGGTTTGTCACCTATGCAGATTAGCTTCAGCACAGCCTGTTGCCGCTTCGCCGAGGCAGTGCTGCAGTGCTTCTGTGTCGCCCTGGACAAGCCAGGGGCCACAGAGCACAACACTTACACACCCCACACTCCCTGCAGGCACATCATAGTCAAAACACAAAATCCTTGTTGCCTTCCCCAGGGGCTGTTGTCCACACCAGGGGGTGGAGTCAGGCGGTTGGTTTTCACCCACCAAGGAGTTCACAGTCCTGGAGGAGGGAAAACACAGGCAGTGAGAGTTAAGTTAAGGAAGTGGAAGGAGGAAAGTAGTAGAGAGGAGAAAAGTGACAGCAAAGAGCCTGATGTTGGTCCGGGTGTGTGGCCCGGACAGGACAGCAAGGTTGGCAGGATGTGGTGACCGTCTGCAGTGGAGGCCGATTGGAGTCTGCCGTAAGGACCGTGGACGGGTGGTGACCCGGCGGTACCGGACCGGTATACAAAGAGAAGCCAGCACCAGTGGCAGGGGCCTTTTGGATCCCGGCAAGGCTTGGTGTCGCCGTGAATTTGCCAAATCCGTTAGTGAAGGGGACCTCTGGGTTTCCAAACAGCCAAGTCCCGATAGAAGGCAACCGTCCAACCGTGAAGGGGAGACACCGCCACCGCCAAGGGCAACCGTCTCCCAGGGCCAGCGCCTGTGGGCAAAAGGGGCTCCTCCGGCCCATATCCAGGTCGGGGAGCGGGTTACCAGTGGGAAACCATCACTACCAACACTGAACTTAGGTGCAGGGAGAGACAGTCATCACTAACCTGCAGGGAGGAACAACCGCAGCCGTCCGAGGGACCCGTCCATCCAGCCGCTTGTTTTACCATGAACTGTGTCATCATCATTGGGCTGAGTGAGTACCTCCGTGCCGTGCGGCACAGCGCTGCCCCTGCGACCCTGCACCTCATCAGGCCCCGCAACCCGCCTGTCATCCATCTCTACCCCATCACCGGGCCCCGGGACAACCAACCCCCCTACCAACGGAGGGGAGAAATAACAACAAAGCTGCTCCCTGTCACAGGCTCCCGGGATCCCCGTCCAGAGCAGCGGTGGTGTCCACACAATCACCACAACCGTGGGTGGCGTCACGGACAATATCCCCAAAACCCAAACCACCCCTTTTCACTCACGAGCGAGGAGCGCCGCTCGAGCCCCCGGGATCCGGCCATCGCTCGAGCCACCGAGCAGCAGCAGCCGTAGAGCAGCGGCAGCCGGACCCGAGCAGTGGGAGAGCGCAGCGTCCCCTCCTCCGCCTGCGACACTTCCAGCTTGGGACTGGTGTGGAGGGTAAAGTGGATGAGGATGCGCAGGAGGAGGAGGAGGCTGAGGAGCATGACATTCCGGAGCTGTAGAGTGTGGGTGAAACCCTGACTGAGGTAGGGCCTGCAAAACTTGGTGTGGGAAGGACGTGTTCCGTCCCTCGCTCAGACTGGGTCCCAGCTTCCACAATATTAACCCAGTGTGCCGTCAACGAGATGTAGCGGCCTTGCCCACAAGCACTTGTCCACGTGTCTGTGGTTAGGTGGACTTTGGGTGAAACAGCGTTGTTCAGGGCACGTGTGATGTTTTGTGACACGTGGTTATGCAATGCGGGGACAGCACACCGGGAGAAATAGTGGCGGCTGGGGACCGAGTAACGTGGGACAGCTGCCACCATCAGGTTGCGGAATGCTTCTGTCTCCACCAGCCTAAAAGGCAACATTTCCAGCGCAAGCAGTCGCGAAATGTTAGCATTTAGAAGTGTGGCATGTGGGGCGTTGGCAGTGTATTTGTGCCTGCGTTCAAAGGTTTGCTGAATGGATAACTGAACGCTGCGCTGGGACAAGGACGTGCTTGATGATGGTGTTATTTCTGCGTGGGCAACTGCAGGTGCAGGGCCGGAGGAGGCTTGTTCGCGGGCAGCATGGACAGGGGATTGGCTCGCATGCACAACAAGCGAAGACGTAGCAGTGACATCAGCAAGCACTGCTCCTCGACTCTGTTGTACATCCCACAAAGTCGGGTGCTTGGCTGACATTTGCCTGATCATGCTGGTGGTGGTCAGGCTGCTAGTTTTTGTACCCCTGCTGATGCTGGCATGGCAGATGTTGCAAATGGCCTTTTTAGAATCATCTGGAGCCAACTTAAAAAACTGCCAGACTCGGGAAGACCTAACATTTGTACAGGCACCTTGTGTCGTGTTGTTGTTCGGGGGAACGGTTGCCTGATGTGTTCCTGGGGCCACCACCCTGCTTCTTACTGTCTGTTGGGATGCTACGCCTCCCTCCCCCTGTGCACTGCTGTCCTCGCTCTGCATATCCTCCTGCCAGGTTGGGTCAGTTACTGGATCATCCACCACGTCGTCTTCCTCTTCCGCACCCTGCTCCTCCTCCTGACTTTCTGACAATTGTGTCTCATCATCGTCCACCACTTGTTGAGACACGTTGCCAACTTCGTGAGAACGTGGCTGCTCAAATATTTGGGCATCTGTACATACAATCTCGTCATGGCCCACTTCAACAGGAGCTGGCGAGAGGCCAGAATGTGTGAATGGAAACGTGAACAGCTCTTCCGAGTGTCCAAGTGTGGGATCAGTAATGTCCATGGACGTGTACTCGGCCTGGTGGTAGGAAGGAGGATCAGGTTCTGAAATGTGCGGTGCAGTATCACGGCTACTGACACTTGACCGTGTGGAAGACAGAGTGTTTGTGGTGGTGCCAATCTGACTGGAAGCATTATCCGCTATCCAACTAACAACCTGTTGACACTGGTCTTGGTTCAAGAGCGGTGTACTGCTGAGGTCCCCAAGAATTTGGGACAGGACGTGCGAGCGAGTAGATGTGGCCCTTTGTTGTGGCGAAATTAGAGCTTGCACACGACCTCGGTCTCTGCCTGCACCACCATCACGTCCACTTCCTTGTTCGTTGCCAACGCCCTTGCGCATTTTGCAATGCTGTGCTGATGTGTATTCACTAGACTTGTGCGTTATATCCAAGTTTTTGCAAAACGCACACAAGTGCACCTGAACGCTGCCACCAACAGGCACACACGTGCGGTTTTTAAATGCAAGCACGGATGCACTAAGAACCTAACAGGTCTCTATCCAGGGACAACGTGGAGCCTCCCAATTTTTGGCTGCCCTGCCAAAGGGCTATACTACAATAGACCCACTTCCTTACAATGGGCACTTCAGGTTTACAGGCCCTCATGCACGTCTCTATCCAGGGACAACGTGGAGCCTCCCAATTTTTGGCTGCCCTGACAAAGGGCTATACTACAATAGACCCACTTCCTTACAATAGGCACTTCAGGTTTACAGGCCCTCATGCACGTCTCTATCCAGGGACAACGTGGAGCCTCCCAATTTTTGGCTGCCCTGCCAAAGGGCTATACTACAATAGACCCACTTCCTTACAATTGGCACTTCAGGTTTACAGGCCCTCATGCACATCTCTATCCAGGGACAACGTGGAGCGTCCCAATTTTTGGCTGCCCTGCCAAAGGGCTATACTACAATAGACCCACTTCCTTACAATGGGCACTTCAGGTTTACAGGCCCTCATGCACGTCTCTATCCAGGGACAACGTGGAGCCTCCCAATTTTTGGCTGCCCTGCCAAAGGGCTATACTACAATAGACCCTCCTCCTTACAATGGGCACTTCAGGTTTACAGGCCCTCATGCACGTCTGTATGCAGGGGCATTGGTGAACCTCACAATTTTGGACTGCCCTGGCAAAGGAAAATACTACAAAGACTCACTTCCTCAAAATGGGCACATTAGACTCAAGAGGCCTTCATGTACGTCTCTTCTCAGGGACATCGGAGTGCCACACAATGTTTTACGTAAAATCTTTCATGTATTAATCTCAAAAAGTAACATACACCAGCTCTATCTTACTATTGGGTATGTGCCCTTAACATTTCCGCCAAGAAAATTCATTTTGGTGTCATTTTTGAAGGTTTTCTGGTGAGTCCGTAAAAATGGCGTAAAATGCGGACAAAATTGTTCACAGCTGTGACTTTTGAGTGATAAATGCTTCAAGGGGTCTTCCCCATGCTGTTGCCATGTCATTTGAGCACTCTTCTGAGACTTTTGTGACATGCTTAGGGTTTCTACATGCTGCCGGGGGTCATTTCATAAAAATACTCGGGTCTCCCATAGGATAACATTGGGCTCGGTGCTCGGGCCGAGTACACGAGTATCTTGGGATGCTCGGCCCGAGCCTCGAGCACCCGAGCTTTTTAGTACTCGCTCATCACTATTACTAAGCCATTATACTAGCAAACACTGAGGAAACTTAGTGGCATCCTAAAAGTGGCTGTTGGACTTCATTATTGTCCCACTGGTGCAAAGCTATTTGCAGCACCACTGCATTGCACACTCAAACTCATTGTTACTAAGCCATTATACTAGCAAACACTGAGGAAACTTAGTGGCATCCTAAAAGTGGCTGTTGGACTTCCATTAGTGTCCCACTGGTGCAAATCTATGTGCAGCACCTCTGCATTACACACTCAAACTCATTGTTACTAAGCCATTATACTAGCAAACACTGAGGAAACTTAGTGGCATCCTAAAAGTGGCTGTTGGACTTCATTATTGTCCCACTTGTGCAAAGCTATTTGCAGCACCACTGCATTGCACACTCAAACTCATTGTTACAAATCCATTATACTAGCAAACACTGAGGAAACTTAGTGGCATCCTAAAAGTGGCTGTTGGACTTCATTATTGTCCCACTGGTGCAAAGCTATTTGCAGCACCACTGCACTGCACACTCAAACTCATTGTTACTAAGCCATTATACTAGCAAACACTTAGGAAACTTAGTGGCATCCTAAAAGTGGCTGTTGGACTTCCATTAGTGTCCCACTGGTGCAAAGCTATGTGCAGCACCTCTGCATTGCACACTTAAACTCATTGTTACTAAGCCATTATACCAGCAAACACTGAGGAAACTTAGTGGCATCCTAAAATTGGCTGTTGGACTTCATTATTGTCCCACTGGTGCAAAGCTATTTGCAGCACCACTGCATTGCACACTCAAACTCATTGTTACTAAGCCATTCTACTAGCAAACACTGAGGAAACTTAGTGGCATCCTAAAAGTGGCTGTTAGACTTCCATTAGTGTCCCACTGGTGCAAATCTATGTGCAGCACCTCTGCATTGCACACTCAAACTCATTGTTACTAAGCCAGTATACTAGCAAACACTGAGGAATCTTAGTGGCATCCTAAAAGTGGCTGTTGGACTTCATTATTGTCCCACTGTTGCAAAGATATTTGCAGCACCACTGCATTGCACACTCAAACTCATTGTTACTAAGCCATTATACTAGCAAACACTTAGAAAACTTAGTGGCATCCTAAAAGTGGCTGTTGGACTTCCATTAGTGTCCCACTGGTGCAAATCTATGTGCAGCACCTCTGCATTGCACACTCAAACTCATTGTTACTAAGCCATTATACTAGCAAACACTGAGGAAACTTAGTGGCATCCTAAAAGTGGCTGTTGGACTTCATTATTGCCCACTGGTGCAAAGCTATTTGCAGCACCACTGCATTGCACACTCAAACTCATTGTTACTAAGCCATTATACTAGCAAACACTGAGGAAACTTAGTGGCATCCTAAAAGTGGCTGTTGGACTTCATTATTGTCCCACTGGTGCAAAGCTATTTGCAGCACCACTGCATTGCACACTCAAACTCATTGTTACTAAGCCATTATACTAGCAAACACTGAAGAAACTTAGTGGCATCCTAAAAGTGGCTGTTGGACTTCATTATTGTCCCACTGGTGCAAAGCTATTTGCAGCACCACTGCACTGCACACTCAAACTCATTGATACTAAGCCATTATACTAGCAAACACTTAGGAAACTTAGTGGCATCCTAAAAGTGGCTGTTGGACTTCCATTAGTGTCCCACTGGTGCAAATCTATGTGCAGCACCTCTGCATTGCACACTCAAACTCATTGTTACTAAGCCATTATACTAGCAAACACTGAGGAAACTTAGTGGCATCCTAAAATTGGCTGTTGGACTTCATTATTGTCCCACTGGTGCAAAGCTATTTGCAGCACCACTGCATTGCACACTCAAACTCATTGTTACTAAGCCATTATACTAGCAAACACTGAGGAAACTTATTGGCATCCTAAAAGTGGCTGTTAGACTTCCATTAGTGTCCCACTGGTGCAAATCTATGTGCAGCACCTCTGCATTGCACACTCAAACTCATTGTTACTAAGCCATTATACTAGCAAACACTAAGGAAACTTAGTGGCATCCTAAAATTGGCTGTTGGCCTTCATTATTGTCCCACTGGTGCAAAGCTATTTGCAGCACCACTGCATTGCACACTCAAACTCATTGTTACTAAGCCATTATACTAGCAAACACTGAGGAAACTTAGTGGCATCCTAAAAGTGGCTGTTGGACTTCCATTAGTGTCCCACTGGTGCAAATCTATGTGCAGCACCTCTGCATTGCACACTCAAACTCATTGTTACTAAGCCATTATACTAGCAAACACTGAGGAAACTTAGTGGCATCCTAAAATTGGCTGTTGGACTTCATTATTGTCCCTCTGGTGCAAAGCTATTTGCAGCACCACTGCATTGCACACTCAAACTCATTGTTACTAAGCCATTCTACTAGCAAACACTGAGGAAACTTAGTGGCATCCTAAAAGTGGCTGTTAGACTTCCATTAGTGTCCCACTGGTGCAAATCTATGTGCAGCACCTCTGCATTGCACACTCAAACTCATTGTTACTAAGCCAGTATACTAGCAAACACTGAGGAAACTTAGTGGCATCCTAAAAGTGGCTGTTAGACTTCCATTAGTGTCCCACTGGTGCAAATCTATGTGCAGCACCTCTGCATTGCACACTCAAACTCATTGTTACTAAGCCATTATACTAGCAAACACTGAGGAAACTTAGTGGCATCCTAAAATTGGCTGTTGGACTTCATTATTGTCCCACTGGTGCAAAGCTATTTGCAGCACCACTGCATTGCACACTCAAACTCATTGTTACTAAGCCATTATACTAGCAAACACTGAGGAAACTTATTGGCATCCTAAAAGTGGCTGTTAGACTTCCATTAGTGTCCCACTGGTGCAAATCTATGTGCAGCACCTCTGCATTGCACACTCAAACTCATTGTTACTAAGCCATTATACTAGCAAACACTAAGGAAACTTAGTGGCATCCTAAAATTGGCTGTTGGCCTTCATTATTGTCCCACTGGTGCAAAGCTATTTGCAGCACCACTGCATTGCACACTCAAACTCATTGTTACTAAGCCATTATACTAGCAAACACTGAGGAAACTTAGTGGCATCCTAAAAGTGGCTGTTGGACTTCATTATTGTCCCACTGGTGCAAAGCTATTTGCAGCACGACTGCATTGCACACTCAAACTCATTGTTACTAAGCCATTATACTAGCAAACACTGAGGAAACTTAGTGGCATCCTAAAAGTGGCTGTTGGACTTCCATTAGTGTCCCACTGGTGCAAATCTATGTGCAGCACCTCTGCATTGCACACTCAAACTCATTGTTACTAAGCCATTATACTAGCAAACACTGAGGAAACTTAGTGGCATCCTAAAATTGGCTGTTGGACTTCATTATTGTCCCACTGGTGCAAATCTATGTGCAGCACCTCTGCATTGCACACTCAAACTCATTGTTACTAAGCCAGTATACTAGCAAACACTGAGGAAACTTAGTGGCATCCTAAAAGTGGCTGTTGGACTTCCATTAGTGTCCCACTGGTGCAAATCTATGTGCAGCACCTCTGCATTGCACACTCAAACTCATTGTTACTAAGCCATTATACTAGCAAACACTGAGGAAACTTAGTGGCATCCTAAAAGTGGCTGTTGGACTTCATTATTGCCCACTGGTGCAAAGCTATTTGCAGCACCACTGCATTGCACACTCAAACTCATTGTTACTAAGCCATTATACTAGCAAACACTTAGGAAACTTAGTGGCATCCTAAAAGTGGCTGTTGGACTTCCATTAGTGTCCCACTGGTGCAAATCTATGTGCAGCACCTCTGCATTGCACACTCAAACTCATTGTTACTAAGCCATTATACTAGCAAACACTAAGGAAACTTAGTGGCATCCTAAAAGTGGCTGTTGGACTTCATTATTGCCCACTGGTGCAAAGCTATTTGCAGCACCACTGCATTGCACACTCAAACTCATTGTTACTAAGCCATTATACTAGCAAACACTGAGGAAACTTAGTGGCATCCTAAAAGTGGCTGTTGGACTTCATTATTGTCCCACTGGTGCAAAGCTATTTGCAGCACAACTGCATTGCACACTCAAACTCATTGTTATTAAGCCATTATACTAGCAAACACTGAGGAAACTTAGTGGCATCCTAAAAGTGGCTGTTGGACTTCATTATTGCCCACTGGTGCAAAGCTGTTTGCAGCACCACTGCATTGCACACTCAAACTCATTGTTACTAAGCCATTATACTAGCAAACACTGAGGAAACTTAGTGGCATCCTAAAAGTGGCTGTTTGACTTCATTATTGTCCCACTGGTGCAAAGCTATTTGCAGCACCACTGCATTGCACACTCAAACTCATTGTTACTAAGCCATTATACTAGCAAACACTGAGGAAACTTAGTGGCATCCTAAAAGTGGCTGTTGGACTTCATTATTGTCCCACTGGTGCAAAGCTATTTGCAGCACCACTGCACTGCACACTCAAACTCATTGTTACTAAGCCATTATACTAGCAAACACTAAGGAAACTTAGTGGCATCCTAAAATTGGCTGTTGGCCTTCATTATTGTCCCACTGGTGCAAAGCTATTTGCAGCACCACTGCATTGCACACTCAAACTCATTGTTACTAAGCCATTATACTAGCAAACACTGAGGAAACTTAGTGGCATCCTAAAAGTGGCTGTTGGACTTCCATTAGTGTCCCACTGGTGCAAATCTATGTGCAGCACCTCTGCATTGCACACTCAAACTCATTGTTACTAAGCCATTATACTAGCAAACACTAAGGAAACTTAGTGGCATCCTAAAATTGGC